>NW_024386736.1:1702500-2081513 GCF_900408965.1 Simochromis diagramma
AAAAACATCACTTTTCTTTGCTCTTTAGTTTGGTAAAACAAGTGGATCTTAATGCATTCTACATTAAGAGTCCATTCAGGTCTCACATTGGAGAAAGGTCATAAAGTCTGAAAATATGATGTATATGACTAATTGTATTCCAATATCTGTAAAGTAAAAGCTTTACAAACTGTCAATAATTGCGCAAAATAAACAAAACTTTTCAAAAAAAACTTTTCAAAAACTTATTTGACAATTTTTACATCAATCAAAATGAATGCTGCTTGCGATCCACGTGTTCCTGTTTTTCTTTTGTATTTGTTTAAATCTGCCTGCAACATAAAGGATGCTCATTAGGGAGTTTCTGATATGTCATTCTGAATTACCCTTCCCACTGTGTTTTGGATAGCCAGGGAGTACAGAGTCTTTAACTGTTGCTTAGGTAATTCAGTTCAGTTCACTTCAATTTTATTTCAGTAGCACCAAATCACAACAACAGTCACCACAAGGTGCTTTGTAATGTAAGGTAAAGACAGTACAATAATAGAGATTCAACCCCAACAATCAGACCTCAAACCCCGTGTGAGGAAGCACTTCATCTTTCGTCTTTTTAGAAATAGCACCTTTTTTGTTTGTTGTTTGGCCTTGGTGACCCCGGGGCTTGTATTATGGAGGGAGTTTGAAATACTAAGGATAGCTTTTTGCTGTCTGACTTTAGTTAGCCTAACAGTGGCAATTAGGCTAAGTAGTCACACAAAGCTGGTTGTGTTCACATGAAAAGGGTGGTGTCAATAGACTCTGATCAATCACAAACAGGGATTGGCAGGAGATAGACTGATATTAAGGAAAAAGGTTGGGAAAGACCTTGGCATATTTTTTTAGTGATGCTCTCCACTGGAAAACAAAAACTTTGAGTGCCCTATCAGTGCACTGAGGCCTGACTTATCACATGTGCTCTTTCTCATTCATTCAACTTTCTCTGTAAATTATCACTTTGTGAATGGAAAAATGAAAAGAGTCCAATTCAGTCAAACTTTATATACAGAATACCTTAAATAACAACATAGTTTACCAAAATACATTCTAGTTATAATATTGCAATAAAAAATAAGAAACATTTATTAAACTTAACATTAAAAAAACTGTAAAAATAAAAATTTAATAACAGCAAAGCTTAAAACTAGAAAACCACAAATTAAATAGACAATAAAATGTACAGTAAATAAAACTAATAATAAAAAAAAATTAATTAAAAGTGATAAAAATGGACAAAAACTGATTAGAGACAGCTAACTCACTACTCCTAAAATGCCATGGAGAAAATGTGTGTTTTTAAATGTGATTTAAAAACCTGATGGAGAGCCTAACATGAAGGGGCAACTCACTCCGTAATTTGTGGACCACAAAAGCCAAAATTCGCTTCCCTCGTTGTTTCAGTCTCCACATGGGCACAACGAGGAGTGGTGTTCACCTGATCTGAGAGATCTTTGTGGGATAATTTGTGTACATCCCATAAAGTTTCCCATTTGCCAGGCCGTGTAAAATTTTAAAAGCAAACAATAAGATTTTAAATTGAATTCTAAAATGGAAAGCCAAAAAGGCCATAACACATTTAACTCTGTCTGTCTGTGTGTGTGTAGAGATATTTGTGCTTGTTTACCAGACAGTGATTACAAAAGTATGGGTCAATTTCAATCTGAGAGAAAGGACCAAGCCCCAGTAGACCCTGTCAAGGTAAACAGTCAGGTCAAGGCAATTCATGACCCTGACAACTTTAATCAGACAAGCAGCCTGACAGACGGGCCGGCTCTCACCTCTATCCTGTTTCTGCCAGGACCTCCACACAGGGCCACCGGGCTTAAAGCAACACTTGGCTCCAAAACCTTAGGTGACTCAACCCAAACCCCTCACTTTAACACTAATCAAACTGTTAGAGATTTATGGTGCTATGTGCAAAGAGCTGTGAAAATTCAACAAACACAGCCAACAGCTTTTGCTTCTCATAGGCTGAATATTTATTAGCTGACAAGTAAAAATTTCACCTACAGAGAAGGAAGTGGGAAAAAAAGTCTTGACCAACAACAACACACACACGAGCATAAACAGCCCACATTACCAGTAATTCCATATATTCATGACAATGCCCCTATGTGAGCATAGACAGCTATGAAACATAGATGTAGGTCTGCAAAGCTATCTATAGCACCTAGGGAGTACCTATCCCTCCTCATGTCAGGACCTTCGGTCACCCCATCTGCTTCTGTGTTTGGTATATTTATCCACTCACAGCACAGCAACTGATGGACTAATGGTCTCAGTCATTGAGTATATGATATATAGGTATGTGAACATGTGAGTGCAAAGCCTGCAGGGGTAGGGTCGAAAATAAGTTAATATTTTATTAGTTGCTGTTAATAACAAAGACTCCCACTGCTGTCAGTCCTGTCACGCATCATCTGCAACCCCGAATGTTATTTTTACTGCACTGAGACTCTCGCACGCTCCCCTTCCCACACACTGAAAGTTATAGATCTTTCTCTCTCTTAAGCACAACCCAAAGCCACTTACATCACCAGTTTCATCACTCATGTTTTTTTGTGTCTTGCATGGTTAATTGCACTTACTATTCAAATATCAACGTCCTGCCAAACGATCTTGTTACACTGACGCAGAAAGAGCCACACCTTTCAACAAAACATCTTCTGCAACAAGTTCAAGAGTTCAAAACGGACACTTTTCAACTGTGCTGCTGGTTGAAATGAAATCATACTTGCAGGACTAAGAAGACACAACTAAACCACACTGTGATTTGATTAGCAGCTTTCAAAGATGAGACATAAGAGCGGTTATTCTAGTGAAAACTGAACAAGTTATCTCACTTTTTTGGTAAAATTAATTCCTCCTCAAGCTAGAGAGGCCCTGAGACCTGGGTATTTAGCTAATGTAAAAATGTAGTTTGTTGTTTTGGTCTGGGAGCTTTGTTTTAAGTGTGTATTGTATATGAGTGTAGATTTGTGTATAGTTGAACATGTATACTGTGGGATTATATAATGTTGAATTCTGCATATTGATTTGGAATTTGAAATAAGGGGTAGAAACAAAGCAAAGTCTAGATCTATCTATCTATCTATCTATCTATCTATCTATCTATCTATCTATCTATCTATCTATCTATCTATCCTATCAACATCATGCAAGTTAATGGGCAGCAGGATATTTCACCACAGCATTTCAGCCTCAAGTTGTCTGCAATACTTTCTTAAATAACAAATTAACAGCATGAATTTGAATTTTCATGGGTGTCACAAGATCAAGTTCACTTATATTTAGATCAAATGACATGGATCTAACCCATGTCATTAGGGATGGGGTTTCCTGAAAATGAAAATGTAGCCGCTTCACTGACTTCACTTTCCTACTGTTTGCATATGCCTGAGAAATACTGAATAGCTAGCACTGGAAAATGTACACTGAACATTTATAGTCAAAAACAGTGATGTTACTGATGTGACTAAGAATAGTGTTAAGGTTGGAGGAGTCCACGAGAAGAGGCTAGAAATTTGGTTTATTGTGAATCTGATTTCTTCTCATGTGAAATCCAGATATGCAGTAAGAACAAATCAGTGAACAGCAGGACTTGAGATTGCTTTCGGTTTTAACTTCCTACCTTCTAATGTCTAAATCACATCCACCACTTCATTATCACAACATTATCAGCTCATGCTTCTTTATTTGTTTCTTGGGTTAACACGATATTTCCCCTGCAGCTGCTATTTTTAGATAGCTTCCTGGAAGCCTGACCACTTGCACTGGGTCTGAGATGTGTGTTGGATATCCTCCAGTGTGTTTCAACAGTGACCCTTTAACTGAATTCTCAGTTTGGTAAAGAGCATAAAGTGGCAGGGAGCCAAATGCGGTGGTGCTGAGTAACAGCTGTTTGGCATGACCCCCCCCCACCAAAAAAACAAGACCTCCTGTTAGCATGTAGTTGTACCTGCCAGAGCACAAAATAACTGTATGAACTAAAATTATTGCAAATCTAAGGAGTAAATGACATATGAGGAGTGAAATGCCGTTCACTATTTGGCCAATCACCAAGTCGACTGTGTGATCTTATGAGGTAATTATATTTGTTTGACTTTATCGAGTGTTCAGCTCCACTCGGCTGTAACTGAAACTCCACGTTGAGAGTTCTCTCGTATTGACTCACGTCTGACACCGCTGTGCATTTGTGTGTTTGTGCAAACTCATTGGACGAGATTGATAGACGAGAGGAAATTCTTGTGAGTTCATGTGTTCCATGAAAACTAATAAATTATTCTTTCCTTTTTTTAGATCTCTTCAGGCATCTCTTATTCATTTTTCTTTTATCTTAACTAAAACAAGATCACTTCTAAGTAGTGCAGTCTCCTACACTGTGTGCTGCAGCAATGGAAAAACAAACATTTTTCTTCTTTTTTTTCGAATGCACTTTGGTCGTGCACGCTTTTATTAAACTGTTAGTATTCAAAATAAAACTCAGGCTCTCCCTTAACAAAATGTTATGCTTTTTGCAAGGTAACAGTATTTATTGCTTGCAAAGTTAATATGCTATCCTGAAAAGGGACTTAAAAAAATTGTTTTTCTTCTGTTGAAAAAGTGGCAGTATGAAATTTGCCAACCAAAGTTATTGATATTGGTGCAAAGGTAACTGCAGATGATATCCTATGCTGATAGTGGGAAGGTGAAAACTTCCTTTTAACGGGTCCAGGGAGGGGAAGCTGTCTCGTTTGACCGGTTGGGGATGAGTGTGAGGGACACAGGCCAAAGGCATGCTGCGGAAAGAACCAGCTATTAATAATAACTCATGATTAAATGCAGAGTATATAATCACATAATGAGTGAAAAGAGGTATATGATGAATAACACTGAGTGCATCATGGGAATCCCCCATCAGTCCAAGCCTATTGCAGCATTACTAAGGGATAGTCACCTGATCCAGCAATAACTACATGCTTTGTCAAAAATCCTAATCTTAAAAGTACAGAGGGTGTCTGTCTCCCAAATCCAAACTGGGAGCTGGTTCTGCAGGAACAGGCTCAAAAGCTGAAGGCTCTGTTTCCCATTTTGAAAGTGAAGTGCTCTACTGGTGTGATACAGTAAGTAGGACAGCTTTCAGATGAGATGGAGCCTGATTATTCAAGACTTTGGATGTGAGGAACAAGATTTTAAATTGGATTCAGATTTTCACAGGGAGCAACTGAGAGAAGCAAGTATGGGAGAAATATCCTCTCCTTCTAGTCCCTGTCAGTACTATTGCTGCAGCATTTTGGATCAGCTCAAGGCTTTTCAGAGTCTTTAAGATAGCCTAATAATAACTCATTACATTATTCCATGCAATAAATGCACAAACTAGTTTTTCCAGCATCACTCCCCACATAGCAAGCAGGTCTGGCCTGGATCTGGTATCAAGCCGGCACTGCTGGTTGACTTCTGGCATGATAAGGCATATGCCATTCAGATATGGGCCAGGCCTGGCATAGATGGCACTGTCTATGTAATGGCATGCCATATCTGGCTCGATTGTGGTTTGGGTTATGTGGCCCAGGGTCATAGAAAACAGATCTGGCCCAGATCTGACATCAAGCTGGCACTTCTGAATGACTGGTGTCATGGCAGAGTGTATGTCAACCATATGTGGGCCAGGTCTGGCAATGATGGCACTACTTATGTTCCTATTTTCCTATTTTAGTTAGTAGACCCAAATGCCGTGTTGCAATACTATACTGCTATGGTAGCCAACGTTTCAAATGTAGGTTTGGCAGGTTTGTGAGTGTACACTTTATCCAAAACCTAGTCACCTACTCATGTTTATCACTGGGTGGCTGTAGCTCAGGAGGTAGAGAAGGTCACCTAAGGATCAGTCCATTCACTGTCTGAACAGAGTTTCATCATGTTACTTTTGCACTATTATGTTCCAGCGCATGTTGTTATTACATGGTTTGATTAAGGCACACATTAGGCTGATATCTGGGGCCAGAGCTGAAACTGTTCTGGGCAAGCAGTGTGTCTGCAACTGGCCTTGTGCTGGCCCATGTGTGGGCCACCTCTGGCAAACCAGATCTGGGCCACCAAAGGGCCGTCATGCTTTGCGGTATGTGAGCCATGTGTAAGCACATTGTGTGGGCCAGATCCAGGCCATACCAATTTTGCTATATGGGTCTGAGACAGGATGTTTCTAATTTTAGAGATATTTTTTAGAGATATTGAGAAATGCAGGTAAGCAGTCCGACATATTTGTTTATCATGCATACTGAAGGACATATCCTGGCCAAAAACAACTCCAAGATTCCTAACAGTGCAACGCTAAATGTGTGGTTTTATTTTTAATTCAAACCCTATTACATGTTTCTGTTAAGAAAAAACAAAATGTGAGATGACAGGTTTTGCAAAATGATAAAAATGAAAATACATATGCACACTGATATTTAATTGATTAAAAACAAATGTTAGAATTATTTCACAGTTCATACTTTATATGGTTAAACAACATGCTAATTTAGCCAAAATGAGCTCGAAGATTTTATGTAAATATGTATGTCATTCAAATAACGTTGGAATATTGAACAAAATACTTTTTTCTATTCATGAAGCCACATGTTAAAATCATTTTCATAGGTTAATTAAAAGAAGCAAATTTCTTTTTATCATGCCTTCCAAACCAAAAAAATGTAAATCATTTGTTCCAGTTTCTATGATAAAATTGCAGAACCTCTTATTTAAAACAAACAAACACGTGTTTATGTTTCATTTGTAAACTGCAAAGTAAACAGGGTCTGTATTACAGTACAACTTCTTCATCCTGGCGGTGTTCCCGCTGGTGCAGGGTCCGCTCTTCGGCAAAGGTTTCTCCATTTGGTTCTGTCCAAGGCGTCCTCAGGTGATGCGTTGATGGTCTTAATGGCCTCCTTAATTTTGTCCATCCACCGTTTCTTCGGTCTGCCTCGAGGTCGGCATCCTTCTGGTCGATCATCATAGCCGTTTTTGCTACAGAGTTCTCATCGATTCGAATCACGTGTCCATACCACCTCAGGCGGGACTCGAGCATATTTTCCTTAATTGCAGCTACGCCTATTCACTTCCGTATGTCTTTGTTCGTAACACGGTCCCGTCTTGTAATTCCCAAGTTCCATCAGAGCATGCACATCTCCATGGTGTTTAGGGCCTGTTCATGTGTGTTCACGCGCGGAGCCATACAGGGCTATTGGGCGGACCACTGTTTGGTAGATTTTTCCCTTGAGTCGATCTGGCATTCTTGTATCGCAAAGGACACCAGTGACCTGTCGCCATTTTAACCAGGCTGCATTTATTCATGCTCGGACATCGGAGGTGATATTTCCATCGTGGCTGATGACTGAGCCCAAGTAGTGGAACTCTTCTGTCTTCTTCAACTCTTCGTTGTCAATTATGATGGTGCCATCAGTTTGGGGGCCTGCTTCCAGGTATTCGGTCTCTGTATTACAGTACAACTAAAGATCTAAATCTTGTAGAACATCAACCAATAAACCATAGCTCCAAAAACATTTTCTAGTGATGCTGACAGCTAAGAGGTCATGGTCATGCCACCTGCTGGGTGAACTGTCTAGTTTTTATGGTGTGTTCTAAAAAAAAAAAAACGAGTTGAGCACTTGGAATGAGCAGGAAGAAACAACATTCCTCTATTTTTATCTTGGAAAATAAACAGTAGAGGCATTACACTCCGGATGGCAGAGCGGTTTTCCTGGGAATACATTCATCAATCTGACAAACATGTCATACTCTCTAACCTCCATCTGATCTCATCTGCTGCACTGTTGCTAAAAACAATATGAAAAAAATGAGGGGCATAACTTGGCAACATTATGGTACAACAAAGCCTCTAAAACTTTGAAGAAATAGTTGAGGCTGTAATTTCGTAGAAACAACTGGACTGATTATTTATGTCACACAGGAAACTGGAGATAAAAACATGGCTTGGATTTTAAAGAGTCATGTTTTTAAGAGCAAAGACCAAGACTTTATAAGTCTTGACTAGGAGAAACATAAGATTTGAAATGAACATCATGCTAACGTCACTGGTGCTGTGTGCACTTTCTGGTGATAAAAAACAGTGGAAATAGTTCACCTATTTCCACTCAAAACACTTCAGACTACAAGTAAGACTTTTACCATAGATGCAAAAAAAAAATAATGCAAGTGTACCTCACATTCTTGTCCAATGAGGAATCGTCGACAAACCTAACATGCTCATCTTTGGTCTGCAGAAGCGAACCAGAGTGCCAGTAGGAACTCTAGATTTACTCAATGGGCCAAATTAGCATTTAGCTGCAACTGATAATTGTCAAACATAATTACTAAAAAGCAGTGCACATTAGCAGACGAGGCACAGGAGGACCTGATGATGCTGTGAGTAGTATGCTAACCAAAATAATACAGTGCAGGTTTTTGTTTAATAGAAACTGTCATTCTGTCTGTGAGGAGACAGTGCTGACCATTGTGCCATCCAAATGGCCATTATTTCTGTAGAAATACTGTCCTTCAGAGCTCTAAATGTGATTTTAATTGTTTTATATTGTTTATCATACACTGTTAAGATAAGTTGAACTAAAATGAGCTCTCTGGATGTATTGGTAAATGGTAAATGGCCTGTATTTGTATAGCACTTTACTAGTCCCTAAGAACCCCAAAGCGCTTTACACAACCAGTCATCCACCCATTCACACACACATTCACACACTGGTGATGGCAAGCTACATTGAAGCCACAGCCACCCTGGAGCGCACTGACAGTGGCGAGGCTGCCGGACACTGGCGCCACCGGGCCCTCGTATTGACGACACAGGTCTGCTGTGCTATTTAGTGGTGACCCAAAGTCTGCCACAGAAACAGATTTTGGAGACCATAAATTGAAGTGTAGGTGATGTATACTAAATGTGAAGCAAATGGAAAAATGAAAATTTTTCAAATTCTACATCTACGAGATCAAGAAGAAACTGGTATGAAGCCATTAAATTAAAAATTAAGACATTATCCAGTGTGGAATGATCAGAAAAGAGACAAAGATAACTGTCTTTGTTTTTTCTCTCATATCTTCATTCTTGACCTTAACAGAAGGCACTGTGCTAACTTATTTCCACAGTAGATTATTGATATTAACCACAGCTGACTTCAGTTCTCTCCCATTCCTTGGGAACTGTCAAAATGCATTAGGAGAACTGAAGTAACTAGCAAACATGAAACAAAACCTAAAAGCTGGTGGGCCTCTGCATGTCTCCTCCACGACTATTATTAAGCTAGGATGACTCTGTAAGGTCACATTTAACAGTGTTATGAGTGAGGCATGACTCATTCATAACAATGGCATGGCTTACTGAAGGGGAGAGGAAGGTTGAAAGCAGGTAGAAAATAGTAAGATTGTATAAATAATTTTAGCATCACAGGGTGATTTCTGAGTAAGAGTATCTGAGGCTTTGATGCAAGTAACAACAGCTTCCCTCTTGGTACTGCAGTAGTTTCCTTTGTGAAGCGCAGGTGAAACGTGCTTCACCATCTCGTGCAGTTTTTTTTCCTTAACAAACAGAGACATGTAAATAAATTGCAGCCTTGGGGCATGACAGTAGGTCAAGTTTCTTTTATCTCATCACTGGAATGAAACAAGCATGCTTTTACCCCACATACGACACCACATAGAGACCACCAATGTTGTTTGACTTGAATTCCTGTCAGTGAAATAGGCCACAACATGCACGTGGATCCATCCGTGTTTGTTTTTCCAGTAAAAATCCTGCGGATTTCTGCGCAGTTTTGTTTCACAAGCTGCAAAAGTGCACAGCTTCAGCAGAACAATACAAGCAAATCCCACAGATTCCAATTTATTGAAAAGATGTTTTCTCTGTTACATCTGTCTTTGAGAGAAAACTATGGTTCAGGCGACATGCAGATTTTGTTTTGTTTTTGTTTTTAATAACAGTGATTTGTACAGTCCACAAATTGACTGTGAAAAGTCACATCAGTTATCATAAATACACATCAAACTGTGACTGTTTGGCTCTCACTAAATAATGACTAAAATAACATTGGAATACTGGTTAAATTATTATTCTGCATGTTGCCTCCTTGTAGGTGTTACACTGTTACCCACAAACAGTTCAAATTTCGAAAACTTTATTGAATTCAGTATATTATAACTCTGGAAAGTAAATACACTCTTGATTATAGAATTGTGTATAATTGCCTTTAGCAGCAGTAGCCTCCATAATATATTTCTATAGCCAGATGTGCTATAAAACTGTTTCAATTCATCAATGTTTCTGGGATGTCTTAAATGAACCATTGTTTTCAGGTCTTCCAATGGCATCTAAGTTGGGTTTAAGATCAGGATTCTTTATTCACTAACTTTATTCAGAAAAAAGTTTAGTTCAGTTTTTGTTATTCTCCCTGTGCTATCATAGCTCTCACTTTGGGCGCTTTAATTTCCTTTCAAAGTCCCAGAAAAAAATGCCTTAGATTAATTAGTGATTTCAAATTGAATATGAACAGGAATAATTGTCTTTCTGTGTGTTACCACTGTGATACTCTGGAAGTCTGTCTGCGCTGTTTCCTACCTCTTTCCCATTTTTAGCTGGTGGAAGTTCCAGACAGTCTGCAAGCCTGAACTGGATAAGCAGATGAGGAAATACATGGCTGTACAAACTGATGGACTGACATCTGTCTTTGACTTTGATTTAGATGGAAGTAGTGAATAGTGAATGGAGTAGTGAATACAGAAATTCTTGTGCAGAAATTCCAAAGGGTTCACAAAATGTTTCCTGCAACACGTAAGCATACATGCATTCATATATAGAGCAATGCTAATTAAAAATAATCAGGTAATCCCATTTCCTGTTTTTTTTGTTTGTTCAGTCAACACGGGTCTTCTCGAACATGGGGAAAGTAATTGTGAATATAGAACCAAAAACAATCTGCCTATTCACCCAGTAAAGCCAGCCTCAACTATTTGTATTATCACATACTAAGCAACATGAGGCAAACACATGACAGACATTATAAACTATACTTGCACATCAGAAAGGTCTGTCATAACTGTAAAACCAGAGGTGCAAACAAAAGGTACTATAGGAGCCAAGACTAAGTGCATAAAACAGTTGGGAAATAGCTTTCTTGTACAAAAGCCCATTAGCGAAATTAAATTTTAAGGCTCAAAGCACTGAATAAGAGTAAGACTGTGACTTCAAACATGTAACAAAATCTGCATATAAGCTTAGAAATTGTTTCTTCATCTGGATAAAACATGAAGTGCCCAAAAAAAGAAATGACTGTATGTACCCAGGATATCTTTCATTATCTGGCTTCACTAACACAAGCTATTGGGATAAAGTACATTTTCATGAGAAATGATTTGTCGGTAGGTGGCAATTTTGTACCCAACAAATTAGATCTGCAACATAGGTTACCACGGTGATATAAAAATTCTTAAAACTAAAACCCGGATTCAACCTTAAGTTACCTTGATAAGCTTGAATCCTGCTTTGTAGTACTGGCAATAGGAAACTTGCAGGGTATAAGGTACAGTGAAGAAAGAACAAATTATGCTCATAACATTTGAACATGACTTGCTAGTCATTTCTTATTTTTAGCCTTTATGCTAAGTCATGCTAACCATAATCTTTGTGTTTTTTTAAGAGCAAAGGAAAATTCTGTTCATTTTATCTAGAAACTGGTATTGTTCCAAATCTAGAAATAAATATTGTCAAAAACTTTAGCTGTTCTTTTAGTTAAAAGCAAAAGTATTTTACAGATTGTTCTTTCACTTCTTCCAGTTTCCAGCAGCCTCGCCTCTGTCAGTGCACCCAGGGCAGCTGTGGCTACAATGTAGCTTGCCATCACCAATGTGTGTGTGAATGGGTGGATGACTGAATGTGTAAAGTGCTTTGGGATCCTTAGGGACTAGTAAAGTGCTATACAAATACAGGCCATTTACCATTTAATTTCCTCAGTCTATTTAAGCAGCTACTGTGAACAGTCGTGATATGTTCTTCTGACTCAGCTGTTCTACCCAGCTATTTTGCACTCTGTCTCCTGAGGTTATTGATGTTGAGTAGCAATGGCCTCTCCAGACTGAGCATCATTTCCAATGTTCTGTGAAGCTGCTGGCCAAAGACAAGTTCAAGTTTCCCCAAAAACCACTTTGATCAATAACATGGCCGTTGCTAATAACTGCTAAATGGTGTGATGTGGAGAAAGTTTGGGATCAAGCCGACATTTTGAGTTCATTTGAAACACAAAGGTCATGTCCAAATTCATGGGCTACATCCTCCTGAGGCCGCATTTGTAGACCGATTACATCACAGCGACATGCCGAAGGCTGTCCAAATTCGTAGACTCCTCCGAATACAAATGCGTCCTCATTTTCCCCGAATTTGAAGGATTTTCAGATCTCTGCGGACTTTCGCTACTCAGGTTAAACATAATATAATATAATATATACAACCTAAAAATGTTATTGTTGGGCTTTTTTCAGTGTTTTATTTGTTCGTGAGTCAATCGGTTTGGCTGAGATTAAAGTTATTAGATTAGATTAGATAAAATAAAACGTTATTAATCCCCCTGGTGGGTTCCTCTGGGATTTTCACACAGCTGAATAAACGTCAAACAGAAAACTGATTAAACAGAAGTATGAGACGGTCGAGAATTTACACCAGTGTCCTGTTATATTTTAGATAGCAAGGAGCAGACGGCTGAGTTTATTAAACTCCACCGAGACAGCGGTGACGCTAATCAGAAGGCTAGACCGTCCATTTTCCCCAGCCATTTACTTCTGGCCTACCCGACCTTCTGAGGACCCGGCCTTCGCGGTCTACGTGGGCCGGGTCCTCAGGAGGATGCAGCCCATGAATTTGGACACGACCAAAGAGTTTGTGGTAGAATGTTTGTTGGCCATATTCAGACCATACTGCCTCAGATGGTTAGAATGTTTCGCGCTTGAAAACTCCCCTGTGCATCCGCAGTCTTGTCCACTGAATGGGCTTTATTAGGGAAAAAAATGAAGGTTAAAGGGAATATTTGACTGCTGGGGATTCTCATATATCATTGATTTTAACAGCTACTTGTGGAAATTTTAGAGAGGACCTTTTTTGGTGCACCCACTTTCCAGTCCCCCGCTTTCTCTCTCTTCCATTAAACTTTGGAACACATGTAAACTCATTGAAATTAGATGTTGATTACCTATGGAGAGGAAATAAGAGTTGCATTCAGACCAGATGTCTTGTTTTTGCATTTCATTCTGAGGTAAACCTGAGAAGAATTCACCTTGACTACTGAGTGCTTGTGTCAGATTGGTTTTCTAGAAAGAGAACAAAAAATGGTTGATTCCTCCAGTCAATGCTGTGAAGTGAAAGTGCTTTATGCTTCATGTCTAAAAAGTTGAAAAACTGAAATCTGAACTAGGTTTTCAGGGATCAGCAAAGCAGAGAGGTCAGGGTGATCGTTCTTTTCCTGGTAAACCCTTTCCCTTTTGTTCATCTCTTGAGTCCAGTTCAAAGAGGCTACACCCAGTCTGTCTTATCTACTCTCTGATTTTTAATATTTAGTAAGCCACCTCTGCATCTGTTTCCATAGACTTCAAACTCATTAATCGCTGCATTTTCTGCCATTTGTTCACCATTCACCATTAATTGCAAAGAAAGTCCCATTTAAAATTTAGTTACAGGACTTGCACATGAATAAGGGTGAAATATTATGCAGCTAGTGGTTTATCTGGCTGTTGAGGACTCTACTGTTGACATAGATGCTAAAAATCATCAACACAACCTCCATGAGAAAACTCAGCAGTCAATACTTGAAGTGAACAGGGGAGGCAAAATGTTATTCCCACTATCCCATTTCACTTATAATTCTTCCCATTTCACAACACAATATATTTTTTTGTTGACCTGGGAAAGCTTTCAGGGTAGGTATGCTGGAATCCAGTTCTGTCCAAAAGGAGGGAGAGATCTAAAGTCTTGGACACAGGCTCATAAATATGTCCAATGACTATCCATCTACTGTGCACTTCATGGCTCAGTCACACTAGAGTAAACAGGACAACAACCTCCTTGTGTCTCCGACAAACTGGTGGTTGCTTAGTTATTTTACCTTATTTGGAGCAACCAATCAGATGCCCACACATTTTACCTAATTTGGAGCAACCAATCAGATGCCCACACATTAAGCTTGTAACACCATCAATACGCTTAACTGCACATGTTGCATGACGCAAGGCAACGTGTAGTGGGCCTCACTGCTTCAAACAATAGTGGGCTGACTTGGGACAGTCTAAGTTGGGGACTTGAGTCAGATGGTTGTGTTCTGGTTATGTTTCTTTGCAACCGCAAGGCTGCTAAGCTCTTATGTTACTTTGCAGTTAAATCACTGCTTTGCAGCAGTTACGTCACTGTTTGTGGAGAAATTTATGTTTCAGTTTTATGAGGTTCTGTCTGAATTTTTACATGCCATCAGCGTTGCATTATTTTGAAATGTGTTACTGTAATCACATTACATTTTTCAGTAAGACAGTAGTGTAACATGTTATTGTAATAAATTCAGTAATCATATTACAGTTACAATTAAATTATGACTTGCTTAAAAGGTTCTTCAGTCATCTGAACAGGTGAAGAGAATGAAAAAATACACATTAATTGTGTATTTCTTCCTCTGGCTTACTGGTCCTGTGATCAACTGATTTCAGGTGTTCATGGAAAAGGAGAATAGCTGAGTGGGCTACAGTGTTTTGGGGAGTGGAAATGTATTTTTATTCTTATTTCACAAATGGACAAGACTGCAGTGATAAAGTCCAGAACAGAAACAGCTTCACTATACTGGTAACACAACGTCAACTAGTCAACTCATTGCCACCACAAACTGAGAGCAGACTGATTGCTGATTGACTCCATCTGATTACTGAGAAACTGACTGTGATAATTGCAGAAAAAAACAACTATTTTAAAGACAATGAAATCACGTATTTATTGCACCTGGTCACAGAAATTTCAGTTGTGCCACGGTCTCTAACCACTGTTTTCCCTTGTGTAACTGCAGCATTTCTCTTTTTACCCACTGAGCAGAAAAAGATACTAATTGTAATGTAATCAGCAGTGGTTTCAGGGTATATTAAACTATCAGAGAAACTACACATGAATTTACCTCAATGTTAATGTGCCACAGATTTGGCAAAATAACTTTTTTTCATCATGAGTCATCATCCTTCTTCAGTGTTTGGTCACGTTCAAAGACAACATTGGTGTCTATGAATGCGGCATGAATGTACCATTGGTTTAATGGTAGGCACATTTTGATTTACACCAATATTTTTTGATAGCCACAGTTAGCATCCTTACAATGTCACAGTGAAATAAGCTAACTGAGCTCACTATCAAGCACTAGCATTAGCTGATTGCCCCCATTTTTTAAACTGGTTCATGTCAAAAACACCAAGCTTAAAGAAGTGTGTATAGTATCCTCACAGCATCACTTAGGCAGATGATAAGCACCTGGCACCTCCTGAGGTAATAAATGTTTCATTAGCTAAATACTTTCTGCTTTACCATCTTTTCATAGTAAATTTATTGTCACGATCCTGGGTCTTTTGACCCAGCGTTTTGAGTTTTAGTTTATGGATGTTCATGGTTTATGTTTTAGCTCATTGGGTTTTCTAAGTTCATTTGTTTATTACTTTCCCCTTGTGTTTCCTGTGTTAAGACTCCCTTGTCCTTATGTGTTTCATGTCTGCATGTCTTTTAAGTTCATGTTGTCATGTCTGCGATTCATTATGTTTCCTGTTTTATTTTGAAAGAGGTCCAGTGTTCCTGTTTTCATTGTGTTTAGTTTTACACTTTAGTTTTACACTTCCCCCATGTGTTGCCACTTCTCCTGATCACCTCGTGTGTATTTAAGTCCTCAGTCTTGCTGTGTTCAGTGTCGTGTCATCCCTCATATATGTCTGTGTGTTTTGTTTGCCAAGCCTGCCAAGTTTATTTTGTATCGCCAAATTTAGTTTATTTTCTCCAGTATTCAGCAATAAAGCTACCATTTTGAGTTTCAGCTTGGCCTTTGCGTTTGAGTCTTTCGGGTCCTTTCATGCCTCCCTCCACACAGACCATGACATTTATGCCACAAAATTTAGGAATTTAGGAACTTAAGATGTGCAAAGATGAAAACTTCTAAGTGTCACGGCTAGACATTTAAAAAACTCTCTGTTCTTCATCACAGCACTTCAGAAAGAAAAACCTTCATATGTATCTTGTGTTTGGTCCTCATAGCATAGAGGAAAAGTCCTTTATGTGAATGTGTGCAGTTTGTTTTTTCAGTTACTCCCCTTTGGTGAGATCATCACTCTGCGTCAGGTTGGCGGTGAGTTGGGTGCTGTCCCACAGCTGTGCAGCATCAGGCTGGAAATCCCCGCATCCTCAGTCCAGAGCCTTGAAGAGTGTGCATACATAAGCATTCACTATGTGGGGTGGTGTGTGTGTGTGTGTGTGTGTGTGTTTGTGTAAGGGACGGAGTTAGAATGGCTGGTTGTGCCTGTGGACTTTGGCTGCTGGTGTGTGTATTTAGGTGCTGTTTTGTGTGTCCGTGTGCTGTTATGTTTGTGTGTAGGTGGATGGTTTGAATCCTGGATTCTTGCAGCACATGTGGGCCCAGCATGTGGTTGTGTGTGGCCTGCTTGGAGGAGGCGTGTGGCATGTGTTAAGTGGAGAGAAAGAGGGACCTAAAGAACAGAAAGCCAGTTTGTGGTAACTTTCAAAACTGTTATCTTCTTTAGCCTTCCTGTGTCTGTGTGTACTTGTTTATACATCTTTGTGAGGATCAAAAGTTGGCATGCCACTATACCTGTGGGGACCAAATGACGTCGTCACAAAAATGAAGTCATTTTTTAGGCTCAAAATGTGGTTTTAAGATTAGGGTTACAGTTACGTTATGGTTAGGTTCAGGGTAAGGGTTGGAGCTAGGCATTCTTTTCTGATGGCTAGGATTAAGGTAATAAGCTAGGCAATGCATTATGTCAGTTTTTGTCCTCACTAAGATATGAAAACCAGTGTGTCTGTGTGTGTGTGTGTGAGCTAGAGCGAGAGAGGGGAGTGGGCAGAGAAACTAAGGACAAGGCCTGTTTATAAAAGAAACATTCCTAACTTTCCTTTTCCTTCCTTCCCTTCAATTCTTATCATTGTCGAATTCACCCTGGTGCCCCCGCACACGTTCATGCACTGGCTCAATATTTACACTTGGATCTACAGAGCCAGTTTTCCCCCTCTTTTTTTGTTATTACCTCCTGCTTTAATGCCCCCTCTCCATCTCTCTCTCACACTTTTGCCCTCGTTTTCTAAACTTTGCTGCACTCCCCTGGAAAGCCTTCCTGCTCCCCTCGAGCTCCAACGCCCACACTTTCCCCACTGCTTGTTCACATAAGAAACTCCACACACGCTCTCACACATACTCATGACAAGTACCATTTGCTTCTAGTTAGTGTTGCGTTTTTGGCTTTTCTGCAGCTTTTAGTCAAACACCTCTCTCTGTGTGATTCGGAGCCTCAGATAATTGGTTAACAGTGACAAAGTACAACTAAACTAAGAGGTTCTACAGGATGTGGCCTTTCAAATTCAAATTAGCTTTTAAAGTGGTAATACACAATAGGCTAGTTTTGCCATTTAATGCCCAATTTTTCTTGCCAATCTCTCTAATTAGTCAAATGCTTGTCAATCAAACACTGTGGGTGGTAATGGGAAATGTTGTTCTTTTGTGAGGCGAGCCTTGTCTGAAAAGCCATCAGTGTGAAAAATGTGAAATTCTTAAATAAAGTGGGAAAATTTACAAGCTGCTACAGTGAATCCTTGCTTATTGCTCCTTTGTTATTCAGCGTGGTGCCATGGTAGTTAGCACTGTTGCCTCACAACAAGAATGTCTTGGGTTCAAAGGGCCTTTCTGTGTGGAGTTTACATGTTCTCCCCATATCTGCATCGGTTCTATGCGGGCACTCCGTCTTCCTCGAACCGTCCAAAATGCTGTCACAGACTTTAAAGTTAGAGTTCTTTTTAAGCAAAGCTGTGGAAAGGGCCATGAAGTTTGGGGGTGCTAGTGTGTGTGGGTCCATGCCGCCCAGTCATATGGCTTGAAGATAAACACTGACAAGACAAAGGTGTTGACAACAGATGGGTCGCATGACAACATCCACCTCGACGTCCACCTCGTCCACCTCGACGGCATCCAGATAGAGCAAGTTCAGCAGTTCAAATATCTGGGCTCACTGATCGAGCAGAAGAAAGTCGCGTCCACAGGGGATATCCACAGTAGAATAGACCAAGCAACCGCAGCATTTGCTTCTTTAAATGGTCCTTGTAGAAGCAAACCAATATTTCCATCTTGACCAAAATTTGCCTTTTCCGGATACTGATCCTGCCGATTCTACTCTATAGATCTGAAACGTGGATGGTGCACTAAGTGGACCTCAACAAACTCAAAGTTTTCCCGATGCGTTGTCTTCGTCAGATATTACAAGTATCACTTCAAGACCACCTTTGAAATGAGGACATTCGACGGAGTTGTGACAACCAACAGCCAATCGAGGAGAAAATTCAAAAACGTAGATTGCGATTGTTTGGCCACGTGTGCCAAATGGATGCGCACAGACTACCACACCAAATCCTCTGGTGTAAACGACCCACCCAGTGGAGAATCCAACAAACGGCACAGAAGAAAACATGGCTAAAACAGGTCGAGGAGGACATCAGAGATCGTAGAATAAATCTCGACGAGGCTAGGACAATCGCGAACAATCGCAATGCATGGATGAACCATTGGCACCCACAGCGTATGGGCTTAGGAGTCGATCCAGGCCTAACACCAGCTAGGGATAAAAGAAGAAGAAGTGTGTCTATGTGTGCATATATGTAAGACAAGAACCAAATTGTGCGTATTATACTTAGCTTAAAAGAAAAATTTGCAGTCAAATTCCAAGTTGCGGCAAAAGTTCATCTGCATGCTATGATACTCCAAATGTGATTTGGCACTGAGAGGTTTCTTCATGACGGGTATTGTGCAAAGAGTTCAAAATGTCTCTGAGAGCATTTATCAGGGACATGTCTGTGAGTCTTTTTTGTGCTCAACCACAGTTTTAATCACAAGTTGGAGAATGATTGCTTGGATGAGGCCAACATGGGGAACATGTCATGAAGTGGGATGAATCTCCTTATTGTGCGGGTCTCCTCCTGTCCTCTTTTTATACACTGGCAGTATTCAACTGATTAAAAATATTAAAAATGTTTATACTATAATAATTAAAATGTCATTATTTGGTGTAATTCTTTTATTTTGCATTTGGCAGGGATTTTTATGATATTCAGCTTTTGTGACAGGGATGGCTGCAGCACCTCCCAGCACATCTACTTCCAACTGCCTCATTTTTATGATTTTCTTAAATTTCATATTCAGCGCTAGTTTCATATTTAAAGGCTACACAAACTATAATGTAACTGTGACATCATTGAGAATACATCAGCAAACATGAAGTTTGTGTGAGAGGCTTTTCAACGGGCTGTTAGGGTAGGTTTTGACACAAAAATTACTTGATCAAAGTTAGAGAAAGATCATGGTTTGGATTAGTCTTGCATTTCGATTAGGCCATGGCTTTCCCACTCTTATAAAGTCTTCACTTCGAATAATTTCAACACGAATAAGTACTTGCTGACAGTAGTGAAGAAAAACTCATTTTTTAACCAGATAAAAAACCTCTGAAAAAACCATTTACATCAGCATTTTGCAAACTGTTCCAAGCCGATAAGTGTGCTTGCAGTGCAATCTGATGATAAAGCAAGAGCTAATATTAGAAGAAGTGCTTTTTTTTGAATAATTGCAGGACAGTTTTATAGATTTTTTCCCACTGGCAGTCAGAGATACTTCCATTATTGGAAAAATAATTTACAGCTGTAGCATATCCTTCCACTTTCTTACCACCGGCTCTAAATAGTTAAAACATTTTCAATTCAAAATGAATAAACACCTGGTATTTTATTATTCAGGAGAGGGCCAACTGCATTTTTCTGCCAGTGAAAAGTGAAACGTGTTTTGGATTCCGTTCAGCTACTTGGAAACTGCACTGTATACAGATAGAAATCTATATGCGCAACATGGACGTCACTCATTCATTTCCTTCTCAGGGCCTTTTAATTGGAAACAGCACCCAACACTTCCTCGCATCCCCCCCGCCCCCTCATTTCTGTCCTCATTATTTCCATATTTCTCTTTCTCTCACTTTTAACTACACCCCCACTAAAGTTTCCTGATGAAAAAGCCTTGCAGCCAAGAATCGTGACTTACTTTTTGACAAGTCCTCACAAAGAGAAATCTTTCTTTCTCACATTTCTCACACTGGAGCTTTAACCTCTGGGCTGATGCAATGCGATGCCGAGCATCTTACTTGAGGACATTGCAGCAGGATGATGTGTTGCTGTCATGGATGCCAGAGAAGCCTCATTTGGAATGAACTTAGTCATTAAACCTCTGTGGAGTCAGTACTTGACCTCCAAAATACTACAGAGAACAGTGCTGCACGCTGAGCTGGATGATGATCTTTTGATGAGCATCCTGGAGGAAGCTGGGAAACCAAGTACTAGAGAAACTTCTTCCTGCATTTCCTCTTGACTCTCAGCTGAATGCATTATTCCCTATAGTGTGTGTGTGTGTGTGTGTGTGTGTGTGTGTGTGTGTGTGTGTGTGTGTGTGTGTGTGTGTGTGTGTGGGCAAGGGAAGCGGGATGCTTGTTAAAGAATCCATACTGCTATTCATTTAAAAGAAAACAAGCAAAACCTTCAAAAAAGTCTTTGACAGTTGATATAAATCTGACTATTGACTTTTCCTGCTATTCCTACTATAAGGCCCCTCCATCTGACCCTTCTTTATCTGGATCTAAATGTGGAGTTGGTTGTGATTGGATGGTTTTCTGCATTTTGCTGTGTTTGAATTGGTTTACTCTACTATCTTATCTTGTTTTATTTATCTGTTTATTTTTCTTTCCAGTCAGGGGTATCTTCCCACGATCTGGCTGGGATGGAGCCAGAAATAGGGAGATCCTCGGCAGCCAGAGGGGAGGCAAGAGGAGGACAAGTGTCGCTAATCGTTGTCTCCCTTTAACCCTAATACCACACACAGACAGATAGCAACATTTCCATCAGTTACTAGGACATGAAATCGACTTAGTCACTTAACACTTCCTGGATATTTATCCTAAGCCCAACCCTACTCTAAGCTTAAACCACATATCCACTCTAAACTTTAGTTATCTACATAATCAGGACTTTCAGTGTTCTCACAATTTGACTGTATAAACAGATTTAGGTCCCCATGGCTAATACAACCGCACACTTTGCACACTTGTAAATCCCCATGATACTGACAGTAAGCCACATTCATCTCTGAGCCAAGTTCCAACTGGCTCCAACTCATCACTCCATTCACATTATGACTGATAAGACTTCAACTGTGTGACACTGGTAAGAAAGAGTAATGATCCCTCAAAAAAAAGGTCAGGCCAAGAGGACATTAGTCTTTATCTAGTATTTTCATTCGTTAGCCACAGCATCAGTGATGTAGCAGTGATGATACAAATGACAATTAAAGACACTTCGGGTTAAGACTCATTAGGTGATTGTTGTGTGCAAGCTTGATCAGATTTCTTTCCTTATTTCCCAACCCCCTAAAAATTATATATTTTTTAAAAAAAGATCTTCTCATTGTGTTTACATACACTGCCTAATTTCATGCCAACATGGAGTACAGTAGTTCAAATGACTAATACAGTGACATGTTAGGCATCCTTGAGGTACCAAGCAATTCTTCTGAATAATAAAGTCTAAACACAGTTTATTTGTCTTGCAGGAGACCTCAGGGTGACCTTCGGCTTCCTATTGATATGACACGGTCCATGGAGGAAACACTTGGATATTTACTAAGCCAGACAGGTTAAGTGCTTCTCTCAGTCCAGTAGCTAAAAGTGGGATCGTCTATAGGGCCAAGACGCAAACCACTGGAAAGTGCCTAAATTTCTCCGAAACCTTTATTGCTTTTGGAACATGAAACCCATGTTGCCAGCTGAGCAGCAGGAAAAGAAGTGAGCTGACTGTTGTGCAGTTCAAATCAGAATCAAGCTGTTGATCTCTTAAGAAGTCAGTCAGTGGCATTTTATTTATTTGTGCCATCATTCTTTTTTCAAAATGTGAATTAAAACCTTTCAAACACATACTGGGCTGGGCCACATGCAAAGACGTGTTACCATTAGTGAGCTGAATGTTAGCCAGAGTTAAATACACAAACTCTCACCATTAAAAAATAAAATCTGTGTGATATACTACTACCAAACTTGGTAACACTCGCATCACTTTTAAATAAACTTCTGTCACACTTCTGGTCAAGCTGAGTAATTCATCTGTTGGCATTGTTCATAGATCAGTGAGGGAAAAACAGTGGAAAGTATGGGAAAACTGGGTGGAGAGGATTGCGTGAGTGGGTGGAAGGGGCTCCCAAATCCAGAGAGGAGATTTATCATAAACCTGGACAACATTCAGGAGTAAAGAAGAGGATGAGGGAAAGTCCCAAAAGGTGGAGATGAAGTGAGAGAGGAGCAGGCAGGAAGGAGTGAGTCAAAGCCTGGCCTTGTTTTCATTGGAAAAGATTGGGAGGAAAATGAATTGCAGAGTTTATATGAGTGTGGTGATGCATATGAATAACATTATGTCTCATGGATCTACTTGGGATCTGCTTTCCCCAGACATCTGTTGGTACAAGTACAACTGAAAACTAAATACTGGCAATGTGGCATCACAAAGTGTTTGGCATTTCATTAACGAGAAGATTGATACCAGTCTTGGGACTTTACAGTAGATGTAAAGCTATAAAAACATTCAGGGAGATTTTTGTGGTATATTTGAACTGTATTTGCACCTAGCAAAAACAGGACATGTATCCCTAGTAACATCTGGCCTTTCCTTTATCTAATTAAGCGTAATCTGTTGTGTCAGAAGAAGAAAAATGTGGTTTTGGAAGAATTCAAAATCTATGTCTCCAATGAATCTCTGATATACTAGTAGCCAATACAAATATCGATCATGAATTTTACCATCAGCAAGACGCTTCAGTTTAATGTTGCTGGAATCTTACAAATGTGTTTTTGATTAATAAATCAAGATAGGCAAGTTACACAGATTCAAAGTTAGTGCTTGGATTCAGTGTGTGCATAAAGAGATCGGGGACGGATCAAGCCAGGGAACAACACTGAGCAATCAAGCATGCTGAGGTAAGATCCCGGCTGTACTTCTCCCTAAGCTGCTAAAAATACCTGTTCGTATGAGAGTGGGCGGTCTGGCTGAGCCTGGTGGTCTCCTCTGCTGATACAGTGGCTGTGCCAGAGCTGCTTTCTCACCAGTGTTGTCTTTCAGCTGTTGGCACAGAGCCCCAAATAGACCACTGGTCTCAAACTGCTGAATCACTGAAGTACTGCTAGATGTCTTAAATTTAATTGCTGATGTTTACGGAGAAAGTGGTGGGAGAAACAAAGCTGGTCTTAAAGTAGAAGATAAGCTATCTGGTCATCACAAAGATGAGTAAGTTATAGATTACCTGTATTGTGGCATGGAAGTGAGCAGCAATATCAACAGGAGCATCTGAACATCAGGAATGTTTTACAAATACAGCATAAATGCAAGTTATTAATGATGAAGACCTTGGAAGAGATTCATTCATTTTACATCTTAGAGCTAAGGATGCCAATTTTTTAAGAAGCATTTTGTTTTATAGCTCTTAAAATTCCCAGTGGCAATCATTAAATAAAATTCACAAGCAATTTTATCTACTTACAGCAGTTTGAAGATACCCTTAAAGCCTTACTTATACTCACTGGCAACCCCATGGCAACCACTGACCAGACTGATTCAGGTCTATTCCTCAACCTGATGGCAGTTGCTGGGAAATTGGCTTCAAAGAAGTATACGGTGTTGTAACAAAATCTCTCTGTAATTGCTTTGGTCACAATACAATGAATAACTGCAAACACTTGCCAATTACTCTCTGAGCAGTATCTTCTTTGCAGCCAGTTTCACCTAGCAACAGCCATCAACCTCAAGCAACCACTCGCAAACCAGTTGGGAAATACATTTTTTTCCTAGTGACTTGTGGTTGCCAGGGGGTCGCTAACTGGTCTCTAGGTTGTGTGACTGGGATGACCTCAAACCTTCTGCCCATGTATTATACACGATCAGAGAGTTCCAAAAGGCTGGACAAAAACTTGCTAAAACCATAAATGGCAGAGAATGTTAGGCCAAGAATTTCCACTTCCACCCATACAGTACCTATAATGCCATCCATCCATCCATCTTCATCCGCTTATCCGAGTCGGGTCGCGGGGGTAGCAGCCTAAGCAAAGAGGTCCAGACCTCCCTCTCCCCAGCCACCTCCTCCAGCTTGTCCGGGGGAATACCAAGGCGTTCCCAGGCCAGCCGAGAGATATAATCTCTCCAGCGTGTCCTGGGTCTGCCCCGGGGCCTCCTCCCGGTGGGACATGCCTGGAACACCTCGCCCAGGAGGCGCCCAGGGGGCATCCTTGCCAGATGCCCGAACCACCTCAGCTGGCTCCTTTCGATGTGGAGCAGCAGCTGCTCTACTCTGAGCCCCTCCCGGATGGCCGAACTTCTCACCCTATCTCTAAGGGAGAGGCCAGCCACCCTTCGGAGGAAGCTCATTTCCGCCGCTTGTATCCGCGATCTCGTTCTTTCGGTCACTACCCACAGCTCGTGGCCATAGGTGAGGGTAGGGACGTAGATCGACCGGTAAATTGAGAGCTTCGCTTTTACACTCAGCACCCTCTTCACCACGACTGACCGGTGCAGCGTCCGCATTACTGCAGCCGCAGCCCCAATCCGTCTGTCGATCTCCGGCTCCCTTCTCCCATCACTCGCGAACAAGACCCCGAGATACTTGAACTCCTCCACTTGGGGCAGGAACTCATCCCCGACCCGGAGTGGGCACTCCACCCTTTTCCGGCTGAGAACCATGGCCTCAGATTTGGAGGTGCTGATCCTCATTCCCGCTGCGTCACACTCGGCTGCGAACCGCTCCAGTGCGAGCTGGAGGCCCTCACCCGATGAAGCCAACAGAACCACATCATCCGCAAAAATCAGAGATGAGATTCTGAGGCCACCAAAGCGAAAGCCCTCCGCCACTTGGCTGCGCCTAGAAATCCTGTCCATAAAAATTATGAACAGAACCGGAGACAAAGGGCAGCCCTGGCGGACCCCATCACCCACCGGGAACGAGTCCGACTTATTGCCGGCAATGCGAACCAAGCTCTTGCAACGGTTGTATAGGGATTGAATGGCCCGTAGCAATGGGCCAGACACCCCATACTCCCGCAACACCTCCCACAGGACACCCCGAGGGACACGGTCGAATGCCTTCTCCAGGTCCACAAAACACATGTAGACTGGTTGGGCAAACTCCCATGCACCCTCAAGTATCCTGGAGAGGATAAAGAGCTGGTCCAGTGTTCCGCGACCAGGACGAAAACCGCATTGTTCCTCCTGTATCCGAGGTTCGACTAGCGGACGAACTCTCCTCTCCAGCACCCTGGCATAGACTTTCCCAGGGAGGCTGAGGAGTGTGATCCCCCTGTAGTTGGAACACACCCTCCGGTCCCCCTTCTTAAAGATGGGGACCACCACCCCGGTCTGCCAGTCCACAGGCACTGCCCCTGATCTCCACGCAACATTGCAGAGACGTGTCAACCAAGACAGCCCTACAACGTCCAGCGCCTTCAGGAACTCGGGGCGGACCTCATCAACACCAGGGGCTCTGCCACCAAGGAGTTGTTTAACTGCCTCAGTGACCTCGCCCCCGGAAATTGGCGGGTCATACCCCTCATCCCCAGACTCTGCTTCCTCCTCGGAAGACGTGTCAGTGGGATTAAGGAGGTCCTCGAAGTATTCCTTCCACCGCCCGACAATTTTCTCAGTCGACGTCAACAGCGCTCCGCCAGCACTATACACAGCGCAGGTAGAGCACCGCTTTCCCCTCCTGAGACGCCTGACGGTTTGCCAGAATCTCTTCGAGGCAGTCCGAAAGTCTTTTTCCATGGCCTCTCCGAACTCCTCCCACACCCGAGTTTTTGCTTCAGCCACTGCCCGAGCCGCATTCCGCTTGGCCTGTCGATACCTGTCGGCTGCCTCCGGAGTCCCACAGGCTAACCAAGCCCGATAGGCCTCCTTCTTCAGCCTGGTGGCTCCCTTCACCTCTGGTGTCCACCATTTGGTTCGGGGATTACCACCACGGCAGGCACCAACCACCTTGCGGCCGCAGCTCAATGCAGCAGCTTCGGCAATGGAGACGCTGAACATGGTCCATTCGGACTCAATGTCCCCAGTCTCCCTCGGAATGCTGTTGAAGCTCTGCCGGAGGTGTGCGTTGAAGATCTCGCGGACTGGGGCCTCTGCTAGACGTTCCCAGCACACCCTCACTACGCGTTTAGGTGCACCAGGTCTGTCCAGCGTCCTCCCCCGCCACCTGATCCAACTCACCACCAGGTGGTGATCAGTTGACAGCTCAGCCCCTCTCTTTACCCGAGTGTCCAGAACATATGGTCGCAGGTCTGGTGATACGATTACAAAATCGATCATCGACCTACGGCCTAGAGCATCCTGGTGCCACGTGCACTTATGAACACTCTTATGTTCGAACAGGGTGTTCGTTATGGCCAAACTGTGATTAGCACAGAAGTCCAATAACAAAGCACCGCTCGGGTTCAGATCAGGGAGGCCGTTCCTCCCAATCACGCCCCTCCAGGTCTCGCTGTCGTTACCCACGTGAGCATTGAAGTCTCCCAGCAGGACAACAGAGTCTCCAGGTGGAGCACCTTCCAGCACCCCCCCCAGGGACTCTAAGAAGGCTGGGTACTCCGAACTGCCACCCGGCGCATAAGCGCAGATGACAGTCAGGACCCGTTCCCCGACCCTAAGGCGCAGGGAGCAAACCCTCTCGTCCACCGGGAAAAACCCCAACGTACCGGCAGCAAGCCGAGGGGATATAAGAATACCCACCCCAGCCCGCCGCCTCTCACCAGGGGCAACTCCAGACTGAGACAGAGTCCAGCCCCTCTCCAGGAGACTGGTTCCAGAGCCCAGACAATGCGTAGAGGTGAGCCCAACTATATCTAGCCGGTACCTCTCAACCTCACGCACCAACTCAGGCTCCTTCCCCACCAGAGAGGTGACATTCCATGTCCCTATTGCCAGTCTTGGCAGCCGGGGGTCGGTCCGCCAGGGCCTCCGCTCCTGGCCGCCACCCGGCTCACAATGCACCCGACCCCTATGGCGCCTCCTGCGGGTGGTGGGCCTGCGGGAGGATGGGCCCATGTCTCCTCTTCGGGCTGTGCCCGGCCGGGCCCCATGGACTAAGGCCCGGCCACCAGACGCTCGCCCTCGGGCACCCTCCCCGGGTCTGGCTCCAGGGCGGGGCCCCGGTAACCCTATCCCGGGCAGGGTAAACTGTTCCCTCGATATTCTCTTCATGGGGGTCTTCTGAATCGCTCTTTGTCTGGTCCCTCACCCAGGACCAGTTTGTCATGGGAGACCCTACCAGGGGGCAAAAGCCCCCAGACAACATAGCCCCTGGGATCCCTGGGACACACAAACCCCTCCACCACGATAAGGTAGCGATTCAAGGAGGAGTACCTATAATGACTATGAATAAAAACCTCACCCTTTTGCAGTTGGGGTGAGAGCTGCGTACTTGGAAAGAAGTTCTTGAACCTTGCTAAGGTTCTAAGTGGTTACCTTGGATAAGCGTAGTAAGATGGATAGCCTATAGCTAATCCAAAATGCTTCAGGAAAAATACTTAAACGAGAGTTAAAAGAGAGAGCATGTTTCTACTGGCTTCTCTTCATTGTTTTAAAATCCTTCTTGTCACATACAAGGAGCTCTTCCTGTTAAATGAGTTTTTCCTTCCCACTGTTGCCAAAGTGCTTGCTCATAGGGGGGGCATCTGATTGTTTTGGATTTTTTTGCTTTTGCTATATAAATAAAATCAACTGAACTGAATTACACTGGTTCCAGTGCACATTTCAGTTTAAAATGCATCACTACACAGAGGTGGTAGGGAACACGAGGTTATCCAAATGGGAAGAAGGCCAAGACTTGGGGGTCTGTGTTAAGTTCAAACCCTGTCTCGTAGGGCAACAACTTGTTTCTGCAATTCAGAGCTTTCAACAGTTGGAGGTTTTCAAATGAGGGCAATGAAAGCCCCAGGCAGAGGTCGATCCAGGACTCATGCACAAAAGCCACAAAGAAAAAAAAGAAAAGAAACAAAATGACAACTCGAATAACACAAACATACTGTGCTTATTTTTTCAAGCTTATGAACTCGACTTTCAGTGTAAATTAAGAAGTAGGGCAGTGATTATGCCAGACATACAAATTTATAATTTTGAGCTCCTTGGTAATTAAAAATGTTACACTTCATTACATTTTCTACTTCCCAAGCACCATGAGAAAAACAATAGCCAAGCAAACTATTTAAAATTAAGAGGAAACCCACTAAAGGCAGGGAGGAGGAAAAGCACAGAAGAGAGTCAAATAATAGAAGTTGAAGAGAAAGAAAGGGCGTTCTCACGTTTGATTCCAGCAAACAAAACCTCAACAAGATCCAAATGGAAATTAAATGAATTAAAGTCATTAGAGGTCTTTCAGCTCTTTGCAAAGGAGACCACTGACTGACACTGGGGACTTTGGCCTACAGTATATTACATAACTATGGTACCAAAAAACTTGCTGATCTGTTGGTATTGGTGTGATGGCATGCTAGCTCAGCTGATTTTGTCTTAATTCTTGAAGCAGATGGTGTGTATTTTTAGAGGAGATACAGACTTTCCCAGGAAAATAGCAAGTGCATTTCTTCATCTGTTTAGTTATACAATTACATTCTCGGGAACTCTACAGCACAGAAACCACAGCTACACAATAACCTATATAACATATCTTTCCCCAAACAAACCTTGGGCTTTGTATAATAAGTGTATAATACACTTTTTTGTTCATCAAACAAGGTCAGAAATAACACCACAATGCAGGAATTTCTGTCAAATAAGGTTACACAGAGTCACTGCTTCAGCTGAACATGCATGAGCTAGACTTTGATGTGACTCCCCCAAAACCCTATTCCTGTTTTACAGGACTATTTGCCCAGTCCTTAAAAACATCTGTTGTTGTGATTTGGTGCTATTGTTATTGCAAATCAGGATGCACTGATCCAATGTTTGGATCGGACATTGGTCCACGGCTGACCCAACTAGATCAGATATTGATGACAATCAACCAGTACACCAACCGATTCATTTTCTTCACTCCTACATTTTTCGGTGTTTGCTTTGCCACTTGATAGTAGCAGTAGCTAGCAACAGAGCTAACATAGCGAGAAGGAAGCTAATCAAAGCTAAGCAGTTTGTCTATTTCATGGCTGCTGTAACAGCAAGGTTTTGTTTCTACAGTGGGGCAAAAAAGTATTTAGTCAGCCACCAAGTGTGCAAGTTCTCCTACTTAAAAAGATGAGAGAGGCCTGTAGTGTTTCTCATAGTTATACCTCAACTATAAGATACAAAATGAGAAAAAAAATCCAGAAAATCACACTGTCTGATTTTAAAGAATTTATTTCTAAATTATGGAAAAGCTATATTTCTGGCTCACACAGACCTGCGTGGCTCCTCTCTCCTCCACTCGTTACCTGTGTTAATGGCACCTGTTTGAACTTGTTATTAGTATAAAAGACACCTGTTCACAAACTCAAACAGTCACACTCCAACACTCCAAACACCTCTCTCTCATCTTTTTAAGTGGGAGAACTTACACAACTTGTAGCTGACTAAATACTTTTTTACCCCACTGTATGTTAACAAGTTTTCTTATTTTCACCCGCAAATTATGATCAAAGTGAATGGACATAACTTTGCTTTCACTCTCAATATGTTCAGTTAAAGGCACATAATTGAAGGTAGAGGAGCATTTGGTTTAATACTTGTTGGAAAGCTTTTTTTCTCTACATACAGTAACATAAGGTGTTTCTCAGAAAATAAATTCACAGTCAACCATTATGCACCCACACACACACACACACACACACACACACACACACACACACACACACACACACACACGTAACAAAGAAAGATGGATCATATGCAAAATGTTAGTCTGCAAAACTTCCACAAAGGATGGAGTAGCTGGAAGCTGATTAGTATTTCAAAAGAAAACCTGACTCATGCAGAAACTTCTTAATCTCACAAACAGCTGCAAAACTTTGTATATACAAAGTGAATATTGGATGTATATAAACTGAGGTTTCCTTCTTTGACTGGCTTTTGTCATATTTGAATGAGCATTTCCTATTGTTTAGAAACACTTTTATTTTGTAATTTGCCCTGAAAGAATAATGTAATCCATTGAAAATCCCATTTCAAATAAAATCAAAACAAACCATCAATTCACCAAATACTGAACATTTTGCATCAGCAGCTCCACGCAGTTCTCATGACATAGATGTGTTTAGATTCTGTGTTCTGATAAACCTTACACACAAACAGAACAAATGTGTAAACAGACATATAAAGGCCCTCATTTACTAATATTTGCCCGAGAACATTCTGGAAACACATGTTCCTCCAGGTGAAGTCAAAAAAGTGGTGAAGTTAGACAACTTGGCAAGAAAATGAAAACATAAGAATTTTAAGTCGTGCAGTCCGCTTCTCAAAGCAGCAGGAAACTGATCTGCATGCCTGCATCCTGTCTGATCAGTTATCCAAAACCAGCTTCTCATCTGGATTTTCCAGAAGCAACAAGCACAATGTACATTTTAAAGTGTGTTATTTACTTTAGAAAAAAAATATATTATTATATATATTAGAGGCTTTAAAGATTTAAAGAACTTAAATGAACAAAATGAAAGACTTTTTTTCCTAATAAATTATTGAGTTTGTCATTTGATATTCAACTACTCGTTGTTAGAGGCACTAAAGTAAGTCTTGGCTGGCCTGAATTGGAGTCATCCCGTGAAGTTCCCCATTTGGTTGTGCATCTCGAGGCCAAAAGTGGTGGGTACTTCCTGGCAACAAAGTTGAGAATCTGGCAACTCAGGCATAGAAACTGAACATTAATTGAGTGGTAATTTTTACAATTCATATACTAAATGAATCCTTGATGCACACATGGGTGCAGCCTGTTGCTTCAATGGTGTTTTGGCATTCCAGCAATGCCTAACACTAGAGGAATCCTCTTTTTATTTTGCTCTGAAATTGTTGAAAAAAACCAAAATATATAAATTTAGTGCTTATTTTTAACTAACTGGCAAGTTAGTTCCTATGGCAAGTGTGCATATGCATGATTTACACATAGATTTGTACAAATACACTGCTTGTAAGTGAGTAGCAGCGTGTCTGTTCCTGCCAGTTGATAGAGAGTGAGTCAACATGTACTGTATGTTACCATGAGAATGCCAAGTGTAAACACCCCAACACCGCACACAAAAACAAACACACACAGCTGATTTACACACACATTTCTGTCACTATCTATGACTGAGCTATGACATACAGACTATTATGTGGGGTAAATGTATGTATTGGCCCCTATATTGTACGTCACACTTTCTGTCTGTCGTGAAACTTTTGAGGATGATTGAACTTGGCAAGAAAGGTTAATATGGGGGGAAAGTGATGAGAGAGTGAAAGTCAAAGAGGGTTTGCCAAAGAAGGGAAGAAAGATGGGTAGAACGAAAGAAAGAACGAGATGAACAGTGCTGAAGGCCAACGGTCACATCTGGCAGGAGTTAGTTTCTAAGAGTAAAACCAATGGGCCGACAGAAGGTCTTTCACATACATGCACATAAGTGCATTTATTACAACAAATGTCTCTGTTCCCTCTAATTTTCAGGAAATTTAACTAACTGAGGGGGAAAAAAACGTATATTCAATGTTTAATCTGCACTCCATTATAATGAATAATGAAATGTCATTACAAGTCATTCACCACGTGGTCCAGTATGCTCATAGCCAGTCCCAGAGGATATCGCAGTTCACCAGGAGTTCACAGGCAGAGCGAGGTCATGTCTTTTTATATATATTCCAGGAAATACTGAAACCAACCTCTAAATTAGTTGAAACTTATGAGAAATGCTTGGTCTTTTTTAAGGTCTACACACATTTTGGAGTGGGAAGGCATGAAGGCACACACTCACACACATGCACATGAACAAAAAATGAAATAAAAGCCATATATTAAAGAAATGTATTTATAGTTTCAGGGCATAGGACACATTCTGATCCCTTCTGGTTTTCCAGTTAAATTATACATTGTGAAATTTGCTGAGATGATCCATGAATCACAAAATCACCATCCCTTTGATGGTTAATGACTTTGTTAAAATCCAGTGAAGTTAAAAATCGAGTTAAAAGTCTGATCCAACTTGTGTCACAATGAGGCTGAGTAATGTTTATGGCCCAGAGGGTTTCAGTTGGATTCAGATGTGGGGAACGTAAAGGCAAGTCACTAGAATCAAGGCCTTTGTCTACAAGGCCATAAAATCTGAGAGTGGGTCAATTTTACCAGACCCCTGTCATCAACGAGTGCCCAGTGGAGAGAGTGGACAGCTTCAAATACCTCGGAGTTCACATCACGCAGGACCTGTCATGGTCCTGTCACATCAACACCGTGGTGAAAAAGGCCCGTCAGCGTCTCTACCACCTCAGACGCTTGAGAGACTTCCAACTGCCCTCCAAGGTGCTCAGGAACTTTTACTCCTGCACCATAGAGAGCATCCTGGCGGGAAACATCTTAACCTGGTTCGGAAACAGCACCATGCAGGACAGACGAGCTCTACAGAGGGTTGTGCGATCAGCTGAGCGCACCATCCGCTCCGAGCTCCCTGACCTGCACTCAATCTACAGCAGGCGGTGCTGGACCAAGGCCAGGAAGATCGTGAGGGACCTCAGCCATCCCAACAACAGACTGTTCTCTCTGTTGAGGTCAGGAAAGCGATTCCGCTCCCTGAAGACCAACACAGAGAGACTGAGGAGGAGCTTCTTCCCGCAGGCGATACGGTCTCTCAATCACACCACCACACAGTACTGACTCACACATACAGTTCTTACACACACTGGACATTCTGGACATTGTTTTCACTTCATCACTTAAATCACTTTAAGCATATTTGCACTGCAGAAGACATAATGTGGATTGCACAACACTGGACACTATATTCTTCATTTCCAGTTAATATTTGTACAGCTGCTGTTATTGTGTATATATTTATTTATATTTCTTCATACATTCTTATATATTTCTATACTGTGTATTGTGTATTTTGTTGTACAGTTATTTTATTTTCAACTTTAATTTATATATTTTATCTTATTCTTTCTCAGTTAAATTTACCCTTCATTCTAATTTGTGTTGTACAGTTATTTCCTTTTTAACCTTAATTTATATTTTATTCCCACTGTCCAAAGACATGCATCTTGTGGGGATAGGTTAATTGGATAATCCAAATTGTCACTAGGTGTGAATGTCCGAATGAATGTGAGTGCGAATGGTTGTCTGTCCCTGTGTGTTGGCCCTGCGACAGACTGGCGACCTGTCCAGGGTGTACCCTGCCTCTCGCCCTATGACAGCTGGGATAGGCTCCAGCACCCCCCGCGACCCTGAAAAGGATAAGCGGAAGCGAATGGATGGATGGATGGATGGATATATTTTATTCCTTCCTAGTAAAATTTACCCTTTTTAATTTTTCATATTTATTTCCTATCTTATTCATAGCCTTTTCCTTTTTTGTTTTCTTTAGGTCACGAGCAGTTGTCCAAGCATTTCACTGCATATCGTACTGTGTATGACTGTGTACGTGACAAATAAAATTTGAATTTGAATTTTTTTTCAATTTTATTTATTATCTTCCCTAGGCTAACACATGGAGGTCTGTGTGACCCTCCAAATATACTCCTCCGCAGACCATCAGTGACCCAGTGACAAAGGGGTCATGCTGCACGAAGCTGCAGGAAGCATAACGTTTGCCCCTCCAGACTGTTTCATGTCTGTCACATGTGCTTTGCGAGAGCCTCCTTTCAACTGTGAAGAGAACAGGGCACCAGTTTTGGTGCTGCCAGTTGTCAGGTGCTCTCTGGCAAATATCAGTCAACTGTGAGCACACTTCCCACTAAAGGAGGACGGGCCTTCACGCCACCATCACTGGAGGTCGTTTTGTACGGCTCTGTCAGTGCTCCCTGCCAAGTGGAGAGGCTTGCTCCTAAAAAAATTGGGATTTTTTTTCCCAATGTTGCCAAGTAGTTGTTCATAAGGGGTTGTGTGATTGTTGGACAATGTATTATTGTAGGCTCATTTCAAACACAAAGCACTTTTTAGTAGTTCCTCTTTCCAACTTTGACAGTCCCACATGTTGATGAACCAGCCAGCTTCCTCCTGTTTACCTGCATGCCAAATTGTGCACAGAGCAAACACCTGCAAATCCTAAGAAGTGAATCATAAAATGAATCCCACCTGTGTGTGGTCTGGCATCAAATGAAACCTGGATTAAGTGGTTTCAGCAAACAGGAGGATAGCTTGGTAAACAGAAGAGAGGTGTCATAAACTCTTCAGCGTACTGGGCTCTGGTTTAAAGCTGTGAGAACTGTTTTCACTCACTGTTTACAGATTACTGGAAAGAGGAAGGACGGATATTCATCCCACAAACAGGAGAAAAAGGTGGGCAGTAAATCTGTTTGGTTTGGTCACTACAGAAACAGGCAGTGTGCTAAGCTATCTCTGTGAAGACTGTATATTCATTACAGTTTTTTACAGACGCTAGGACACATTTCTCAATACTTAGGTCACGTTTGCAAAACTCCTCACACAGTGAGCACAACAGAAGTCTATGTGGGCTAAACTGAGGACCAGTTATCATTGTTTTGGCACAAAATGCATTCAATGACTACATCTCTCAAATTTCATGAATTATCTTCTCACTCAGACACAACAACTGCCAAAAATCTTTGTACGGACAGGACATTTTGCATGTGCTTACATACTGTTTTCAAAACTGTTAAACTTATGGCCAAAACAATAACACAATGCAAAACTTGAAAAGACAGCAAAATCCAACAGCAATATTTTATTGAAACATATTTTAAATCTAAAAATGCAGTTTAACCAGCCACAGCTGATTCTCATTGTAGATGAACATCTACACAGGTGTTACTCCTTCAATTTTTCAACTCCTTCAATTCTGGCATGCCAGAAGATTATTTCCTAGGTGTATTGCCCTAGATGACATAAGATGTGATGTGGATGAGAACCTGTGGCCAAATGGAGAAGACCGAGTAGATTAGCATTACTATTGTATGTGTATCAGTGGATGGTGTGTATACAAATTCTTGTATTTTGGGATTACTTAGTGCAAAAAAATAAAAATACATAAACAAATATTAACGAATTCTGCATGATGTCTGATTCATTCCAGTAACATATATTGAAATTATAAACAGAGATGTGTCCTTGTTTTACACAAGAAAACACTGTGTAATGCTACATGTTGTTAGTGTTTTTTAGGTCATTGTTTTGTGGGTGACAAAGTGTGTTTGTCGGCTGTCAACCTTTGCTAGTGTTCTGGAAGAATGAGTTTATTTGAGACCTGAATGAAGTGTTTTGGTAGTTGTAGTGCATTTTGAATGTGAAATGAACTGCTTTGCCAAGCTGACGGTCAGTTAGGAGGATTGTGTGAAGTGTTTTGCAAAAGTGACCTAAGTATTGGGAAATGTGTCCTAGCGTCTGTAAAAAACTGTAATTGTGAAAAAACAGGTTTCACCCTATCTTTCTATATGATCTTCTATAGTTAAAATGAATCCCTTAAGCTTTTCCTTTACTTACTGTCATCATTCATTTGCTTCCACTTATCCTCTTTGAGGGTTGCAGAGGGGCTTGAGCCTATCCCAGCTGTCTTAGGGTGAGAGGAAGGGCACACACTGGACAGGTCACCAGTCTGTCGCAGGACTAATACACAGACAGAGACAACCAATCACACCTATGGGCAATTTAGAGTTTCCAATTAACTAACCTAATTAACTGCATGTCTTTGGACTGTGGGAGAAAGTCAGAGTACCCAAAGCGAGCCCACGCAAACACGGGGAGAACATGCAAACTCCACACAGAAAGTCCCCAGCCTGATGGTGGAACTGAACTCTGGTCTTTCCTGCTTTGAGGCAACAGCGCCAACCACCATGCCACTATGCTGCGGACTTAAACATATATGAATGAATTTGAACCATTGTTGCCACCAGCATAACCATTGTTACGTTTGCAAAGCCAAGGGCCAATCAGAATGAAAGTTAAGAGAAGGGGCCTTAAAGAAACAGTACTAAAATAGTCTTTATTAGGTACCTCCACAGGACAAGACTCAGCAATCCATCTGCATCTTAAGGATAAAGGACACTCTTTCGAGGATGCCAATGTTCACATTTTGGACAGACAGGACAGATGGTTTGAAAGAGGAGTGAAAGAAGCCATCTATGTCCACTGTGAGCGACCATCTTTGAACAGAGGCGGGGGTTTACGACACCAACTCTCTGCCATCTATAATCCAGTTTTGAGATCCCTTCCCAGACGCCTTAACGCCCACTCACATCCTGGGCCATCTGACCTCAGGAATTCGCATGATAAGGTGGGGCCAGGTTTCACAATGAACTCACCCGAAACTCTGGCTGATTGGGACCCACACCCAGTTTCACACCTTGGCTCAGGCGATTAGAGGATCATCAGGGGGTCCTTTTGTCCCTCTGTGGGGGGGTTACTCCCACTAGGTTTATATCTGGGTCTCTCCACCATTTGGCCTTAGAACTGAAGAAGCTTCTCGGATGAGAGGTGAAACGTCTTCAAGTAACTTAAAGAAGTCCAGACGCTTTTCTTTGCAAGCTCCTTTGACTACGATGACCTGGATGACTGAGAACCTTCACAGACATCTTTATTAGGTAGTGAATAAACCGAGGGGTTTCATCAAGGCTCAGTATACTAATATGCTGAGCCTCAAAAAAGGACTCATGTAGAGTCAAGAATGAAAATACGGTGGAAATCTGTCTAGCAGTTCCACTTTAATAAAAAAAAAGATTACTATTTCATCTGGAAATCTTTATCACGCACAACTGTTTCTTAAACAAGATCAACTGAGTCTTGTAAGTATAATGATGCGTGAAGCAGCAGGCCTTTTTGAGAAACAAAATACACAAGAGTCAGCATTGTGCATGCTAAGGAAAAAAATCTGAGAAAAATAGGAGCATGTGCCAAATCTCCAGTTGCTTTCCAAAAGTGGAAAGGTACTACATGTCCAAAGAGTTGACCTGAGACGAACGTCCAACCAAATCTCACATTCACATCTCTTGATTGCGCCACAAAACCTTTATCCAAGTCCAAAGCAGCATTTGGCAACAGTCCTTGCAGTGTGAGCTGAGACTGATTTGAGTGTAAATGGACAGGACAGCTTTTCATCAGGTTTACAGGTCGTGGGGGTGGCGGGGTTCATACCGATTTAAAACTTTCCTTCCTTCTGTCTTTCCCTTATTACTGTTATTACCGCTTGCTTTCCGTCTTGCTTTCTGTCATCACAGTGAGTAATTAACATGTATCCTCTGCACACTCAATTTACAAAGCCAAAGCCTTCCACTGCAGGGACTCAGTGGAATGTGCACTGCATAAACAAACTGTAAACAGTGTGTTTCATTCCTCATGAGCCGTCATGCTCATCAGAACCTCTAGCATATAGAGGCCCGGTGCAGCAAGATGTTAATATGTGGTGATGACTCGCTTTCTGCTTGACCACAGCTGTAACAACACAAGGGAAATAAACCTCCCTCTGTTTCTACTATGCAGCACATTTTTTCTCCTCTCTCATTTGCTATTTGTCTGTCTTTTCCACATCTCTATGCACATTTAGAATTGCTGTTTTCTTTTTGTGTACCTCACACACATATACATACAGGGAGTGCAGAATTATTAGGCAAATGAGTATTTTGTCCACATCATCCTCTTCATGCATGTTGTCTTACTCCAAGCTGTATAGGCTCGAAAGCCTACTACCAATTAAGCATATTAGGTGATGTGCATCTCTGTAATGAGAAGGGGTGTGGTCTAATGACATCAACACCCTATATCAGGTGTGCATAATTATTAGGCAACTTTCTTTCCTTTGGCAAAATGGGTCAAAAGAAGGACTTGACAGGCTCAGAAAAGTCAAAAATAGTGAGATATCTTGCAGAGGGATGCAGCAGTCTCAAAATTGCAAAGCTTCTGAAGCGTGATCATCGAACAATCAAGCGTTTCATTCAAAATAGTCAACAGGGTCGCAAGAAGCGTGTGGAAAAACCAAGGCGCAAAATAACTGCCCATGAACTGAGAAAAGTCAAGCGTGCAGCTGCCAAGATGCCACTTGCCACCAGTTTGGCCATATTTCAGAGCTGCAACATCACTGGAGTGCCCAAAAGCACAAGGTGTGCAATACTCAGAGACATGGCCAAGGTAAGAAAGGCTGAAAGACGACCACCACTGAACAAGACACACAAGCTGAAACGTCAAGACTGGGCCAAGAAATATCTCAAGACTGATTTTTCTAAGGTTTTATGGACTGATGAAATGAGAGTGAGTCGTGATGGGCCAGATGGATGGGCCCGTGGCTGGATTGGTAAAGGGCAGAGAGCTCCAGTCCGACTCAGACGCCAGCAAGGTGGAGGTGGAGTACTGGTTGAGGTTTTGATTTTGAATTGATTGACTAAATGGAACACAATGCAACAATTACTGAGCTCTAAAAACGTATCCAAAAAGGCGTTGCTACCTTTGTACAAAGCTAGTTTGTTTTTTCTTCTCCATTTCTTTATTTGTGCTAATTAAGCTAAGTGACTTCTAAGTCAGTACAGTATAAATCCATACAGACAATAAATGCAGACAATAAAAAATAAATTATTTATGAAAGTGCATAACAAAGCAGAGTTTCATAAAGTAGGAGGGGACTCCCCCTCTAACTGATAAGGATAAGGTGGAGATAGGATGGAGGTGGGATGAAAAGCAGAATGATAGAGTAACCCTAAGATTGAAAGCGCATGGAATACAGTATGAAGTACAGAAGTGCAGGATGATTTGCTCAGGAAAGAAAATTACTGTGGAAGAGTGATGATAACAGAATTATGTTTGACAGCATGGAAAAGCAGAAGAGATGCAAAGAACATACTACCCCTGTGCCCTTAGAGAAAAGGAGTAAGCAGAATTGAATTAGGTTGATACTCAGATACTTGAAGTGAACACTTTGGTAACAACAAGCACAAATCCACAGAGAAAGAAAAAAGGAAATGGACTGTACAAAAATCAGACACAAGAGTTTACTGGGTGCTGCTTATTGGGTAATGTCCAATTATGTTTACATTTGAAATTATCATTGTTGTATCATTGTATCATGGTTTAAAATTACAGCATATTGATTCTGTTTGTGGACTGTGATCTGGGAACCTAGTGCAATCTCAGAAACAAGCGCAAACCTACGTGTCTGATTATTTATAAGCAAGTTGAGTGGTTTTGCAAATTACACGAGTTTGCCTAAAGAGCAGGTATACCAGAATCTGTAAACATGTATGAACTCTTAAGTTCTATAAAGGCGATGAAGACTGTTGAAACACACTTTCCTTTGTCCACACAGTACTATCCTGTCTTTCTTTCTTTCTTTCTTCACAAATCTCACACTCCTACTCAGCCAGTCACTCAGGAGCTGTCACATTTTTCTTATCTTACCCACCTACTCCACGTTCTCCTCTTTCACTTAACAATCCCTAAAGCAGAGCAGCAGAGGCGGTGGGGAAATTTTGAAACATCAGGCTATTTCCAGAACTTTTCTCTGGCCGCCTGCCTCCCCTCGTCCTCTGTTGTCCAAGAACAGGCTCTATCCCTCCTGCCAGCAAAGCATCAAAGCTATGAGGAGTGTTTCAAGCAGACTCCGCATAGCTTGAACACACGCACACTCTCACACTGCAGCTAAGCAGATTTTTCATGCATGCATGTGTAGGGTCATCTGTGATAATTTTATGTGTTAACGATACAAATAAAAAGACATAAAAGTTTATGTACAGCATAAACAGGACAAAAATAACCCTTTTTTTCTCTTCTTGAGGAAGCACTGTTGGACTGAGATCGCTATCATAACTTTTATGCCATAAAGCAGTGTCAGTGCTCACCAGTCTCTTTTGTTTGAGGAAAGTGTGGTAATGTCTGCTATTCTCATTTCGCAATAGCAGCACTTGTAAATGAAACAGTGAGATGGTGAAATTAGAAACAGAAAGTCAGCTGCAGAGTTCTGGTGAAAACCTATCGCCTCTTGAGGCCCAGTGTCATATTGTTGAGGACCATTTATGTACCACTGCTGCTTATTCTCATTGTCTTTGTTCTTTCTCCTCAGGCTGTGGTCATTCCTGTAAGGTTCCAATCTTTATCTCGTCTTCATGAGTCTTGTTTGAAAAAAGAGGTGAAAGTGCTTCTCTGAATGAGAAACTGTCTCTCTGTCACATATCCATGGCCTGTGGATACTTCTTTAAGACACTGCAGTTTGACTGCCACACCCCATCACTTATAAAGCACATATGCACTAGGGGTGGAGGCGAACCCGAATACGGTATTCGGATAGGCGCGAATATTCTATATGTATGCGTTGCACACCTCAGGTGCAGCCCAGTAGGACTGAAGGGTTGTCAGCCTAAAAAATGCAAGGCTGGAGCCAGTGAAGATCCTGCATGATGCCAGGACAAAATCTGAATGGGATGACTGCTCTGAAAAGACTGAAGATATTGCCCAGTTGGATTCCATCAAGACGCACCAGCACCTGCTCTCCAAAGGACAGGCTGACTGCAGTATTAAGTGAGTGGAGTCTGGAAAAGGGGGACACAAATGACCATGTCACATCTGCACAAATTACAGAAAGGGCCCATGAGGTGGCCACACCTTGGGTTGAGTGAGCACAAACTAGGGACTGAGAGGCAGACCCAACCATGTAAACATGTAAATGGACTAACTGCTGAAACCCATACAGCACTCTGTAAATCATGGATGAAAACAACCCACACCTGACCTATGTTGACAAAGACAAGATCAAAATTTGAACTTTACAGAACTGACTACAGTCTCAGGAGAGACAGACAGTTGGCAGTGCAAAATCACCAAGAGGGCAAGGCAGACAAAAATACGAAGACCTAGTTCTCAGCAATATGATGATGAGTCAAATAATGGTAAACACCTCTGATTCAAAAAGATTTGTTCAGACATTAATTTCAGTTAGTCAGAGCCCTGTGGGAATAACTCAAAATTAAGAATCTCCTACACAATAACCCGACTACTCGTTCATCCATCAGAGACATTAATGAGAAACTGTGAAGGAAATTGTTGATTAAATTTAGTTTTATAGGATTTTTAGTTTTATTGTTATAGGTTAATGTGCAACAATTCAGTTTTAAAGTCTTTAGAACATCACAGCTACAACATTGCATACATGCTAATCACGATATATATACACTAATCAAATAGTACATCTTTTTGAGATGGTTCGAAGCAAATGACGTGTTTTTCAAATTCCAGTTTATTGTACTTACTCAATTTGGGGTTTTTATGCACTGTGATTCAAGAGTCATTGACTGATCTTAGGTTTCTACCAAAAGCAATCATATGTTCAAATAATATAAATAAAAGAATGCGTTTAGAAGTAACATGAAAAACACACACACGCCTTAATGGCTTAATCCATAGGAAAGTTTTGTACATACAACCATTATAAATATCAAAGGGAAAGTTTGAAAATAGAAACTAAAACGACACAGCCTTTGAAACCTAATTTGAAGACCCTAAGCAAGACAGGCCTATACTAAACAGTTGGGAACCACTGGAAGGCACAGCAAGGAAAAATGAGTATATATTTATGAGTGGTTACTGATCGTTGCTGTGAAAATGCTAAAGCCTCAGTTACACAGGTCAGTAACCGACTGGTAACCATCCCCTGTCATGGAAAAATATATATTTTTGTTTGGTTGGTGAGTGGTTGATTTTTGGGGGCAGTAGGAACTGCTGTAGGTGAAACCAAGTACAAAGAAGTAAACAGTAGTGTATCAAAACTTCTTTGAATTTGCCTTTTGTTGGCTTCAGGGTAAGGCACAACCTTTACTTTGAAGTAACTTCTCACAGTTTCACTAATGCTGGGTGGTTATTTAGCAAGTGTTTGCAGAAAAACCTCCAGCGACCACTGTGAAATATCCTTTTTTTTTATGATGAACGAAGGTTGTTACAGGGTTGCTGTCTTTTGGCCTGTGAGAATGAAGCCTAAGCAATTAGTGTATTTATTTTTATTGTTTTTATTCTTGCATCACAAGCAAAGACTGGCTCTAACTTATAAACTTAATTTCTAGGTAGGTTCACTCTTAAGCATATCTGTATAGTCATCTCTTTTATTCCAAATAGAGCCAATATTTAGAGTAGCAATGTCATGTATATTAAATAAGACCTAGTAACATAAGACCTAGTAAGTAAGACAGTAACACTTGCAATTTGCAGAATACAATTATTAGGCAAGTCTTTATTACAGTTATAGCACAAGTAAGCAGTTGTGTAATTTTCTGATAGATCTCTCTGTATTCTATCAGACAGTTTATGCTTCAGCAAGAATCTTTTTTTAAAATATTACAAATACCAATTACTTACCCTAAGGCACTAATGCAAAAATAAGGCAAAGCAGGACAAGAGGGAGACGTGCTCAAGGTAAACTCAAACCTGGAACTAAAACCCAACAAATGGAATAAAAACTCACCACTAGACTCACCAAACTCAGTAACATCAGAAGAACTAAAACCCAGTGTCTCTACCAACAAGACAAAAAAATTAAGTTTGGAGCTACAACTCAAAAATACCACAAGCACTAAAACAACTATCTAAAATTGTTATTACGACACCAAACTATGAGTTTATAGAAGCTTATAGAACCCGTGGTGGGGATCTGCTGACTCAGTATGTTGCCCTCTGACTTTTTTAATAGCTAAGGTCCATTTCCCCTTGACCAAGGCACTTAAAGTTCAAAAACTGTGGAGTGGAGTGGCTCATTTGGCCACAGTATAGTAGCTCCCAGGTGTGAATTGGTTTAGCTACAAATGTGAAGCATGTCTGTACACTCAGTTTTAACTGAAGCACACAAAGTCTCTCACAGCTCACCAGCTCGTCTACATCACAGGACCTCATCTTGATCCTCGGTTTTAGCTGTGTTTACACCACAGTGTCAACATCTGTGTATGGATCACCCAAACAAAATCTGTGCAAGCGCTCTGCAGAGCTCTGTAAAGCTGACAGGAGAGGAGAAGGAGAGCAGGACCCTCTTGACCTCAACTCATACTGCACAGACAGAAACGCACACTTTGTCGAAGTCAACAGTGGGAAGCCTACAACCTGGAAACACTCACACCCTCCATTTAAGCCACTGACATGTTAAGTGGACTTAAGTAAGAATCTCACACACATGCCTACACAAACATACACACACACTCTATTTTAAACAACAAAGCCACAAGTGTTTGTGTTTTCTGTGGCACAGTCACTGAAGAGGTGATGATGCACCAGCAGTTACACCAGTCTAAACAGTACGGTCATGGAAGGCAGATGCCAAAAACTAGCCTCATGGCATTTTAGCATTTACTGTTTGATTTATTTAATGTAGAGATACAGTAAGGTTTGAGTCACACGTTTTTTTATGATTTTATTTCTTGATTATATCCTTCCTGTGAATGGATAACACACAACAGACAATTGCCGTTACACTTAAATTGAGCTTCGGGTCAGTCCTGAGAATAAAGCATAAATAAATTGGTTATAAAAGCTGAACCTGTAGCCTTGAACAGACAGACTTGTGAGTAGATTGAAATGATTTTAAGTTTTGATTGTCAATAGATGGAAGGATCCAGTAAATAATTAACATCCCTGTTTTGTGGTATGTGAGATAACATAAAACAGGAATTCTTCTTGAGTAATTGGTACAGGAAAACAAAATGAAGATTTCTGGTAAAACTTCACCCATTTCCTAGGTGCATGGAGAAGCGCATGAGTCTAAAGCTCCACCAACCCTTGTAATGTAAAGAACACCTTTATTACCTGACCAACACATTTTGGAGTGTTGCTTCATCAGATTTAACAAAATGTTGCAGACAGTACTTTAAATACAATAAGAGTATAAACAACCAATCATATGCATCCAGTAGATTTATCCACAAGAAAGCACTTACGGCATGGTTGGGCAACTCCAGGCCTCGAGGGCTGGCGTCCTGCAGGTTTTAGATGTGTTTGAGCCAACACAGCTGATTCAAATGGCTAAATGACCTCCTCAACATATCCTGAAGTTCTCCACGTAACAAACTAATCACGTGATTCAGGTGTGTTGACCCAGGGTGATATCTAAAACCTGCAGGACACTGGCCCTCGAGGCCTGGAGTTGCCCACCCCTGACTTACTGGTTCTCCATTGGTGGATAAATGTACTGACCATACAAGGCCAGTTGGGCAGTGACTAATGTCATATGCAGTGTATATATAAGACTAGAACTATACATATTAAGAAATTAATATATTATGCACCTTGAGGCAGCTGTGATTTGGGGCTGCATAAATAAAATGAAATTGAATTGAAGAAAATAGGAAATTAATTGTATCATGACAATAAACTGATTTTTTCCCTACTCTGTCCCTGATGAAGATCATATGTTGAAATGTGCTGAAGTAATAAAGCTGTTCTTTATACTACAAGTGTTGCTGGTGATTTGACATTAATAATTCACAGCTGTATAAAAAACAGGCCATGGATAAGTTTGGGCCTACAGATTTAGGCTGTTTGCTCATACAACTAACACATGAAACTGTTTTTTAGGCCTTTGGTGTATTTAAACAACAAATAAAAATGAAATAAAAAAGAAATCATCACTCCAAATGAAAGTACACTTTTATATTTATCATAACTCCTGAGATCATTTCACAGTTGGGTGGTAGGTGGGTGATGAAACCATTCCACAGGGTTCTGCTAGGACCAATTACATTTACATTATACATGCTTTCCCAGGGCATAGCATACATTTTCCCTGCTATGCTGGGTGATGCTGTCAAAGCAGTGTCACCCAGGCTTGCTTACTGTAATTTGTAATTATCAGGATGTCCTAAAGACTCCCTGAAAAGTGTTCAGTTGATCCAAAATGCTGCAGTAAGAGTACTGACAGGGTCTACAAAGAGAGAGCATATTTCTCCTATATTGACTTCTCATCATTGGCTCCCTGTTAAATTGAGAATTTAATTTAAAATCCTCCTCCTCACATACAAGGTTGTTAGTAATCAGTCCCCATCTTAATCTTAATGACCTTATATTATCATATTGCCCTATTAGAGCACTTCCCATTCATACTGCAGGCTTATTTAGGGTTCAATCCTGCAATAGGTCAAGGCTGCTGGGGATTCCCATGAATCATTGAGCGTCTCTTCTTCAGTCACCTTTTTCACTCACAATATGTGTATACACCTCTCTGCATTTAATTGTTAGTTATTATTCATCTCTGGCTGTCTTCCACAGCATGTCTTTTAGCCTGTCTTCCTCCTCTAACCACAACCAGTTTTGGCAGATGCCCTGAGCCTTGTTCTCAGGGGCGTAATTTCCAAGGGGAATGACCCCCCAATAATCAGACCCAACCAATATAACCCCCCCAATAAAATTATGAATTATCTTGCATAAATAGGCAGTTGATTTTCTTTACTCATTTCAGGTATTACCAGCAAAAAAGTTGCATGTTTAATCATCTGGGAATTTACCCAATTTATTTATTTATTTAGACAGAGATCTTGACACCCCCAATGTTGAGCACAAAGTTACGCCGATGCTTGTTCTGCTGGAGGTTTATTCCTGTTTTAAAGGGAGTTTTTCCTTCCCACTGTCACCAAAGCACTTGCTCATAGGGGGTCATATGATCGCGAGGGTTTCTGTTTCTGTTTTCTGTTTTGATGTTCCAAGATACTTTATCTTGTAGGGTCTTTACCCTACAAGATAAAGTACCTTGGAACATCAATGGTGTACTTTTGGTGTCAACTGTTACTTAAAAGACCAAGTGGTTGTTATACAGTCTTAAATACACAAAGCAGCTTCACAGATTTTAATGTCACTCCTGTGTGTGTGATTTTAAGGGTGTGTGTTTAGTTAAAATATTGCTTAGAGTTCATGTACATATTCATTAATGATAAAACTGCAGTCGCCGCTGGAAGTGACTGATGTGGGCTGGTGAGCCTAGATTTTTTTCCACTAACTATAGTCCATGATGTATGACTATTAAAGACACCACAAGTCAGAGGTAAGAGGTCATTTTAAGGGTCCCAAGGTTGTCCCAGGCCACACTGTCCTGTTACATCATGTATAATTCCCACGGCCATGAACGCTGCACTTTATCCAAATCTAATCCAAAATGTGAGAACGTTGAATACAAATAAATTGGAGACGTGGGCACAACTTTCTTATATAAAGAAGCAGTGCTGTAAGTGTTGAAGGTATAATATGTTTATTAAGAAAGAAATGTATTTGAGAGTCAATAAAATAGAAAAACGGTGGTCATTTTTGCACTTTAGAAGAGAGATAATTTAAGAACTGAGACACAGAGATTTAGCCAAAATAACAGTTACTGTATGAGCTAAAAGCTGCACCCTTCCCTAAACTGTGACAAACTGACAAATTGAATCTGAGTCTGCGTCTCTGTCAGCAACTTAAACATTCATACATGCCTGACCACCAAATGACAGAGTTTAGACACCAAAATGAGAAAGTAGGAGAAGTGTATTTTGACTAGGCATTCTGACACCTTTGTCTTAAGTAATCTACTCACAATAACACAGCGTAACTCCATTTCTGTCCCAAGTAATTATAGGCCACTTGTCTCTTTGTGCTTGCGTGTTCCTGTAATTAAAACAAAGTGAGGGCAAATTGAGAAAGATTCCCACCCGTTCTGAAACCAAGGCAGCAAAGTGTTGGTTAAACTGGCACACTACTTCACTCTAAATCCAATAATTATCACAAGGAAATGGAGTAAACCCAAAACAGAGCGATGTTTTTACTGAAATAGACAGAGATGGCTTTCTTTTTTTGAAAAACATGGCTTTTGAGTGTTTTCTTTCGAGCTCTGCACAGTTTCTAAGAACTCCCAGGCTCTATATTAAGGTAATATCCAAATCCGTGCTGGAGTCTTACTCAAAACTGTAACAGATGGCATCTGTTTATGCTAATCATTTTCTATAGCTATAGCTTGCCATATTCTCAGGCATATAAACACTGGAGACTACAATATCTTCACTAATCAAAGTCTAAACATAAAATAACATAAAAAAAAATCAGCTACTCTAATGCATAGTGTTTGGTTAGATGGCTATTCCAGAGCAAGTGTTACAAATCTACATGGAGGTAAATATTAGATGAAAATCTTGTGTTTACCTGGTCTCATGTTGCACTGCTGGAGTTGAGTGTTCCACTTCACCACTGATGACGAATATTTAAAAAAAAATGAAGTAATGCTTAATTTTCATGAGGTAACATTTAACTTTTAATCTGAAAATGTAGTCAAAGTTAGGAACAACACGGTGGTGTTTGTCCAGCTTGTAAAACACACCAGCTATCTAACCACTCTAGGATATTTGAGAGGGAATTTGGTTTGCCCAATAAGTCTAAATGTGTTTTACAGATTTGGAGAAGGCATTCATCCATATCCCTTTAGGTGTCCAGTGGGGAGTGCTTACAAAGTATGGAATATCACCCCCCTTGTTGAGGTCTATTCTGTCTATTCTGTACAACGATAATAAGAGCTTGATTTGCATTGCAAAGTAAGGAAGTCAGTCTTGTTTCCTGTTGGTGTTTGACTAAACTGGGCTATGCTTTGTCACTGATTTTGTGGAGAAATTGTATGGACATTAGTTTCTAGGGGTAGCCAAGGGATGGTGGGCAGATGATCTCTGCTTTTTACAGATGATGGAGTTCACTGAGTTGAGGTGGTTTGATCTTCTGGCCAGGATGCGTCCAAGGCTAGGTGTTTTGGGCATGCCCTTCTGTGAGGAGAAGAGATAGCATAATGACATAATGCAGAAGAGATTATGTTTATCAGTTGACTTGGGAATGCCCCAGTGTCCCCCTGGAAGAGCTGGGCATTTTTGCTTAGATTGCTTCTCCCGCTATAAAGATGAGAAGTGGAAACTGGAATCAGTCACAATTCTGAATGAAATATTTTCCCATAAACCATCAACAATACTGCTGCTGGAGACATAGTTGTCACAACAATCTGATATCAAATTTGCTCATTTCAGCAAACATAAACTCAAAGCAGACTACATTATTTTTCCACCCTTTTAAAAAATGTCCATTCCATTTTGGCAAATAAATAAAAACAAGCATCTGTATCTGAAAATAAGAAAGAAGAAAAAATTACTTTTAGTCCTGTGTTGTGTTTTTGTTTGAATGGTGTTACTATTGTTATCTTCTTTTTTTTTTTTGCTCCCTTGTCCTCACTACTCCAGGAAATATGTTGCTTCCTGCCAGACTATTATTATAAAAAATGTCTTTTTAATGAACTTTCCTGGTTTAATAAAGGCAATTTACTCGCACTGTTCATTGACACTTTAATGGAACCACACCTGCAGCATGGGGATAGTTATACTGGGTGGGGCTGTGTTTCTACCCCAACAGAGCAGTTCTGGCTCGTTGCAGAGAGGATAACTCATACAGACCCCACCTGCCAAGTCACAGCTTTTATTGGCGTCTGTTATTTTTTTGTATCTGGCATAGGCAGCTGCCAAAAGACATTTAGAGCTTGTCTATCTGCTTGAATTAAGATGTTTGTATGTAGCCAGAGCAATAAACAAAGTAAACTTATGCTCATAAAAAACATTCTGAGCGCTTATAGAGTTTCACAGAGCATAAACAGAACTTCATGTAAGCATTGAACTGTGGACGTGGGGAATTTCTAGATCTGCTTGGATAGGAGGTGTACATTAGTCGCAAATCAATATTCTGCTGACAGCTGGTCTCTATGGAGGGCCACAAATGCCAAAACAAATTAATAATAACGAAAGAAGATTTTAATGAATAAAAATTAGAAATAAATACTTTTTGAAAATGTTTTACATGAAATCAATTGATGTTAAATTATTTATATATTTAATTAATTAATTATTATACTATTATAATTATTTATTCATTAATGATGGAGTTATTTAAGTATGTAACGATGGATTTAGTTAAGTCAGTTTGGCATTTGTGGCCCTCCACACTCTTCTGCTGAGTCTTTTGTCCATTTGTAATGCACACAGTATGCTGACTTAAAATGGATGTGTTGCAATTTCACCTCAAATGACTAGGCTTGAGATCCTGGAATATGAACCTTAACCAAATAGTTCTCCAAAGAAAGCAAAAACCTGACCTAATGTAGTTTGTCTGTTATCTCGTTCAAATTTTTTTCCCACTGCTTTTAGCCCTCCTGCTACTTTTTGATGACTCAGTGGAAGTAATGTTTACCATTCTGAAGTCCCCGAGATAATTAAAAATGGTGGCCTTTCAACTTGAATTTTAGGTGGGGATAAGGAGCCAACCTGGAGAAGAAGAGTGAGCAAATGTTGTGTTGGAGGGCACAAAAAAACCCAAAAAACTTTTAGAGCACTGTAAGCAGATGTACAATGGTGTAATAGTTCACAGGTAGTTAAACGTTTTGGCAGTGGCACCATTGGTGGGGTCAGCCTTTGACGTAGTAAAAATCAAGTAGAGTAAAAATCAAAGGAAATTTAGATTCATATAGTCTGATACGGCTCATCTGCTTTCTGTGTGAGAATTGAAAAGCCTAATGGCTGTGAATGACTTTCTGCATCTCCTTTTTACAACAAAGTGAGTCTTCCTGTTCCATAACAACTACTACTTCTTGTAATATGTTAACCAAGTACTGGCACCTGTATCTGTATTTTATTCAAACACGCAGGTGCTCTCAGTGGAATCCCACACCAGTTTTACTTACCATGAAGAATTGGGAAAAGTAGAAAACAAAGGTAAAAATATGACATAACTAAATTTGAAATTGAGCAGGTGAGTATGATGGAGTAAATAAAAAGCATTAAGATTGTACTGCAAAAAAAATAATGGAAATTGGATATGTATAAACTTCATTAAATTAAAACTCAAAAGTCATGGACTGATTGTTAACAAGGATAACTATTATATGTCTCTATTGGACACTTTTTATTTCTCGAGCAGAACTCATTACTTTCCAAATGAACGTTTTGAGAACATTTAAATATTTGATAAGACTGCATATGAGAGTATTTGTGACTTGAACCTGTCCTCTGTTCTGTCCCTGTTTCTTCAAACACACATGGAAACTTCTAAACACAATCACCCGAATGACACACTTCCTACATTTAACATAAGTGGCTTCAGTTAGTAATTGTACTTCATGCTGTGCTGGTTGCTGACCACACTGCTAAAACAGTGTGATTTATAGCTGGGGTTGTTTGCCATGAGGCAGACACAACCCGCCAGAGGAGCCTGACTGGAGCAGCAAGTGTGTGGGAGAGACGGCAGGGGAGACTTTCCTTAACAGAATGATTGGTGTGTGTGATGCAACGAAATCTGGTCAACTTCTCTCAGGCACTGTAAGCCTGATGATATTTAGGTCCTGGCAGATGTAGAGATACATGCAGAACCATTTATGCACATGTGAAAGCATTTTAAGAAAGCATGCACTTAAAAAATTCACCTTACTCCTAACATTCATCTGTAGTCCTTGACAGCTATAATTTGCACAAAAGATCATTAGTTTTCTGCCATTCTTTGTGTATTGGAAGTAATTCATATGTATATTTAAAGATTGCAAAAATTAGCTGGTGTGCATTTAGTAAAATAATAGACATGTACATATAAAATGCAGGGATGTGGTACATACGTATGGACAGGTACATCATGGCCACTAAGATACACAAACAAAAGTAAGGTTTATTAGCTCAGACTGATTAGATGAATTTGAATTTTAGTGGATGAAATAGAAAAAAATAGGCAAACTTTTGAAACTTCTGTACTTCAAAGCAGAAGCAGTTTCATTTAAACCACTGCAGTTAAACACACTTCAAATGCTTTGATGTTTCTTCCTTTCTAATGTGTGCTCAACACATTCATGGAGGAAATCTACTGCATTCAATTCTCTTCAATTTACAAATTCTGTGGAAATCCTCCATACCTAACACTAAAATGAACCCATGTAAATCTGTAGGGTCTAATATTGAAAGTAGCCATCAAATATGAGAGGACTGTAATTTGTAGAGCTGAAAGCTAAACTCATATTTCAATTTAAGTAACAAAAAGCAGTTGCATCACTCTTGTATTTAGAGTTAATTGTAGGTATAGAAGTGTGTATGTAGTGGTGATAGGGTAGACTGAGCGCGCGCACACACACACACACACACACACACACACACACACACACACACACACACACACACACACACACACAGCTGCTCCGATCCAGTTCCAAATCATTTCAGCACATTGTGTTTTTGGCTAAACACATCGTCTCCCAGAGGCTGTCTGACTTAAAGGGGCCAATGGTTTTTCTGTAATAATCATCCAACCACAGGAAACCTGTGATTTCTCCACGATATCCCTCTTTTGACAGCAAGAATGTAAATCAACCAAAAACCTCAAAAAGTGTGTTGTTTTTCATTCAGGCAAATTGGTAGTTGGGTTGAAAGCAAACAGGCTGCTCAGTCATCATTACAAATCTGAGACAAATCTCTGAAAAACATAACCAGTCATGAGGTCATCCATTTGTGTGCTATATGTCATCGTGCTGCTGGAGTTGGGTGAGAGCGGGAGGACCGGGGCCAGGTTTGGACAGATATGGAAAGACCATATGGAAAACATTTGGCAATCTGGTAATCTGATACTAAATCTGGAGTCACCCTTTTAGTAGTTGGAGAGGTAAGGAACATCTCCTTGACCCCTTGAGATGGACATAAATATACATGCGTGCGCAGGCGTAGACACACACACATGTGGTAGTGATCTGGAACCCTAATTAGCTGAGTATGGGGGTGGAAGGAAAGGGAGGGTGAAATTGGATGAGAGGTTCCTCTGATTGAGGGGGAAATGGGAAACAGGCTGGAACCAAAGTTACCCTTTAGCTTCCACACGCTTGCACACATGCGCATATTTACACACATATGCACTCCCAGAGAATGATTGTTACTGAAACAGTGATGAAATATCTTTGAGTTGGCCCACTACTTGGTGTAGATCCATCCCTGGTGATTATGGACTCCAGTCCCTTAATGCCAATATCTCCTGGTCTGAAAACAACAAAATTGGAGTTTGGAGGCGGTTATTATGAATCAGTGACTAATCTGATTTGGATTACTCACTCTCGCTGCTGCTTTTGCAATCCAAAAGCATGCTGATGACTCATGTCATAGATCCTGGACTTTGGCAGAATTTAGGAGCTGCCACTTTTATACAGAGAATTACAACAAACAAGGAGGGAGAGGTCAGGCCTTAATATGGCAGAAGAATGGCAGTGAGGTCTTTTGGTGCTGAGCATAACCAGGTTCAAGTTCCATATACACAATCATCCATCGCAATGAAGCGTCCTTGTGCATTACAGAGATGCCTCACAGCGCTGCTCATGTTGCTCTGCAGTTGGCCTGTGCGCCAAGATAGTGAAAAAGCATAAGATATGTACAAAAATACAGCACATGGCATTCTGAAGCCTTAAAATCCATCATAAGTCAGACATTTGTGAGTAACTCATAACTTTGGTCACCACTGCATCTGAACTGCTTTGCATATTTTATCACTACAGAAAGCTGCTGTCACTAGGAGGTTGTTGATACAGCACTACATATCTCTTTGTGGACACAAGTGACAAACAGCAACCTCCAGGAATGACTTGCAGCTATTTGTGAAATTCACGCTTTTCGAAGTGACTGGTGGTTGTCAAATGGTTTATAGGGATGGCTATTTGCTCAGGAGGTAGCGCAGGCCATCTCCACTTTGGAAGGTTGATGGTTCGATCCAAAGTATCGTTGGGCAAAGCAATGAACCCAGAGATGTGTTTATTGGAGTGCAAATGTTAAATAGAAAGCTCTACACCCAAAAAAAGTTATTGTGACGTGTTGTATAAAGGACTTTGAGTGATCAAGTAGAAAAGCAGTAAGTAAGAACCAGTCCAAACACTATTTAGGGGTTTGTGACAGGTTTTGAAAACTAGGAGAAGACACAAACCCAGACTCAGTGGGTCACAAGCTAGTGCGCTCCAAGGTTAAAAATGCTAAACACATGTGGAAAATCCAACTTACTTCCATGTTAGAAAGGATGTAATGCTGTTTATCTATTCAGCAAGCACCATCCACCTGTTATACACTATACCTTACTTTCTTCCAGCGACAAGGAGCTGGCTCCATGCATCTATAACCTGGAGGGTCATCTTCAAGCTTGAGTGAACCAGCTAGCAACAAAATACACAAATCCCCACCTTAATCCGCTCCACATAAAACAAAACCCACTTCCCAGTGGACAGAACAGCAGCACCATAATCCTGGTAAACCAGGGTTAGGATGGGTCGCTTCCAGGCAAGGCGCGCACTAAATCTCACAAAATGTCACCAGCTGGGAGGTAAACTCTCGTATACATTTATGCCGTCTAATCCAGACAGGGTTTTCTTATTATAAATAGGCAGCATTAATGTGCACGCAGTCACCATCTTCATGCCCACACACAGTCAGCATTGTTGTGTTGTAAATATAATTACCCGTCAGCCTGCAAATAGCAGCACAAGAGGACCCTAAAACTCCAATTACCCACCGCACTCTGCTTTTGACCTTTTTGTATTGCCTCGTGAGAAGATGTGAAGGTGTTTTTTACTGCAATGCTAGAGGGAAGAAGTCAATTAAGACTCCCTGTGATGCATTTTTACTTTTCTCATTTACTCCCAGCAGCCACATGTCAGTCATACATGATTGGCAGACTGGAGCTTTTATCTGTTTGTATAGCTGAAAGGTTGTATAGCTTTTGGCTTTTTTCGATGGACTCTAGACAAGGTCAAATAATGTCTGTAATTTGGTAACTCTGTCCAACATTTAATTGCCTTTTACTGACTTTTGTGAGGTCTGGCTGTATGGGACAAAATCTGTCACTTAACCGTGTTGTAAAGGGCTTTTTTGTCTGCATGTTGCTATTCAACATTCAACATAATATATAGCTGTGGATCTGAATACCAAGCGACTGAGTGAAAGCTTTGTGTCCACTAACTGTCAGCCTTTTGGGAACTTGTTTGGAGCTTGGCGCAAATCTTTGTTTTGAAAGCCTGAAAAATGTCAGAGGCTATTTATTTCTTAAGAAAAAAACATCCATTCAGTTAAATAAGCAATGAAATGTGTATAACGGTTTAAAAGAGCTTAATGTCATATTTATTTTATAGATATTAAGTATATATTAGTACAAAGTAATATTATATTTGTCTGTCAGTGTTTTCTTTCATTTTTAAAATGTTTTCTGATGCCAGTGTTAATAAAAATCATTAATAGTTATGTTGCAGAACAAAACCTGAACGTAAAAACACTACAGTCCTCCTTTAACTCAATATGACACATATTTGAAATATAGGCATAATTTCAAACTATTTTTTAAACTTATGAACATTTTCTGTATAGTTTGAGTGCTTATTGTGTTCTGTATCTTAGGTTAGTTTTAGGTTATACAAACATAGGTTAGCTTGTATTTATTTCGTATTCATGTCTAATCTGTAGACAGAAGAATAGAAAGAAAAATCAGCAGAGGGTAAAGGAGGAAGAGATTTTTTCTCCCTCAAGAAAGATGAGTAAGACGGAATAGAGCAACCGATTTATTGCAACATGCTGCAAATGAGTGAGCCAGGGTTTATTTACAGTTGTAATGACATCATAATTACTGGGAACGGTGGTAAATTACAAGCTCTTAAAAATCCCTTTAAAAGGAAGGAGGAAGCTCAATGCTTACACAAATGTTGCATGCACTTACCTTTTTCTTTACCAGGCTCATGGCTTTCTTTAAAGGCTTGTCCTCAAATCAAACTATAAATGGTTTCAAGGCTTCAAGATTTTTCATAATATTAAAGCTTTTGACACTCTGGCCACAATCAACTTTCAAAAATGTATAAACTCAGCGAGTGAACATCATGTACTGGGGAAACGAGGGCATCCTAAACAACATTAAGCTGGTTGATTTTGATGTTGTGGCTTATCAATGAACAATACATACACACACTGGGTAGATTAACTCAATTAACTCAAGTTTTATTTCAACAAAATCTAGCCAGGCCCCTGAATACATGATGTATATATGTCTTGATGCATGCTCAATCATCTGGGTAAGTAAATGCCAAAAGGCTGATTCTGTTCATCTGGACTGAAGAAGTCACTTGGATGAGCGATTAAACGTTTCTCCCACTGAAAATGCTATGTTCAGATGAACAGAATCAACCTTTTGGGATGGTGTGTGTAGGTTTGCAGGTATCTAGATATTATGAAAAGAGCCCCAAAAGCATTTCCCAAAAGGCATTAAGACACAAGGAATCAGATTTTGGGGAATCAATAAAGATCTCAGAGTTTTGTCAACCAGTTGCAACAGTAGGATCCAACAGTCTTGCTTCAGTACATGAGGTTTGATAGTTAAACTGAATCAATCAATGTATGTGTAAAGAGAAGTTGTGTAACATGTTCTGTAGAACAAATTGCCCTTTATGATATGATCTACTGACTCCAACAAGCTTAGGATGCAGCACCTGATTGGTTTTAGCACACAGAACATCACTGCAATCCTATCTAATAGCTGCCTTTTGGTTTTATATTAGATTTGAAGATTCTTTTAAAGCACGTCTGGGTCTGACCACATAAGTCAGCGCGCAGTCTTTGAACCTCAATTGAAGCCCTTCTTGATTAAAAAGAAAATCTGCTTTTGACATCAGTGCCCTTTAACTTTGGAACAAACTGAGAAGAAAAAAAAAGTCTTGCAATTGAATAATTTTTCAAAATTATTTTCACCCTTGTCCTTTCTACCATCTTTTAAACATTCATTTATCATTATAGCAACCTGCTTTGGTAAGCATTTAAATCCATGCATAAGCTGGATATTTACCCGCACAAAAGTATGCTATCACATGGATGCATGCAGAACACACTCACCAGCTTGTCCTGCATGTATCTGTGACTTCATATTATATCATACATTTAACTGGCACCACCACCACCACCAGTCCTGTTTGTGAGGACTGACCACTGAGACCGAAAACAGCTGGAAAGCCCCTGTCTGAAGCCAACGTCCCTGATGACCCTCACAAAAGCTTCTGTTCAGACACTGCCCGTGGTTATGAAGTGGGTGGCTGAACACATCAAACAAAGCTGAGCGCGCCTGTGTCAAAGCAGACCTTTCAGCGTTGCTGTGAGAGCATTTCTTCATTTACTTACCCATTGCCGCTGCCATCTGCTGCTGTTTCAGGGTATTACAATCTCAACATTTAAATTTCAAAAAGAAAGAAAAACATTTTCCAACATTGAATCTTTATTTAAATTAGTGTTGTTGCCACGCACAGGCACAATTGACCAGGACGAGAGCATAACTTAATTAGGCCTTTGGTTAGGCCTGGTTCACATTTGTTTCTTGCTAAACATCTGAAAAATATTCTTAGAATTTTGATTCAAGAATATTTAATATCTTGTCAATGTGACAGCATGAAAATACAAAATGAACAAACCCCCCAAAAAACTTTTACATTAAATGAGACAAAAATAGGGATTAAATTCTGAGACAATACAAATAAAACACATGATTATATTTTTTAAGTATCACCAAATTGTAAAAGTTAACCTATTTTTATTTAATAGAACAAATCAGAAATGAAAAGTTAAGTTGCAGGAAGATCTCTTTAACAGGTCAATGTATATCAATTTAAACCTGTTCTCAGATTATATCAGTGTATGGAAATTATATGGAAATGTAGTGGAAAGTCTGGGTGTAACACTGATTGAAGTGAATGTTTTTACCTTAGCCAATCTTGCAATCATCTGCTGATCACTGGCTTACTGCAGTTGCAATAGCTGCATTTCCTTTTATTACACTGCCTAAAATTTCAATGTAACTAGAGTCAAACTTCAGACTTTGCTTTACCAAGAATTTACAGCCATGCTTCATTTTTAAGGACATTGGAAGTTGATGGGAACCTTTTAGCTGTGATATAGCATCACGTAGGTCATGACATAATTCCAATGTGAAAAATCCATGTCAATCTTTATCCAGTTGAAATCCTTTTAACATGTTTTTACTTGTAACACATTTACATTCAAAGGTTGTCTGGTTGTCTTACACAATTTGACAGAACTACTGTCTGTGGAGCGCTGCCTCATCGAGTAGCTTCAAAGACAATAAGGAGGTAACAGAAAAATAAGCAAAAATCACTTTCTGGTTTATTTGTGAGCACATCAAGAAATTTTCCACCGAGCACCTGTCTGTGCTTGTGGTTACATTTCCTCATGTGGGTGGCCCTGACTCGTTCTACAACTCCAAGTTCAACAATGTGTGACTGTGTCGACACAAATGCCACTGTGCTTCTCTCTTCCTTCTACTCCTGGCCGGATTTTTAAAGCAAGAGGAGACGGCGTGGAGGACCGGTGTGTAGATTCTTTCATCTTCCTTTACACTATTGTTTTGCTTGCTTCTTTTTTTACCTGAAAATTTAAAAAAAGTGGTTACCACACTGCAGATTAAGACTGGTTAATAAATATCTGTTGTGTTCAACATTTAGCTCTCTATCAGGGATGGTAGGAGATACTTAAAGCTCCAACCTGCAGTCTCAGTGTCAGCTAAACATTTTCTTTAGTTTGGAGAAGAAGCCTCCTTCCTCCTCTTTCTCCTTCTGCTTGTCCTGTCCCTCCTCTGAGGCGGTTGACTTTGTGCTGGTGGCTGAAGTGCTGCTGCCCCCTCCTGGACAAAAACATGCACTTCATCAGGTGAGTGCAGAAGGGCTGGACTACCTATCTCTATGGATGTGCGCATTATTATGAAATCATGCTTTGACTCTATGATGGAGCTGAGCTTTAGTTCTGACCTCCTGAAGGACTGACGCCGCTGACAGTCCCCTGAACCTCAGTCTCTTCCTCTGCATAACTCAGCAGAAGAGAGCGCTGCCTCCGAGTCAACTTCCTGCAGGAAAGTGAAGAGAATCATGTGATTATTACCAATTTATCTCAGAAAATTAACAAAAAAATGCATCTTATAAGATGTAACAACAAAACATGCATAAATAAAAATATACATAAATCTCTTATAGCCCCTTTATACAAATTTATTGATACTGCATTATTTAAAAGTTTTGTGGGTCTAAATAAAGTTACACTTTTTTAAAAATTCACATTATCATGTTTCTGTAATAACAATTAAATAATAAATAAAAATTCTGCCAAAAAATGTCTGGTTGTAGGACAATCAGACTAACTTACTTGGGCACTTTGATCTTAATGTGAACATAATGATCTCCGTAGCTGTAGCTGTTTATCCTCCGAATGCCTTTCCCCTGCAGCCTGATGATCTGATCAGCCTGACAGCCGGCAGGAATCTGAAAACACGACCAACACATTTTGAAATAGAGGTTTCCTCCAGTGAAACTCCCTGTGAGGCATCTGAGAGAGGCAGCTAGAAATACTACAGGCACCGCTCTTAATTAAAACTTTACACTCTTTAATAATTTGCAGAAATAAAAAGAAAAAAAAAAAACAACACAATAGACAAACTATAAATATCAAACACTTGCGCATTGAGGTTACCTAAAAACACATTTTATTAGCTTAAGCAGAGATTCTCAAAGTCAAGAGTGCTGTGCCCCCCTTAAAGACCAGAAAGCCCCATGGGGCTCACCCAATCTGAAATCTTCACTCTAATCAAACAGAAGAGAAATTTTCTTGAGCTTTTCCATGAAATCTTTATTCAAAAACATTAAAATTTGCAGGCTGTTGACTGTAACCTGCTAAAGCTACACAATCATATGCTAAGTGTTTAGGCCAACGTGTAACAAGTGGGACACAAACCTCAATACAAGAGCAGTAAATTTAGAGTATTATCACACACCTCCTATTACTCACTTTGTTTACAAACAAGTAAAATTCTACACATATGTAACCGTACATGTGTGCAAAGAATTTCAAACTGAGTTTCTGTTATTCCTGTGGCCCAACTGCAGTATCATGGTGACCCACTAGGATAATTGAAAATGACTGGCCTTCTGAATATTACTGTCGACACACACTCACCACAATACTGATGGTTTCATAGAGGCCCTGTGTGGTGGCTGTGCCTCCCAGGATGGCCTGCGCTATTGAGATGAAGGCATCAGAGTGGATGTCTACTCCATTACGTCTGAACACCGGGCTCCTCTGAACCTGCACAGATCAAACACGACGCATCAAAACTCTGCACTGCTCTCTCACAAGTAAAATAAGGAGTACGTGAATTTGAGAGACCAAAACTTACTCTGAATGTAATGAGGATTTCTTTAGTTCCTACTGACATTCGTACCGTCTGACCATTGTCCACTCCTGGAATATATGCAGTCGTCTATTTTAAAACCGACTATTAAACGCAAACTTTTGAGGTTATTCGTTTTAAGCAGCAGTAGCTACAAACACTAGAGGTAAACTCTCGCATTAAAAACATTGATGGATTTGAGAACCCAGGATGGAAACCTACCGGCAGGTACGGGCACAGTGACCGTCTGCCTCTTCTTAGTCTGGCCTGAACCTCTGCACAGGGCGCAGGGCGTGTTTATGATGGATCCTTTCCCACCACAGCGCCGGCATGTTGAGCGCATCATGAAGGGTCCTGTGCTGATCGACTCCTGCAAGGGGCGACACAGACAAGCTGACGAGTGCAGCCAGGTGCTGAGAGGAGCCTGCTGCCGAGCATCGGTCGGAAACTCACCATCCCTGTGCCATTGCAGTAGTGACAGTGAGACACCTTTGTCCCCGGCTCGTTGCCCCTCCCGTCACACCTCTGGCACGTGTCGTCAATGTTCACATTCAGCTCCTTATTCACGCCCTTTGCCGCCTCCGAAAACGTAAGCTCCATCACAAACTAGGAAAAGACGGGAACATTTAAAAACCAGTGTTCAATTCTCACATCTGTATGTTAAACTGAATCTTAACTAAACACATCAAATTAACATCACATATCTAAAAAGGTCGATGCTATGGTGTTGTCAGCGACCTCTTACTTCTGGCCTTTCTTCAAACATGCTGTTGATGTTTCCGAAGCCCATGCCTCCTGTAAACTCTCCAAAGATCTTCCTGAAGAGCTCCTCGGGATCTATAGTGGCGCCCCCAGCCCTGTAGTACTGCTGCTGGCCAGCACTGGCACGGTTCGGGTCAAAGCCCGACGCGCCGTACGTGTCATACTGCTTCCTCTTCAGCTCGTCACTCAGCACCTGCACACAGAAGCAAGAGAGCAGATAAATATCAGGCTAAATGTGCTTCTGGAATGAACTTACGTTGGATGTTTGTATTTATATAACTGTTTTGCTTTGAGGTTTTTTTTGTTTTTTTTTTTACCTCATATGCTTCAGCTAGCTTTGCAAACTTCTCTTTGGCCTCTGGGTCATTTGGGTTGGTGTCTGGGTGGTACTTCTTTGCCAGCTGGACAAATGAAAAGGAAAAGCTTGCATTCAAGGCAAAAGAAAACTGCATGTTTTACTCATTTTATTGGAATGACACATAAGAAGTCTAACAAGAGCATGTTAAGAGACCTGGTAGTAAGCCTTCTTGATCTCCTTCTGTGAGGCAGTGCGGGAGACGCCCAGGACTTCATACAAGTCCTGCTTGTTTGCTAGTCTGCTGCTGGAGTGGAAAGAGCAGCAGCAAATCCCATGGGGACATCTCACCCCTGCAGAGGAAGAGGATAACATGGTGACATTAGAGGTGCAGATTTGTTTTTACAAATATCTCTGAGGGGTTTTCTAAATGTGTGTGAACCACTATGTGTGTGTGTGTGTGTGTGTGTGTGTGTGTGTGTGTGTGTGTGTGTGTGTGTAATCAGACTTTAAAACTGAACATAAACGCAGTAATTTGTTTTTTTTAATTTTAGGTTTACATCCAAGAGGAGAACTAATACAGTGTATAACTGTATAGTTTATTTTGCTAAAGCTAAAATTAATACTTCTAATTGACTATTTTTTGTACATGTAGTCCTAAGTTATTAAGTTGCTAAGTAATTATTTAATTATTGAAACTTTTGACCATTAATTTCCTTTGACTGAGTATATCTGGTAGTCACTGCAGCTATCATTATATATTTGTTTGTCAAATTAGATACAGCCTTCTTGACTTACTGACCACTTTGTAGGAACATCTGTTTATTCATGAAATGTGTGAAGTGTAAAACTGTTCAAATACAGGTCATCAGTTAATGTCCAGATTAAAGAACGTAGACAAGATATTAAGTTAAATGAGAAGAATATCTGCAAGTGTTGCTGCTAAGCATGCGCATCCGACCATCTTCTAACAGGAGCAACCAGCATGACAGTATACCACGTGACAAAGCAAAGACTTTGTCTAACAACACGGTGAGATCAGTGGTCAGCAGATCTGGAACCAGCTCAGAGATGTCATTAAACACAGGATCTGCAGCCTGAAGGTGCTGCTGATAAATACACAGACAATATCCTGCCATTATGTCAACACAGAGGAATCCCTAAGAGAGAAGTTCAAACTTTTGTCGAGTTCATCCAATGATAAAGTGAAGTTGCTACCTGGTATTAGTAACGTTGTCCTGTCTAGTCCTGGTGAAGCACATTTAAAAATGAACAGTCACCATTTATTCTAAACACGGGGATGGAGAACTAAGTGATGCTGCCATACAGGCGGTCTGATCCGTAGGAAGGTGTGTATGGGTGCAGAGTGTCACTGGTGCATTCACACTGCACTGACTGCTACTGGTTCTCACGGGAAGGCTAACGAACTGTGGAGAACTACGGCAGCATTTCAATGTCGCTCACTCTCTCAGCATCATAAAGCTCTGTTAACTGGACCTTCAGACAGGCTGCTGGATATCGCATTCAGAATACGTGCTGATATAAAACAGGTTTTGCGACACTTAGCTAACTTATCCCACCTGTCAGTTCTCTCAATGTCACGGCATTTCCGCGTGTCCAAGAGCTCAGGCTAACCGCTGTCCCTGCGCGGTGTGTCTGTGATATGGTCGCTGGACAAACTCCTCCATTCCCGGATGAAATAATGAGAAAACGGCCGCTACGATATCCAGAAGAAACTGATGCTGTTAACCAGCGTGTAGTCAGCCGGGCAGCGGAGGACGCCATTTTCGCGTCACTACCGGCTTCTTCTTCTTTTCTGGTGTTTAACGGCAGCTCACATCCATCTGTGTTGTATTACTGCCTCCTTCACGTCCTTCATGCGGCCAGTCCTGGTAGAATTTCCAAGAAGTCACATTCTGGAGAAAAGTCCTGTGCAAAAAAGCGATCGTCTGCCAAAAAAAGCAGTCTCCTATGTTTCTGAGTATTTTTATTGTGTAATGACTTTGCTTATATTGGCGAATAGAGTGCAGTGAAGATGATTTATAGGTTAGATATATATTAAATAAAGAATATACCTGTTTTTGTAAGTCTGCATTTTTGTACCTACATGATAATGAATCATTTTTTTCGGCCACTTAAAATATCTTTATAGAACGGTGATGTTTTTGATGGTGTCTTGGCCATATCTCTTAAAAAATACTTTTTTATTGTCAATGAGACTTTTTAGCTGGATAAATAAAGGACAGGGATGTTGTCTGTGGCTCAAGATGACTTGCTGTCATTTGTGAACGAAATTTTCATCATTTTTAGCCAGATAGTCACTAAAAGAAGCTAAATATCATTTGTCTCTCTTGTACTGAAGTTTCAAATGTCCCTTATTCAATTATATCATTTATAGCATTTTTACCCGGGGTTAAAATAATCCACACTGAATACAGGTATCTGTAAGTTGTGGTGACAGTACTTCCTCTTCTATCTAGCACTACTGAAGATGAGCAAGCATAACGAGAGTAACACGTTTTTACTCCTAAGATTTTTTTAAGGCAGGCAACTTCAAATACAATGTTTCTACCTAACACCAGCAAACACACAATCTGTTTGTGTTCAGTCTGTTGCTGACTGTGTTTGCTAGTCCTTGCAGGTATTTCCCAGAGAGAGAAAAGAGTGTGACAACTGCACTCAGAGATGGAGAAAGATATAAGAAAAACAGAAGCGGAGAGGAAGAAGAGAGATAACATTTAAAGGTACGGACTTATCAGTGATGCTTGATAAACTGCAGATTTAAAGATTGCATGGAAGGTCATCATTATGTATTTTCATATTGTGAAACATGCTGCAAAACAAACTAAGGTATGCCTACTTTGTTTTATTCAAATGTTTCATGAAAATACTGGGAAGTTTTGATGCAGTAGATAAAGGTACAGTTGTTGTACTGTGATGGATTGATAGTAAAGCACTGTGTTGGTTGTGGTGCTCACGGTCAGTGGTGGGTTCCATCAAGTTCAGTTCAGCTTCAGTTTCAGTTTTATTTGTCATATGTAAGTTCAACACGCAATGAAATGTACTTGACGAGCTGAAGCCAAATCACTCAGCAGTATAGTACAGTAAAAAAATATAGGAAAAAATAAAATATTTATGAAATTAAACATTTTGTAAAAAATGTTAACAGACTAAGTATATATAAATATATATATATACACACTATTGTAAATAGATAAAGAAATCTTAAATAGAAATGTGACCGTTGACTATCATTTCTATATTTTCTCTTGTCTTGCTGACGTTGAGAGACAGGTTATTTTCCAGGCACTGCTTGTACAGTACCATTACCTCCTCTCTGTAGGCCGTCTAATCGTTGTCTGTGATGAAACGTCTAGTAGATGAATTTGCATTTAAACTTATGGTGCTTAGATTCATTCACTAAATCCAACCTCTATAACAATGTTACACTGTCTAGTATGAAGTTAGTATAAGCAGTATACTGTCAGTGTAGAGGAGGGAAATCAACAGAGGTAGCTCATGATACACCCAGTCCTCAAGTCGCCATCCCCTAACACCCCAGAATACTTTATGTCTTACTCTTATTATCTTTGTGAGTTTTAGCAGATCCCTTTTTCTTTACTTCACCTTCACCTTCAAACTTCACCACCACATGAAGGGAATAGACTTAGACTTCTTCACCTCACCGCACCTTACCGACCTCACTCTCTGAGACTTCCTGCCTTCTTCTGCTTGTTGCTCTTCTTTTCACAAACCTTCCAATCTCCACTCGCCACCTGCTGCCATTAATTTCCCTCCCTATTACTCCTCTCATACATTTTCTGCTCACTCAGCTCCATATTGTTGGATCTGTTTTCACCCACCTCTTTTCCTACCATGGCTGTCATGAAGAAGCTGCAGAGTATTGCTATCAGACCTACACTCTCACATTAAACTTATTATTCAACCTACCACCACAGTCTGTAATCCAAAGTCAAAGCCTATTAATATATTTAAATAGTTTCAGACCAGCATAAGAATCTTTAGTAAACAAAACCAAATGTTATCCATCCATACTGAGGTTTCTGATGATGAGTGACAAATCTCATGGCGACCACACCAGAGCCTGACCTGCCAAACTTTCCAAGCCCTAATACACACAGTCTAATTAGAGCATTCCATCAGTGTACTCAGGGACTGTTTAAAGAAGTCGATGTCTTTGGTGAGCAAGTGAATGTCATTTACTAGTTTAAATAATGTGTTTACAACTAGCCTTTTATTTGAAAACTGATAAATCAGTGGATCCTGGCCAGCAATGATGAATCTAAACACGTTTTGACTTTTTAGACCAACAACAAATGTTTCTGTTTTGTGTCTGTTCAGTTTGAAAAATTTTCAAGAGATTCCTGACATTTATGTGCATCACAGCATTCAAGTAACTTAATTTTCATTTATGGAAATAGCTGCCTTGCTATTGAAAGGAGATCTAGATCACACATACAGTACAGGTTTTATATTTATTCTTGGTGGTTAACTGCAAAAGGAAGTAGGAACTAAACATAATAAGCAGGGGACTTACCATCACATTCAAACTAAACATCAGACTACCCGCACACAAACATACACAAATTCTTCCTTTTGATTCTTTTACAATTCAGATAGATAGAACATATCTTTACCAGAAAAGACAGAAAAAAGCAATATGTGAAAGGTTGCTTAACATATGAAACAAGAAATAGTCAAAGAAGCTTAAAGCTTAAAACTAATTTCTGTATAATAATATTAAATATCAAATGTTGAGAGGGATACAGAAAACCCAGTATCTATGTTTTGCCTCCCATCAAAAACCTTCACGTTCTTTGCTAAGCACGTTTTCTTTGATTGACTGGTTGAACTTGCTGAATAGGGAATGTTTGCATGAATCTAAATGTTTGCCTCATATATGAATGTCCATGCAAAACACACAAATGGAAGCTATACGTCTGTAATAATATAGTAGTATAATATTTGTGTAAAATATTAGTAAAAGTGGAAATCATGCAAATGAAGTCACTTAAGTCACTAAGAGATGACACGTTTTAGATGTCTGGGAGTATCATTAATAACTGCAAACACTAAAGCTGTACTAAATGACAATTTAGAAATACATTTCAGAAACACTAAACAACCACTATGTGTTGAAGATAAGCAGATGTAAAGATAGGTTTTCAATTTCACAGTTCAGTTTTTTTTTCTTCCTTCTGTGAATTTCTCCCTTCTTTGTGGAAGACTTCTCCATCAGGCTGCTCTCTCCACTTCAGAGTCACTCCACTCACTCCAGTCTCATTCAGTTTGTCCTGCAGCTGGAAGATATAAACAGTAGATACTTTAAAACTGCATTTCTAGGAATAAGTACTCTGAGAACTACAAAGGTCAGAGGGCATGTAGATTAGAGCAAAAGCCCATGTGAAAAAAAAATAGAATAACATGTAATTTTATTAAAAACTATCTGCATATTTTCCCTGTGTAAACTGATCCTTTGAATAACTCACAAGAACAGGTGATCTCATTTATTGAAACCAGCAAGCTTTGATGAAAACCAAGAAGCTGAGCTTAATTTGAAGAACTTCACATGGTGTTGTGGGTTATTTAAGAAGCAAATTTTCGCATCACACTCAGACGTTTTTCTTGCCGTCTGACTATTCAAGCTGAGTAGTACATACTTAGTCAGTTCTTTAAATTAAACTAATGGGAATGACATACATACACCTCAGAACATACTGTAATGTGTTCTTACCGTTTTGTGTTTTTGAGCTAATAGACACGGTCCACAGTCCACGCTAGTATTCACATATACACAGATGTACACAGCAGGACTTTTACTTGAGAACTGTTTTCTAACACTGCCTGGGCAGCGAATGGCACATTTAAAATATAAAAACTGATTCACTAAAATGTTGAATGAGAACAAATAGTCAATATGTCTGATCCAAAAGACCAAAATATAGTTAAATTAGTTCATTCTGAAATTGTAAAATGTAAATGTAAAAATTGTAAAAGAAAAAATTTGAACACATTGCTGAGAACTATTCTGTTTTGTGAAATGTTCAGGTTTACATTGAACCGCCTAATAATGTAACACTTCTTTAAATTGTATGCAATAGAAAATCATAGCTACTAAACCTAACCCCCCCCCCACAAAAGGTCATAAAATGGAAATCTAAGGTTGTATTTTTTTAGACTTGCCTTTTTCAATAGGTCTGCTTTCACAGCTGAGTCATTCACATTCAGGGAGGCGCCGTCTATTTTCAACTTCAGGTTTATTACTGAGAAAGAAAAGAGCTAATGAAAAAGAAAGTATCTAAAGACCTAAAGGTCTGCAGATGTATTGATTTAGGATCATGAAAATATAAATAAGTACCTTTTTGTTTAACTTCCTTTTCTACATCATTGCTTTGCAGGTTACTGTAGCAAGCAAATGGTAGCTTTGTTTCACAGGGAAGTAACCTCCATTTTCCTAATCTCTGCAAATCTGCAACACCACACAACTCGTATTCTGAATCAAATGTCTGCGGAAAATCATCCCAGTATCCAAAACTAGTTCTCCAGAGATTGTGCACAAGTCCAATCCTGTCAACCCATGCTTGAGTTCCATTGGGCAACAATGACTGCATGTCTTTGTTCCATGTGCGAGTTAGTTCGGTGAAATTCTCTCTGCAATACTTCAAAGCTCTGAAAAAGTCCATGCTTTCATTCACAAAAACATATTCCGGACCCAGAGGGTTTGTACCTGCAGAGAGAATTGTGGACAAATGGTTCAAGATTAGTTACATGGAATTTAAAACCAAAAAAACGTTATGACAATAACATGACTCTTTTTGTGCGTGCTCACCATTATAACAGATGAATGGATGTTCCACTGAGCAATTGTTATTCCACCTTACTCCATTCAATGAAATGCTTCGACAGAAAAAACGAACAAAGAAAGGTGCCATGTCTATTTTCTGGTCTTCCTTGATGAAGTTGTCCTCTCTGTAGTAATTTTTATAGTGAATATGGGTGTACAGATTAATCCAGACTGCAGACTTGTAACCAGCAGATGAAACTTTCTTTTTAAGTTGGTTCATTTCATTCATGTCTTCAGTAACAGCCAGTTCTGTGTATTGAGTTCTGCAGTAATCAGCAGCTTCATGCCAAGTCAAAGGTTGACTGACAAAGTGGTACTGACGGCACTTACAGAGGATGAGCCAGCCTATGACAAAATTATGACCATGTGAGTTGGACACATCATAACAATAAGCACCGCTAAAGGTTGAAAATAAAATTTACTGACCTGAGACATACAAGACACCAAGCAGGATCTTCTCCATCATGATTCTGCTCCGTGGACTGCAAAAGCAACTGAAGGGGACTAAAAGGGGTTTAGTTTTTGTTCCTTAGAGATACCATTGGTCTGTTGGCCTCTTCATGCAAAAATGTTACAGTGACTGATTTTATGGAAATATATGTGTATAACACCTTGTCCAGGAAAAAGGGATTCACGGATTCATGACAACAAGTTATAGCATTATTTGTGACTAGTTATGTTTAATCAAAATAAACAAAATAAATTGTTTCCAGGTTGGGTGTTTTTTTAAACTGTAAATTTGAGTAATATCATACCATGCTGTAGTTATATAGTACATATATCACATGTATGAGACATGCACAGAAAACTCTGACTGTTGACTTCTCTTCTTTTTTTTCTTATGAGTTGCAGCATCTATTATTTCCTGCAATGAAACCAGTGCAACTCAAGTGCCAGTACAAATGAATATAAAAAAAAAAAAGGTCACTGATACTGAATGTCTCTTTGTGGTGACCACCAATGCTAAATGAGGACAGAAGCAGCATGGCTAAAAACTACCTGCTGCAGATGAACCCAGGAAAGCACAGTTCCTGGGAGATTCCTCCAGCTTTACTGTTCTCTAAACCATATGCAATTTTACCTTTTTTGGAGCTGCACAGGACCCTTAAAATAAATATAATAATAGTAGTAAGCATGTATTTTAATATTATTTTCTGATGTGGTCTTCTAATGTTATATTTTGGCAGCTCCTCTGCTGGAGACAGGGGAGAGTGAAAACTGTCCAGTGTTGTTAATGTCACATTTACTGATATGAATAGTAGCGTTTGGCAGGATTCTGGCTCTGGGGGTCTGGGACATACATGACTGTTCAAATCTATTTGAAACTGTCCTAACCATTGCTATAATGGTTGCAGCAGAGCTGAGCAGAAACAGCTTAAGATTGACTCTCCCAGGATGGAGTTAACTTCAAGTGCAAGTGTCTCACATTTGCAAGTTAGACACAGTAGATGGCGTCACTGAGCTAAAAATGTCCTAAATGCATTTTGTGACGTTTTCTGTACTATTTGCATCCAGTTAAGAGATTGATTCTTTTTATTTTTTATTTTTTTTGGATTGGCGATTATGAAAGATTAAATAAACCAGTGACAGGTTGCACAGTGCTCTGACAGCCCAGCAGGTAGACTTCAGCATTCTCAAAACTGTGACAGGACATTGATCTTATACTCCTTTATATACAGGAAAATCAAGTACTTCTACTAAATACGTAATGAAAGTAACTTATCTAATAGTATGATTTATTCATGATTTATTAAAATTGGCTCTTTTCACATTTATCCCATGGGTGAAACTTAGGAGAGTTAATTATGAACTAAGTGTTCAATATCTTGCAGTATAAAAATATCAATGTAATGTTTATGTTCACATTTTAAGGGTGTTTGAATACTTGAATAGCTTTAGGCACTGTGGCTTATTATCTAATAATCTTTTGCTTTTTAATCTCATCTCTGTGGAGGCGGCAGGTCTAAGGTCAAGGCAGCCAATCAGTTAGAGGTGTGGCAGTGGTGTCAGTCTTTACTCAGCTGCGTATGCTCCTCCTCCACTCCTACACACACAAAACCCATCTTTGTTGTCATAAAGTGCAAGGTTAAAGGCGGCAGCACTCGTTACAAGTCTGTGGTTGTAATTAGTGTGTCGGAGTTATGAATGATGACAATAGAGTTCCATATATCAGCAGCGCTGTCAGGCACCTCGGGCCAAAACACAGACTCATGCAGGAAAACAACCAGGCTGACCCAGATCTTTAGCAGCTGCTGAAGATTGATAGTTGATAGTAATGTGGAACTAATGTCCATCTGTTGCAGCTACACAATATCAGTGTCAACTAGGCTCATCACTATATTAAAGAATATACTGATTATGATATTGCACTTATTGCTTATAATAAGGTGTGATCGAGCAGTTTGGAGACGAAGTTAGAAAGGCAAGGTTAGACGGCTGGTAGGAGCATATATAAGGATAAAGTAAATGATGACATGCAAACGGTTGGTGCAACAGAGGAGGATTCTAAGGACGGGGTCAAATTGAAGCACATGATCGGCTGTGGCGACCCCTAAAACTGTAGTCACACAGGAATTGTCATCTAAAACTGCAGATGCTCAGGATCACATACTGACCACAAACACATATTTTCCCAAACACATTGTTAAGAGGGACAAATAAAAGATGATGTAACTGTCATGTAAGAACAAGATAGTTACATGACTGGTTTTATTATAAAGTGCATAAAAGTGCATAATTTAATACATGGTGCTGGTTTTGCGTGTGGTCTGCGTTGTTGTTTGGAAGTCCAAAAAACGATTTTAAAAACACAAAATCATTTTATGTGTTCATTGTGCTGTCATTTCCTAAGTTTAAATTTTCATATCAATGTTCATATACGAAAAGATACATTTTATTACTACAAAAGTAGAAAGCCTTTATTTAACCTTTCACTTGTACCTGCATGAAGTAAGTGCCTCCTGCACGCATGTATCTCACATCAGAGAGAAGTCTGGGAGGGGTTGGTGAATCAGTTTGTGGGCTAATGTGTGTCTGTATCATTACAACAAAGTGATTCCACAGGCAGCTGAAACTGAACATCTCATATTCTCATCTCATAGTCTTTCAGAAACATGCAGCTGCTGCTCGAGGCCTGAGAGTGTATCAGCAGCACGAGAGAGTAGAAGTCAAACTACATCCAGCAGAGCACTCAGTGCTGCTACTCTGCTATGGAGATGATGCAACTATTATGGTTACAGACTTTGCTGATTAATGGCACTTACAGTATCAAAACCTTCATTAAAAAATTCCAGTTGCAAAGTATGAAAGGCCTTAAAGGAAAGGCATTTTAAACATGTATTTCTTTACGGCAGTGTAATCCACAGGAATCGGAGCTGGCTACTGGGACATGGTAACATAAATGACCTTTCTTTTTAATACAAATAACCACAAGTAAGTGTTCACTTTTAATAAACCATTCATTAACAAAATACACATCCAACAGCTTGAGATATCGTCAAAAAACAAGAACAATTTAATCAAAACATTTTATTATATGTGAATTTCAGCCACACTGGATCTGTTTTTGCACTTAAACAAAACTATTATTTTTTTCTTTACAGTGGAAAATATAAAGATTGAGAAATACTTTCATATTTTCTTACATCTCCATGCCTGTGTCGTAATGCTGGTAATATTCAATCTTACTGAAAACTGAAACTTGTACTAATGTTGCAGCAGTTTTCACAATCACAGCTGGCCTTGCTGCACACTTTGTGTGGACCAGTTCTGGCCTTGCTGACCACATGTTTATTCTATGCCATAATACAACAGACCGTAACAGCTGCTTTAAACTTTTGAATTAATCGTGATACTTTAGCGTACATATCATGACTGTGTGAGGACCCCCGGGTCTGTTCTCTGTTTTCTGATTTTTGGAGATTTGAAGGTTGATGTGTGATTGTTTTGTCTTTAAGATTTATGTTGTTGCTTTATTTCTAATTCTTAGTTACTTGTTTTATTTGTCAGTGCTTTGTGTCCTGGTGTCTCTCTCTCTTTGCCCCTTGCTCTCCCTCTCGCTGTGTTGTCAGTCTCGTCTCAGTGTTGTTTCCCTGTCTTGTTGGTCAGATTATGTCCAGTCGTGCTCCCCAGGTGTCTCTTCTCTGCCTGATTCGCTCATGTGTTTATATTGTGTCAGTCTCCCTTTTGTCCCTTGTCAGAGTGTCTGTTCTTCTACCCCTGTGTCGCTCAGGTTCTGTGGTTTCCTTGTGTTTCCTGTTTAGGTTTCCTGTTTAGTTCCTTGTTCCAGTTTAATTTCATTTTTATGATGCCTGATCAGCCAGAATAAAGAGCTTGCTTTCAGTTCAAACCTCCTTGTCCTCATCACACTCACGACACAACATACTAGCTCACTTTTCAGGCCTAGAGATGATTTGTGTTTTTGGTGCCTTATCACATTTTTTCATTACTTCATATCTGTCCTTTTCACTTCCTTCAGTGTCCTAATATCAGTCATTTTCTGAAAACTGACAGCTGTCCTAAATGTTAGATTTTTTTAGGGTAGAATAGTTATCCAATTACAACTATTCCATGTTCCCATCTGCATGTGGTCTGCTTCTTCATTAGATATGTTGTTCACTGATATAAATCCTTTTCCTTCAGGGAGTACTTGGATTACACATTCCTGTTCCAATCCTTTATCTTTTCCTTAATCACGTCATATGTATCTGGCTGCCTAAGCCGAGCATATAATGCTAATCAACCACTGATGACTTCATGTGCTGAATCATAACATGAAATTACAGGACAAGAGCAACACAAGTGTGCGAGTGAAGCAAACATGCTCTGAAACAAAAAACAAGACTTATGAGCCTTGGGATTCATGCTTTGTCATCTGTCATTATGAAAGATAGTAGTTATGCAGTTGTGCTTGAATCAGCAGTAAACAATGGTGTTATGCCTTGTGCTGGAGGAATCTTAATTACCCTTGGTTGGGAAAATGTCTACGAGACTTCACGAGTCAGCTGACCAGCCAGCAGGACCTTACAAACATGAGGGAAATATGTATGAGAAGAAGCTTTTTCAGATCCTATCAGTGGTAAGGTTTGCGTTTTTAGGGTACACGTTTCACTTATGAACATGATTAAAGTTTTAAAAAACATGCTGTGGTGACAGATAATGAAAGAAAATAAATTATGCAACTGCTGTGGTTAGTCTTCTGCTTATTCCCTGGGTGGATTGAAGAGAAAGGCAGTCTTTGTGTTGTTATATTAAGCCACTAATCTGTGGAGTCAACAAACGGAGGGTTTCTCTGCCCCTGCAGTTCTGTGGCAGCAGTCCTGTTCTGGGTGATGGCTGCCATGGGACTGCTCATGAATGTCTTTGTGGTTGCCTGTAATTCTCTGCTTCCCAGTCTCAAGCCAGCGGGTGTGCATGTGCATGTGTGCCTGTTTTTACTTCTACAACTATCTATGTGAGGACCAGTTTGAGTTTTAGTCCTTCTGATAAAACTTCAAAGGGTAGTTTGAGCATTAAGACTTAGTCAGGTGAAAAACTAATAATAAATAGTGAGTAATTTGTTTCCTGTATAGTGCTTTTCTACTCTTTGAGCACTCAAAGAACTTTATTCAACAAACGTCTTCACCTTTTTTAAAAAGGTTTAAGTGCTTCCTTCTAACATTCACACACGTTCACACTTCAACAAACAGATCAGGAGCAACTCAGGGTTCAGCATCTTACCTTCGAGTAGCAGATGAACTGCTATATCCCCTGAGCTACAGCCTACCCCAACTGGGTTCAGAATAGGAAGAGGCTAACATTAGACAGTTAGGAGAAATCCACACATATAGGGGTATTTTTTTACACTTTCATTTAGAAAAAAAAGAAGTGATTTCATGAGTATACAAAAGCAAAAAAGGCTGCAATATAGCTCTAAATGTACATAAGTGTTTGCCAATCAAAAGCCTACAAGCAACATTACAACACACAGTCTGATGTCACAAAAGAAGATAAAGGCACATTTTTGAAAATGTTTAAAAATTCAGGTGGCTAATGGAGTTTTTTCAAAGTAATGGCTCCAGATAAATAAACATAAATTTTGGCATTTGTATCTATTTTTGAATGATAGGTTCCGTTTTCTGCTGTGTTATATCCACACATAAAGGCAGAAAAACAAGTTTCTGGACATTGGCGTTTTTTAAATGGTTAAGTTTTCAGTGACCTGCATGCTGCAGACATGTTGACCAAAGGTCAAAATACACAGAGAAATTAAGTTTACTGCCTTAACTTTGAGATATCTATGACATGCTGTAACTTGCCATAGTAGTGACGTCCGTACATTTGGAGTGCTGTTTCTGTCCATGAGTATCCAACAATACATACTTTCTTCTGTGTGGTTCTCCAGTTACACCTGTGGGAAGTACCCGACTCTAGCTGCTAAATGCTCCACTGCATTTGTTCATATTTTACTTTATCTGCCTTTTCAGAGCTGGGTCAGTAGTATACAGTAGTTTCTAGAGCTTTCTTGCTGTTGCTATTGTTGGGGTGGGCGTGGTATTGGTACATTTTTCATATACAAAGGTATCTTGGTAATGTTTGTATTTTTGCTGCTTTAAAATATTTGTAACACCAGTTCCTATAAAGGGCTTTGTTGACAGTTAAACAGCTTTTTAAACACACACACATATATATTTCTCCTTAATTTAAAAAAGAGAACAAAACTACAATAACTGTCTCTACAATGAATGAGCCCTTTGTGCTGTTTTTATGGAAACTCATTTTTTACGTGTGTTAAATATCCAGCCCAGCTCCATTCTTCCTTGTTTCCGTTTTTACCCCTATATCGCTCCACCAAACCTTATCCCTCTCTAAATCTAAACCCTAAAACCATTTTAAACGCCACTGTGACGTCTTGTGGTTGATTGTTCAAAGAGTTTGCCAGTTGGGTTTTCTTTCAGAGGAGAATTTTTGCGGTTGACCAACTGGTGGTTTCCACAGGGAAAACATTTTCATATTAACTGATAGAAATTCTCAATAAGTGGAACACACTGTATTTTGATTTTCTTGTATAGCTTCTGTGTGTGTGAGAGAGTACATCAATGCACAAAGGAGATGCATGGTATATGAAACTATATGCAGATCTGGATCAGGCCACCCACTCACAAACTGTAGACTGGGTTGTTCCCAGGACTCTTACACAGCAGGCCAAACATATCTGGGCCAATTTGGACAGCTCCATCATGACCTGGGAACACTGTGTACCTGCACTAAAGTGTTTTCTTAAGTTGTTTTTCTTAAGTTCTAACACTGGCTTATTGACTTCGTCAAATACTTAATTTACTAAGTACAGAAAACTCACATTGGCACCTTGTTTATTTTCAGCCCCATATTGCTTTGTAGTCATGCATTTTTCAACATGGAGCTGCAGCTGCAGCTGCTCTGCTAGAGTTGCTGTTCTTTCCCCCTCTTTACTGCACAATACATGTCCTTTAAACTGCATTAAGTATGTAATGTAAGCCTTGTGTGAATGGGACACAAAGCAGCCTCTAAGAAGCAGGACTCCATGAAAGTGAAAGATAGGCATCAGCAGAATCAAAGGCTACTCATTAGCATTTGACATTTTGACAATACAGTATATACATGTTGTCCTCAAAGTTGATGTTCCAGAAGCAGGAAAAATGAGCAAGAATTATGATTTGAGTGAGTTTGACAAGGGCCAAATTGTGATTGCTAGACAACTGGGTCAGAACGATCTATCAAATGTGGTCCAAGGAAGGAACCACCAACAGGTTTATGGGAGGCCAAGGCTTAGTGATGCGTGTGGGGAGTGAAGGTTAGCCTGTGTTAACGCTGTGGTCATTTTATGCTGGTTCTGAATATAAGGTGTCAAAAACACTGTCTGCAGTTTGCTGTGTATGGGGCCAAAAGTGTCAAAAATGGGCATGTGATCATTAGAACTGGACCATGGATCAACAAAAGAAGGTGGCTGATCTGATGAATCAGTTTTTTTTTTTTTTTACATCATGTGTGCGTGTGCATTCTTACCTGGGAAACACCTGGCACCAGAATGCACTATGTGAAGCATGCAAGCTGGCAGAAGCTGTGTAATGCTTTGAGCAATGGAAACCTTGGGTCAGAAAACACAGAGCATTTCTGCAGGGGCCCTGCAGGTGGAGGTGATGATAATGTGGATGTTACTTTGACACGTAGCAGCTGCTCCATGCATTGTTGCAGACTCTGTACACCAGCGGTCCCCAACCCCCGGGCCTCGGACCAGTACCGGTCCGTGAGTCGTTTGGTACCGGGCCGCGAGAGTTGAGGCTCAGGTATGAAATGTATGGTTTTCAGGGTTTTTATCGGTTTTCAGCGTTATTTTGTTATTGTTTTTATCGTTAACTCAGTTTTCCTGGGTCTTTTCCTGTGTGTTATGAATAAATCTTCTTTTTTTTCGGTACCGGTACTAGTTTTATTTTGTTGTATTTATCCGCGACACCTTAAAGGCCGGTCCGTGAAAATATTGTCGGGCATAAACCGGTCCGTGGCGCAAAAAAGGTTGGGGACCGCTGCTGTACACCCTTTCACTGAAATGGCATTCCCTTATGGCTTTGGCCTCTTTCAGCAAGATAATGCTCTGTACCACAAAGCAAAAGGTTTGCGGAGCACAACAAGACGTTTCAGGTGTTGACTTGACTCCCATTTCCCAGATCTTAATCCAATCACAGTTCTGTGAGATGTGCTGGGCAAACAAATCCAATCCATGAAGGCCCCTTCTCACAACTGAATGACTTTAAGGATCTGTTGCTAACATCTTCAAGCAGATACCACAACCCACCTTCAGGCGATCATAATTGTATGATTATGATTGGTGTATGGGTAGGAGAAATTCAATTTGGGGATGCCTAAGAAATTTAGATTAAATTCCCCTCCCACTGAAAACTTTAAACAAGAGTTAAAGTTGTTAAAGCTAAAAGTAAGAATTTAAACTCATATGACAGTTAAGGGCAGTATAGATACCTGTACTGCGTGCAATTTATGAACCATAGCAAGCTATGATTGATTGGAGTGCAACTTAGAGAATGCATCTCTTTTAGACAAGTCACGGCAAGAATTTCTAACCAGGCTTTGCTGTCTCTCTGTCTCTGTACTACAAAGTGCTGACTTCCATCACAGGATACCCATCCCATCGAAGCTGTTGGTGTTGTATTTAAATGCACCATACAAGCATAATTTCTCACTGTGCAGGTTCATGTGAAGCAGGATATTTTAACTCAAACAACAATCCATTCTTAAAGCTAGTGCTGATGTTTCTAGCCTAAATCTAATCAAGCCGCAAGTGAAAGGAAACGTGCAAAAAGGTTTTGCTCTCAAACTGAGCATGGCGATCTTGGGCCTTCCTCAAAAACAGGCCTACATGTTGCTAATGTTTGTCATGAACATTACAACAAAATATCAGTGGCAAAGGACACCTTGGGCATGTTTCTGCAACTCTGATGGCATCAGACAGAAACAATTAAACAATTTCCAAACTAATCCAGTTTAAACCCCCTTTTGAAGAGTTTCATTACCTGATTTTTCTTTTGAAGAGTATTTGTAATTTGATGTTTATATGGCTTTTTACATTGTATACCAAGGTCTCATTAATATGGGATATAGCACTGACACAGAAGCATTAGTGTTTTACCTACTTTTCTGCATGGGAACCCAAGTGTCAGCTTAACCCATTTCCTTCTGAGTCATTGGAGCCATTAGTGTTATGTGAGGATCACCTACTACCACCCTCTCTGATTTGTAAGTGTGTGTGTGTGTGTGTGTCATTGCCGCACAGAGAGATCACTCTTGTGCTTCTAACTTGTACCCATTTCCCAGGAAATTGCTATCTGCCCTGTCAGCTTTCCAACAAAGAGCTGGTCGTTCACACCAAAGGTTTGCCTGAAGCTCTTAAGACTGAGGTGTGGTCAAGCCATTCGCTCCTCACTTCCCTTCACATCAGGTGACAATTGAACCATGCAGTGCAGAAACCCACCTGAGCCTTTTGGCTATATGTCACTGACCACAACATTGCTGACAGGGGAAGGCCTCCCTTAGGTCATGCCAAATGTATGATCTTCCCTGAACAAGATCCTTGAAAAAAGTAATAAACAGAGAGACAAATTGCAACAATGAGGTATGCAGAGCTGAGGTATGCAACTGTATCTGGGTATTAGTGTCGTCTCCGTTTCTCTCTTTTCTTCTCCCCCACCACACCTCACAGCAGGGACCACCAAAGCTCCTTTCATCTTTGGGAGCGACGTCTGACTTTGACAAGTTCACTTGAGCCTCATACCGAGTCAAGCGAGGCTCCATTAAACGTGGGAGCTGGAGAGGGATGAAAGATGTTTGCAGAGGGGAGGAAGGTTGGAGGGCAAACATGGTTGAAAACACAGGACTTGGCAGGATGTTACTTTCTCTGAGCTGTTTTGTCAACAGGTGAAGATGTAATTGCACACTTGACCTGAATTGTTCTTGTCACAGCCCTCTCCCAGCTCCACGGCCACTGTGTGGAGCGGAAACTTTAGAGAGAAAAGAAAAGGAGGCTCTCAGGGCTCGCGATTGTGTGCTGATGTGAAAACATTTTCCCCTGTCAATTTGAATTGTTTCTGTGACAGGTTTCAAACAAACTTGTACAATTCCTAATGTTTGACTAACTGTGAAAAAGAGTAAGTGAGACTCTTTTCATTTGCCCAACACCCACTTCTTTTAAAACAGAGCCACGTAGCAACTGGATGCTATTAAAGATACTAGAGTGGGCAATCTCAATCCCCAGGATACCTGGAGTTAAATTGCACCTTAATATTGCATAAAATAATGCTAATAAGGTCGTGTGGATTTCTTGACATTTTAGTCGTACCTCTCCATGCTTTGGCAGCTGATTGTGCTGATCAGTCTTCTTCTTACGTCACACAGCTATGTCTTTGCTAGTAGACTGGATGACAAAGTCTGTACACCCAACCATAGAGCAGGAAAACACAAATTCAGAGAGGGGAGCATGAGACTTGCATTTGTCAGTCTTGTGAACCACCAGTGCACCTGAATCAAACACCTTTTCCTCTGCACTGCTGTTTTTTATAAAATATTTGCAGTTACAAAATTATGGTTAGCTTCCTTTTCAGTGCAGCTAGCCCGCTCAACTCGTTGCTGAGACCACACAATTTTCTTTGTCTAGTTTGTTTACACAAACTAATGTATGGCGATTAAAAGCAACCAGGTATATATGGTTGAGATAAAACGCTTTTGGAAGGAAGGAAGGAATGTGAAGGATGAGAGGAGATCTGTAGATAACTGACAATAACAATATAACTGAGCTATAGAGACTAGGACAGTAACCACTGTCTCGGAAACTGTTGAGTTGTACGTGTATGAGAATAGGATTTTCTTCTTTTACTAAAGAAGAGCACATACTGATTTTGCCACTTTGACCAAAGCCAAACCTATACTGGTCAAACAAACTATAAAAAGGGATGATTTCATGAGCTAAATTGGTAAATGGCAAAATAAAAAGTGTTCGTTCTTATCCAGAGGAAAACTTTTAATAAGCCTTACCAACATGTGTTGTCTTTTACAGTGATCAGAACAGTGAATTTCACAGGCTCCTGCAGTTAAATGCTTTAGGACACTTGGAACAGCCATTCTCCAGCTCATAACTGTAGTAAAATTTCCTGTGTGTTACCCTCCTTTTATTGGTTTATTTCTACACCTGCAGGCCAACCTGCCACCTTCATGTGCAGAGAAGGAACAGAGAGGAGAGCACAGAAAGGAGTCTCTCATATGGCTCTGATCCCAGGTGCACATCTGTGCAGGACTTACTCTGCCAGAAACGGTAGCGTCTGAATGCGCAACAAGTCATAACCCAGCATAATCATACTTCACTCACATAATCTGCTGGAAATCCCAGCAAAGCCCTTCATATAATAACCTGTCATCTTCGCAGAATTATCTTCTGCTGTCTTTGTTTTTCTTAGCTAAACTCCCTCATTGTTCATTTATCTGTAGTGCTTCAGATTTCCTTCAGCTAAAATACACGTGTTTCCACTCAGGAGAACAGGTTCCAACAAAAAAATCAATTTTTAAAAGAGGCCATAAATTGGATGTCAACTATTGTCATTTCACACATTAATATTTGGAGAACTGAAAGGCTGTGGGAATAAAATCACCTCTGGCTGCTTTTCAGCTTGAACATTAGCTAAAATTTAACAATATATTATGCAGTTAGATATACATAACTGCCAACAACTGCCAAATTTATCCCAAGTAGTCTGTAATAATTAACGACTCATATCACAACCATCATATCTTCTTGGTGGGGAGGACTGTGTGTTTATTTTTCACTTTATATAACTGATAACATCATGCCCAGTGGATTTACAGCCAAACAATATATTATGGAGCAGTATAAAGCATCCCTATTAAAAACAAACAGATTTTCATTGTGTGATTTTCATGTACAGTTGTGGTCAGTAATACAATTAGGCAGGTGGTTAGTTTTCAGCTTCAACACCCTTTGCAAAGATCTTCACGTGATTAGTCAAAAACCTATTGTATTTTAAAATCATTTACAACTTCAGCTGTCAGAATTTAACATCAACTTTGCTTGAGTTAAAAAGCTAAGAACTCAAGGGTTTTTACTACTGAAGAGGATTAGCATTAGATGATTGTGTCATCTGCATAAAACAGAACAAAGCATTTGGTAGATTATCATAAAGATTATTTACTTATATATTTACTTCTGCTTATGGCCCTACTGTGGCTATAGCCCTGAGATAATCCTTTTGATATCTGGAAGAAAAAGGAATAAGTAGTCAAGTAGACTGCTTAGCTTCTATCTGGCAAGTACCTCCAGTTTATATAGAGTCAGGATGATTCAGTGTTGTGCAGTTTTTTTCACCCATGTGACCTGCTCAACTTATAAGCCTTAGATAAATCATCACAAATATTAACACAAAAGTTCTCATTCTAGTAACTTAATGGTCTTGTTTACCATGTGAACTTTGTTCACATGGTAAACAAGTTATTGCACTTTATTGATTGTAAAACCTGACTTATATAGTTAGAAATTGTTTTAACTGTTTACTGAAAAGCTAAAACAATCTACAGCTAGAAATATAGCCATTAACATCTAAGTCATTTTCTTTGAGTAATGGGAGAACGCAGGCAGATCGCCATACATAAGAAACTAGTTTGTTTTATTAAAGGCTCCATCCGTCCATCCATCCATCCATCCGTCCATCCATCCGTCCATCCATCCATCCGTCCATCCATCTGTCCATCCATCTGTCCATCCATCCATCCATCCGTCCATCCATCCATCCGTCCATCCATCCATCCGTCCATCCATCCGTCCATCCATCCGTCCATCCGTCCATCCATCCGTCCATCCATCCATCCATCCGTCCATCCATCCGTCCGTCCATCCATCCATCCGTCCATCCATCTGTCCATCCATCCATCCGTCCGTCCATCCATCCGTCCATCCATCTGTCCATCCATCCATCCATCCGTCCATCCATCCATCCGTCCATCCATCCATCCGTCCATCCATCTGTCCATCCATCCATCCGTCCGTCCATCCATCCGTCCATCCATCTGTCCATCCATCCATCCATCCATCCGTCCATCCATCTGTCCATCCATCCATCCGCGAAGATCCTGGTTTTGAATCCAGGCTGGGACCTTTCTGTGTGGAGGTTTACACCTATTGTCTAATTACAGTTTTTCTCGATTGGTTTGGCTCATATCTTGAAACCGAGATGACAATCTCAAAACCATAAGGTCATTTGGCCAAACAGTCTTACAGTTCTGCCCAACAGTATAGCTCACTAGCAAAATCAAATATCCTTCCCCAAACTCTTTGTCCATGCTTCAAAAGCAGATTCCTTTCCCATATAAAAGGTCAGTACAGTCAAAATAGCACAGATCCTTCTCAATTGCCTTAGCACATGTGCATTCATTTAGTGCTTTTGTCAAAATAACCTGGATGGTTTAGCACAACACCATGGATCCCCTGCAAAAGCTCACACCTCTCCCAAAAGAGTTTATCCATGTGTCAAAACTAAATATCCTTCTCATATAAATAGTCAATGCCCCCAAAATGCATTATACCTTTGGCATTGTTTAAGCACTGCAAGTCAAAATGCTTAGACGTTCTGTCACTGAGGCACAGGTCTAGCAACAGAATACCACTATGAATAAAACTAAAAGATGTTACAGTAAAATCAGCCTCCAATAAACCACTCATACTCAAGGAAACTGTAAACATACTTATCCGTACAAAGAAATGTTAACATTAGAGAACATACTGTGAAAAGAAAACATATACAGGATTCTGTAAATATGAACAGTTATAAACACAAACAAAAAACAAAAAGAACTCTAGCCTACCATACTGTAAATAAAGTTTCAGAACTATAGTACAGTAATATTTTCAGTGGTCGCCATTGTCACCCTCTCCTTCCTGGCCACCATCCTCATCCCCCTGGCCATCGACGCGCTGCTCGCTGTCAGGCCATAAATTCTCATCCACATCGCAACGGATATTTTCCCTTGCGATGCAGCGAGGGAAGAAACGGCGTGAATGTCTCAACCATCCCCTACATTGATCCCCTGTGATGTCCTCACATGCAGCATCCATTGCATGCAGCAGGGCCCTCTGGTCTTGAGCCTGATGCTCATACACCCTCCACCTCCAAGCTGAAAAAAACCCCTCAATTGGATTTAGGAAAGGAGAGTAAGGTGGAAGAAACTCCATCAGCATCCGGGGATGGGTGGTGAACCAGGTTCTGATGTGTGGGCCGCGGTGGAAGTTCACATTATCCCACACAATGACATAATGTGGTAGCTGAGGTCCTTCTTCACCTCTCTCATTTTCTGGGATCAGATCAGTATAAAGGTGGTCCAAAAAATTGAGGAGCTTTTGTGTATTGTAGGGCCCTAAACTGGGAATGTGTGTGGCCACACCTCTTTCTGATATAGCGGCACACATTGTTATATTTGCTCCTCGCTGGCCTGGGACATCCACAGTGGCTCGGTGGCCAATGATGTTACGGCCACGCCTTCGACCTTTGGCCAGGTTGAAGCCAGCTTCATCAACGAACACTAGGATGTGAGGGGTTTCGTTGCCTTCTAATGCCATTATTCTCTACAATAGAATAGAAATAAATCTAATCAGTCAAGTAGAGACAGATACTGCAGGGAGGATCTAAAGTACTGTAAAAACAGGGAGTGGAAAACTGAAGACAATTTCTAGGCAAAATGCTCTAGTCACACAAAGCTGGATTCTGAAGGTAAAAAGGATAACGCAAAACAAATAAACAGTGGTAACCATGTCTTACTGTAATAGTGTTACAATGATAGACAACCAGTAGTTGAATTACATGCACATACTGGTACCGCAGCCCTTTCACTCCGTAAGAGTTTCTCTCAAATGGTACCCCGTAAATCTGTTTCATGGTCATCTGAGATGTGGGAAACTGCTCCTTCGTTAGTTCTACTTTCACCTGATTGATTGTCAAGTACTGTCATAACTTTATCAAATGTTCCAAGACATACTTTCATGGTATTATATCTTTGACTAATTTTGACAGTTGAACAGACAATTGTGCATATGATGACTTACACACTGAAACCATGCTGATATGTTTTGGAGTGAGTGACCATTTCACTGAAAAATCAACTAATCAGTTTAGATCGCCAAGATCTATTTATTTGGAAAATGTGCTAAATGTGGGCTCATTGTGCTAACTGTAGCTACTTGTACATAATCAATTGAAAAGAAGCACAGAGTCACTTGAGACATGTACTAAAGCATTTGCAATTTGATAAAACCAATGAGAAATGACATTCTGTTGTGAACAATTGCAAGGTGGTTTGGAGATTTGTCCATGTTATTTTGAGAATGTCATCTCGGTTTCAAGAAATGAGCCAAACCAATCGAGAAAAACTGTAATATGAGGATTGATACTATTTTATTAAACAGGTGAGAATTTTTATTATACCAAAAATATACAATAGGCTCAACAATAACACCCTCCAAAATATGTACTACTTTAGGACTTACTTAGATAAAAGTATAACAAAAATTATAGCATAGAACAAGGACTGCTGTTATTGCAAATTATATTAACATTTAAAAAGGCTATGACGCTTTTAGCAATCTTGAACATTTGGTTTTAGCAGAGATTGATGCAACTTAAAAATCAGACCCTTAATATCCTAATATAAGACCTCAGAATCGAAACTGCAGTTTTTCTGACTTGCTTTCAGATACATTCCTTCTCTTTTGCTTTACCAGTGTCCTCATTGTCCCTTTCTCCCGCATCTTTGTCTCTCTCGTTCTCTGCACCCTGTGGGCATGAACACAGTTTATGACTGTTCCTCAGAAGTCTTCTGGCCTTAATCCTCACAAAGCTTCGGAGACAGAGAGACACTTTGCTCTTTACTTCCCCGCTGTTTGATCCCACATATTGTGTTCTTCTGGTCGGCAGGGAAGAAAAGGGTACGGCCGAGTGAGAGTGTAAGGCAGAGAAAAGAAATAGATGCAGGGCAGAGGGGACAAAGAACAAAGCAGAAGAGAAACAAAGTGCACTGTGGCTTTGCCAATATGAAAACAAGACATAAACTCACCATTGCCAAGATAGATATCTTTTGGTTTTGAAGTCAGGGAAGATTTGCTTCAATCCCTGGACTGAAGCATTGATGGCGTTATTATGTATTGCGCTGAGAGAAAGCTGGAGAACAGAGGGAGGGAGGAGAGTTTGATATGAATTCCTGTTCAGGTAGACAGCCATATCAAAGCCAGTGGGCAACTACGACTTGTGATGAACCCTGCAAAATATTCATGATATCTCTGCATGAGAGAGGTGGTGCTTTGATCTCAGTTATGAGTTGCTGACAAGACGCCCAGAAGATGTAACAAATCAATGAGAAGGGAAAAAGGGAGGTGAAGGATTTCATATTTCCTTCCAAATGTTTTGATATGTTTGTCAGAAGCATGTCATAAATTCCCTAGAAATTGCCCCATCATGCCATGGGAGAAATGTGAAATTTAATGGGAGAAGGAAAAGCACAGACAAAAGATGAAAACCATGCATGTAAAGTGATGGGTGATTTTTCTTTTTGTCCAGGAGAGAAAATACTATACCCCCTCAAAAGAGAGCGTGTTGAAGGAATTCTGATCCCAGCAGAAGGCAAGCTGGCACCTGACCGATGGACAAAGCCGAGGTCAAGAGATTTTTAGTCAAAGGTCAGGAGTAAGGCCTGATGTGCAAGCAGGAAAGTGACTTGTGAATTACCTCAGATCATTTTTGTCTACTTCTTATTAACTGTCTACTGGCTTGGGAGAGAGGCAAGCAGCTGCTTCTCTCCTTTTGGGCAAAGCTGTGAAAGATTTATGCAGCAGCCTATGACTTCATAGAAATTGCTTGTTTGCATATTTCGCTCTTCACAGGTCTCCTTTGCAAGTTACGTTTTTAACAGGCTTTGGAGAATTTTAGCCACTTTGGTTTCATGGATCTGACTATGAAAGTACAGGGCGCTCCTACGGTCACAAGAAAACCATGCCATGCCATGTACATTGTTTTATTTTTCTTCTGGATCACAATGGGTACCATAATTTTATAGTCAGTGTCATGTTGATCAAAAACCATAAAGTCACCACTTTCCTCTTAGACTTTCATACAACCAGACATGTTTTTTGCAACCACATTTTTCACAACCTCCTGCCCATTTTAAACAATCAAGATTTAACACAATTTCATATTTCTTTTTTCAAATTACAGACTTGCAGTATGTATTTATCTCTTATATAAAGTTTATGCTCTGTACTTTGAGAATTTTGTGCTAACCTATTTCTTTTTAAGTTAGAGTAAGCTGCTTCACTTAATTTACTTGAAAGCTGAACAGTTTTTTCAGCTCAATTCAATTCAATCAGTCCCCACTGAGCAAGCCCTTGGTGACAGTGGAAAGGAAAATTTCCCTTTTAATAGGAATAAATCTCTTCCTGCTCAGGCAGGCTCAGAGAGGGGCAACTATCTGCCTCAATTGGTCGAGGGTGGTGAGGTGAAGAAGACAGGACAAAAGATACTGTGGAAGAGAGCCAGAGATGAATAATAACTGGTGTTTAAATGCAGATGGGCATATAAACACACAGGTTTTAAATATTCACAAAAAAAACCTTCACTGAACTGCATACAGCACAGTTTTTACCTGTGAGATAATAGTTATAAATATAAAAAAATGTATATATTCATAATTAAAGGGACAGCCTATTTTTTTTCAATAAACATCTACAGATTATTAGTGAACGATGCACATATCAGGTGTCACTGCAGTGTTTTCACTCCCAGGGCACAATTTTCTTTGAGAAGGTGTCGTCTGGCATCTGCAAATGTCTGTTTCCACAATATTGCCAGTGTTACAGTATTCACTCTGTTAATTCATGTTCCTAAACCTGTTCCTTTGTTAACATGAAAACATTTTTTCATCAGTGCACATCTCACATCTTACAGATCTGTGTCCAGCTTTAAAGACCAAAACAGTCTGCATTTGGAGGCTGGAGCTGTTGGAGATGATGTAACTGCAAGTCAAACTAATGTCAAACAGCAAAAACAAAATCAAATCAAATTTTGTGCAGTAGTAACTTGTACAAGGCACTGTGTAAAATGCAATCAATGAAATAACAAAAGCATGAAAATCAGACCATTTTTAAAAAAAATAATAAATTTCATTTGTTGTCATATATATTTTTAGATCAGAGTTCCCATGATTCCCTCTGACTGGTTCTGTTACCCCTTTGCCACCCCATTAAAAAAGAAAAAGATCCTGGAAACGCCCCTGCTTCACATTCAGAGAACTGAAAAGAGTGTTTTATGGGTCATAAAGAGGGAAGTCACTGCAGTCTTCGATGGGTCACTGCGTGGCTTTCTCCCTCTCCAACAGGCTTGAATGACACACATTTACCAGCTTTTGTCATGTGATGGTCATTTATTTCGTTTTTCCTTCTTTTGTGTCTTCCAGAGTCAACAAAACCCAAGTGGCTGTGATGTCAGGACACGCTGCTCTTCCTGTTGTGGTGCTTTAAATACTTCTTTACAGTGCTGAAACACTGATGCCTTAATTTCCTTTGAAGAGGATATTCTTGTTCTTAGCAGAGGTAACCAGGTTAAACAAAGAACAAATTTTGATTAAGTTGCATGTCAGTGGTTTGGAAAATCATCGAACTGTCAGACTGCAGAATGGTCCTAAGTCCTTGCTTGTGAAAATCTGCTGGTCCATTCACTTGAGCATGTGCCTGTTCATTCAATAATAAAACCAGATTTACTATCAGCCCGGTGGCCCCATCCAGCTTTGTCTACGTCCACCTCTCAGTGAGACCATTTTTTTCTCTCTTTTCCTCTTTCAGCCCATTGATGTCTTTCTCTCTTTTCTCTGTGTTGACAGGAGTTTTAGTATCTGCTCAGAGAGCTCCATAATTCAACTGAGCTCAGTTAAGAAGAGTGAAAAACCTTTACCGGATGGCCTTACAACACTGACACTGAAACACACATTAAAAATGGTGGTGATGTTATAAAATATTAGCCAACTGTGATAAATTTGGCTTTTCCATATATTAGTCTTTCTTTTCTTCCCTCTATTATAGGAATTATTTGATATTAAAACATTTTATACAAGATCAAGCTGACAGAAGAATTTTGTGTAAGTTATTTAAACCATAACATGTATTTTGGAGGACAAGGGGAACTGGAATGTTTGAGCCATTGTTTTTATGGCCACAATGAAAGTAACAGGGATACATGGGCTCCCTGTTCTTTAAAAGTCAACCTGTCATTGTTTTTTCTTTAGAAAGTTTCATCTTTTCAACCACTTGCAACATCTCCCTTTGCATAATCTGACAATCTCTCAGCTCCTGTACTGGTATCACTTATACCAGCGGTTCCCAACCCCCGGGTCATGGACCGGTACCACTCCATGAGTCGTTTGGTACTGGGCTGTGAGAGTTGAGGCTCAGGTGTGAAATTTATGGTTTTCAGGGTTTTTATCATTAAGTTGGTTTCCCCAGGTCTTTTCCTGTGTTGTACTTGTGTGTCTTATTTTGAAAGAAATATTTACGCATTACCATAGCGACCAGAGAGCATTAAGAGGCAGAGAGGAGGATGTTACTCTCAATCTTGTTGGCGCATTTCAGGAGGATGCTGCTAATAAAGTTACACAATTACACAGTGAATTCGCATTTATCATTATATTTACAAAATACAACCATTTTTGTCTTGGTCATATAATTTTATTTTAGAATAGAATAGAATTCAACTTTATTGTCATTGCACATGTCACAGGTACAGGGCAATGAAATGCAGTTTGCATCCATCCAGAAGTGCTTTAGCCATGATATAGATATATTACAATATATAATATAGATATGTAAGTATATTACAGAAATGGGTCTATTATGGTATGTTATAATGTACATGGTATGAAGTATGTTATGAATATTCTATAACTATAAGTATGTACAGGCTGTAGTGAGTACAAGCTATGTACAGGCTATGAACAGGATATAAATATGAAATAAAAAAGCTATACAGAAATCTGAGATATACAGTTATACAGAAATGTGAACTATGCAAGTTATAAACAGTTGTAGGATTAAAAATGATCGTATGGACAGGATGATTATTTACACAGAACTATACAGTAGTGCAGTTAAGATAAGTGAGATATGGGGATAATTTCTACAGTTTCTTTTTTTGTGATCAACATTTTATTGATTTAAAACGGGGTTGGGGGGGGGGGGGGTACAGACATATACAGCACAACTGTAAACTGCAGTAGCAAAGCAAACATTAGCAAACAAGGCATAGGGACAGCAAAGAAAAGACACAAAAACACAAAGTTAAAACCAATCATTGCCTCTTCCAGGAGATAACTCTGGATGAGAAGATTTTCCAAGCGTCAACAGTCGTGGGTCGAGCTTTATTTAATTTTGCTGTGGTATGTTCAAAACCAATAACACGGATAAGACATCGTCTCCAGAATGATTCCATACAAATGTCAGGACTGAACCATTGCTTTGTAATAGTCTTCTTTGCGGATGTGAATCCAGCGAACAACATTTTGCATTGCATTTGTTTTAAGGAGATTTCAGAGGTATCACTAAGGAGACAAAGACCAGGATTGGGAACATAAAAAACTTCCAGTACCTCAGATAACACAGAGTTCACAAAGACCCAAAAATTGGATAATTTCTACAGTTTCTATAATTTGATGTATTTATCCACTGCATCTTAAAGGTAGGTCCGTGAAAATATTGTCATTAAACCAATCTGTGGCGCATAAAAGGTTGGGAACCGTTGACTCATATCACTAAAATGGCAGTAAAAACTTGATCTTCGACTAGGCCATGCTAGCTGGCCTCAGAAACTGAGAGGTGAATGACACCAAAGGTAGTGCATCAAAAGTGGTATCACAGTTGTCAGCACTTCTGATCACTCTTGTTCTCACTTACTTAGAAAAAAAATCTGGTGTAATATTAATAAACCTGGATTTAAATAATGTTAAAATTGGACTTGAAATAATCTTCATAATAAGAATCTGCTTTAATGACTAATGGAACTGTTTCGCCAATCAACAATGCCACCTGTACCCAACTTTATACAATGCAATGCAATGTAAGTTGTGCTAAAAAAGGTTCAGTGTTTGCTCCTTTGAGAGGGACATGTAATATTTCTTGAGTGCAACTTGAGGACATTTTATCGTTTTGAACTTCCATTTTTTAAACTTCCTGTCAAATCTGTCTCTCCCACTCACCATCATCTCCAAGATTATCATCTGCTGACCTTTACTGACCCTGTTCTTGCATGCAAACTCTAGCTGATCCTCTTGTAACAGTAGCATTTCATAGCTCCGCCTATAATGAAAAGAGATCCAGCTTTTGTTTAAGCGTGTATAGTAAATGTTTTTAAGTAGGAGATTTCCTGATTACCAAATTGACACATTTTTTCAGTATACTACAAAGAGAAGAAACAAAGAGATTCAACATGTAGATTAAATTGCTAATTCTGGCTTTTGTAAGGCTGTCACAGTATATAATAGATATGCATACATATACTCATCAATTTATTACATATCTAAAGCATTAAAAATAGCAAAAATACTCACAACCTAACATATGCAAAGTAAGTATTCCATAGGACCTAAATGTTATCTATTTGCAGATGCTCTTGCTCTCTTCTGCTATCACAATGGCTCTTAATGGCTTTGTGGTAAATGAGAACACAACCACAGAGGGATTAAAGAGAGAGAGAGAGAACATGCTAGAGTGACATAAAAACCCAGAGCGACTTTGCTTACAGCCGCATGTGACATCAGGCTTAATCTCTGCACTCTGGTGCACTCCTGCAAAATAGCTTAGAGGAATGTCAGAGTTCTGGATGGCTCGCTGGATCTGCACAGGGGGTCGATATTTAATGCCATGCGGTTTAATGTTGTGTAATAGTACTGTGTGACATGATATCAGCTGAGCTGGACACAGGGTTGGGGTGCCTGCACGCTCACCTTTATCTGTTAACAATCCAACTCCTACCCTCCAGCAACTCCATCAGAAAGCACTTAACCCCTGGGATGCTCATTCCCCTTCTCTATTTAGATTTTCCCGTTCAGCCACACGGCTGCTTTGCTCTTTGTGTCGCTCAGCGGCAGCAGCAGGCCTTTTGCTTGGCCCGACCAAAAACAATGGCATAGCTACAGGGAATGGAGACGATGATGAATGGGGGGGGATGAGAAGAGGAGGGGGTTTATTTTGCTGAGTGACTTGGAGTGGTTGACAGCAGGACGGCGTTTTTGATGTGTTTGTGCATGTGAAAGAGGCTTATGTTGTTGAGAAAGCTGAGCTGAAGTCAAACAGTGAATAGCAGAGCAGGAGGTCTGTGGCCAAGAGGTGAATTTGAGGGACTATCTCGATAGTGATCAGGCTGCAGTTTTTACCCCTGAGGCGACACAAAGACCTGCAGCAGCCAGTGCCGGGTTCATACTTCATGGGGGAACAAACCCAAGGTCAAAATCATGGAATTCCAGCTGAAGTAAATGTGTTTTAGTTTAAGGTTGTCCTATCCTTGAAAAAAGCCTTCCCATGCCAGTTAAATGTAAATTTAAGGTTTGTCTACTCTTTAATCAAACTCCAAAAACATTCCTCATCAAACAAGAAAAGCACAGCTGATTTTATTTAACAACCAGTTTTCAGTTTTATTTGTCATATGCAAGTTAGCACAGGGTCAATGAAATGTGTTTGACGAGCAGCAGTCACTCAGCAGCATGGTACAGTAGAAGAAAATATAATAAAATATAATAAAATAAAAAAAATAAAATAAAATAATAAAAAAAATAACTAGAAAAATAGTAAAGAGCAAAATATTAGAGAGATGTGGTACAGGAATGAGCAGCAGAGACATTCTGATGGAGATCATTCAGTAACTTAAAATGTTAGAAAATATTAATCTCACTCAAATGCTTCTGCGTAAATGGTAAACGGCCTGTATTTGTAAAGAGCTTTACTCAGTTCCTATGTACCCCAATGCGCTTTACACTACATTCAGTCATCCACCCATTCACACACACACATTCACACGCTTCTGTGTGAAGTGTTTTAACATCTGACAGCATTTGAGAGTCACGCTCAAGGTTAAACTACAGCAAAAATTTGAAGCACCCTGATAGGTTAAAATATTCATCAATGCAAAATCAATTTGTTAATTTGGTTTTCATCTTTAATTTTCTCAATTAAAGTCTCCTAATTTTACTTTCTGATCACTGGGTGTAGAAAAAAAATCGCAAAAATCATTGCAGAGCTGAAGAAGTTAAACTACTGTAAAGTTGTCCCATGGGTGAAATGTAGTTTGGTTGTAGTTTGAAATACTTTTTAATTTAAAAAAGTGGCCCTGACAAACTGATGAACAGTCAGGCTGTAGCCTCCGTTTCTACCTGTTCATGTTTCTAGAGTAGAATTACTGTGGAGATCGCTTTGAAGTCTCTTTGCGCTGATTTTTGTCTTTCTTTGTGGGTTTTTTTTTTTTAGCTTTGTATTCATGACCACATACTAAGAGAAAATTTGTATGTCTGGGTTCATTAGGATAGGAATTTGTGTCGGTGTGTGGGACTGTAGCTTACACGTTTACAGGTTTATATTGTCAAATCGTGATGAGACGATGTGTTTCAAGTCGTTTTAGGGAGAAACTTGACAGTAATGTAATGAGTAGTTTAAAGAATTACTTCCTCCTGGGAATAATTAAGTAATGTACTGCATTGCTTTTAACAGAAGTGGTTGGTGTAATACTTATAATACATATTACCACCCCAACACTGATCACAACAAAAAGGGGAAATAGTTCCAACATGCTCAAACATTAGAGGAAAAAAAGTATCCAGTTAATTTGCAGTAATGTCTTTAATATCCTGCTTAGCGATGGTGATAACTTCCAAAGCCAAAGAGCACCCAATGAAAATTGATAACAATCAATCCATAAGCAATATTGAGAATGGAACCAGAATATCCAAATTCTTAAAAACCAGTATGATTTAATTAAGATGACATTGTTGTTGTGTGAGCTGAGAGCAACACATGACCGCTGACACGTGTACTCCAAAGTTTCTGCAGTGGGCATGTCTACACAGAGGTTAGGATCTTGTCAGAAAATGTGGGTGGAGCTTTTGATAGGGGGTTAGTATGAACCTAATTCAAGTACAGTTCACTTTTCTTCAAAGAAAAAAACTGCATGGTATACATTACAAGTGTCTGGAAAGCATCACATGATCATACTAAGCTAGTCTTCATTAATGCAATTTACCTGTCAAATTATATCTAACTGCTTTGTCTGGATACAGCTTTTGCAGCACAGAAAATACAGTAATAATAAAGGTCAGTGTAGGGACCTTTGTGTATGCCTGCCTTCTCCAGGGTTTCATGTGTGCCTGTATTCTGGGAAGAGCCTGGCACTGATGGCAGCTGGTTTACCTGTAGGGCCTAAATGAGAAAAACGAGAAGGAGGAAAAATGCAAACAGAGGAAATAGGAAGACCTACATGTAGAAATGGATTTGTTATGCCCTGTTGAAACAAGAAAAAGATGACTGAACTATCCGATCCTGCTGTATACATTATGCCAACACAGCTTAAACCTTGGGGGTGACAATATTCTTTCAAAGCAAAGTAAATCTGGGAGAACTCCTCTTCAATTTTTAACATGTGGAACACAGATGGATAAAAATGTACACAATCAAGAAGCAGGTAATAGAAAACCAAGAATGTAAAAATTTGCCTCGTCTGTTACCTTCTTTTTTCTGCCTCTTTCTTTGAGTCTCGAGGTTTTTGTTTTTAATATTTTGGACAGATATCATTCGCACATATTCAGTGGAAATAAAACCTCTCTACAGGATCCAGCACCAAAACATCAGCCTTGACCACACCAGCAGTAAATCTTAATCCAACTGTATGATGCCAAACCTCAGCTCCAGTTCTCCCATCCCTGCTGGATCCTGCGGTGGGAACAAGCCTGATGGTGGGAGGTGGACGTATTTATCTGGTAAAGCAGCTCTTTGTGACACACGGAAAGGAAAGGAGGAGATGAAGGAAGAGAAGAGATTTAAAAAATGCACATTTTTAAAGAATGGGAAACTTATGTTTTTATGTTGTTTTTTGTGACATACTGTACATAGTACTGTGCAAAAGTCTCGAGCCACCACACGTCTGCCTATTTTGATTTCAAGCAGCCATCCTTTGAACAGTAGTTCTTCAGGCTTTCTAAAAAGCTTTCCAAGGTTTCTTTAAACACTGTCTGCTTTCTCAATTATTTTAATTCCAATGCTTCTACCTGACCATTTTCAGAGAATCATTCAAGCATAAGAAAGGCACTTAACTCAAGCATTGTGTCTACACATCACAGACAATGTAGCAAAGAACCAATTCTAAATTGTATCTTTAGACATTTTGTTACAAGCAGCATGTTGCAAAACCCCATAATTTGTTACCAGGTTCTACAGTTTATTGTAAAATGTCAATCATATATATTTAATCTCTGTAATATTCTTGATATTTACAGTTGAGCTCTTTACGTTTAGAGAGCTAATTTCTTCTATTAATACAAGTTTATACAATATGTAATATATTGTATTATTTTAGTTCAGTCTGTTGCTCTTTTTATTATCTATGCTACAGAGGAAACATATCAACAGACATTCAACAGTATTTTTGTACCAACAAGGGGATTCCCAGTGAACATTTAGCTAAAATCTTTGTATATCCTACCATGGTGTTCAGTGTGTCCTTAAAAAAGTTGAGGCTGGAGGCTCTGTCACAGTTTGGAGCTGCATTTCAGTCAGTGGTGTTGGGGATCTTGTCAAAACTGATGGTATTATGAAAACAGAAGAGTACCTTCAGCTGCTGATCCACCACACAATCTCCTCTGGAAAGCACCTGACAGGCAATCATTGTTCACTATGGCAATGATCCCAAACACAGTAAAACCTGGATACGGATCATCTTAACAGAACACAACAGAACAAAAGATGACGATCATCCTTTAAGAAGTCTGAAGTATTCCTGAAGACTTTTTAAAGACATGAGAGTTCAAGCTGGGTTGGAGATTGAAAGTAGTCAAACCAAATATTGACTCCCAAGCAATTTAGTATTGAACAAACTCTATTTTTAAATGCTGTAAGTGTGCACATTTTAATTAAATCACTGCATTTATTTCTCTAACAAAACAAAGGAATATTTCAAGACTTGCACAGTACTGTATGCACTATGTTGTAATGGTGAATGCTCATATTAAAAGGGACACAAATTTCAAATAGTGAGGTCTACAAGTGTCTGAGTAATCCCTGCAGGGCAAACACTCAGTTTCACACAGTTTTTTTTTTTTTTTTGTTCTTAGATCTTTCATATTTCTAGCTGTGGGATTCTGCGGCCACTGAATCCAAAGAAAGTTGAGTTAAAGGGAGGGGAGACTGAAAGGAAGATTAGCTAAAACAACTTGTTTTAGACAGAAGAGGAAGCGAAAGACTGTACCAAAGACCACGATGAGATAAAAAGGGATTATTTCAAACTGTGAATCAAGCAAAGCTACTCTAGATCAGTCCGAGAGCATAGATATTGCCCCGACATTAGAAGGATTAGAGAATGTGTATTCTCCAAAATGTTAAACTAATTATTTAACTTGTTTTTAAATAAAAGAGACCAGAGGACAGCAGTAGTAAAGGCCCTGGAGGTGTTTTACCTAAACCTGCTGACCTTAATCAGGTATACTTCTAGCATCTTAATGCCAACGTATAGGAATACGGAGGTTTGGTAATCTGATCTGGGATCTGTAGTAGAACAGGGGGAGCTGGACTTCCACGAGCTTATATCAGGTTGTACTTGAACTACAGAGAGTTCAGCATTTTAGCTAGCCTGTTGTTAATCTGCTTAACTGAGCTTTAGAGAGATGGAGTTTCTCTCTCTGTTTCACACACACAAACCCAGTTTTATCCCATCTCACACACAAAGGTGCGCTTACTCTGTTTTACTCTCTCTTTCTCACACACACACACACACACACACACACACACACACACACACACACACACACACACACACACACACACACACACGATCCCTGTATTCCATCCTGTTTTCATTTCCGCCCTCTCACCTTTCAAACCTTGTTACACAGTCTTAACCCATCTGTTTCCTCTCTCTTTCTTTGTTCTCTCTCACACAAACAACTGTGCTTCATGTGCACACGATACTTTCTGTTTTATGCATTAACGTCTTGGATATGGAGTTCGGGTCCTGAGAACACAGCAGATGAAACTGCAGCATGTGTGTGATTCTCCTGCTGCAGATTTGAAAGATTGAAGCTAAAAACCAACCTTTTTTTTCTTCCTTTTTTACGTTTTCAAACAGTGTCGTCTTTGTGCAGCTCGCACAGAACCACTCAATTATGAAATTTACGTATTTACAGCGGCCCACTCTGGTTACACTATTGGCCAATGTCTACACATGGTTTACGCCAGCTTCTCCAAGAGCAATATACCAGCAAAGTGAGTTACAAAAAGTGACCCCAAGCTTGCATGAAGTCACTCGTCTGTCTGCTTCTTCTGCCTTTTCCCCACCTCAGCCGGCAAACATTTGTTTTGCATGTTTGAAATGTAAATGTAGCTGATGAAGCATGTCATAATAAGTGTTTCATGTCTGAAACACAAAGAGCTGTTTGAGGTGGATGCAGGCTGTGTGGTTTGCGGGGTGCCAGCAGGAGCTGGAACGGCCCCGCAAGCACACAGTTCGGCTCTGTGCTGCAGGTTCAAGAAAGGAAAAACACCAAGTCTTCACCACACGGCATAACACACTCCAGTCTCTATTTTTTGCTGTTTAGTTGTGACATAAGGCAGCTGTGGTTTCTATGTTAATATGTGATAGCTTTAGCCAAAGCGATGATGGAGACTGTAGACGTTTCATGTGCTGCAGAAGACTGTGAGCTGCAGCTACAAGCTCCAGAGAAAAAAGATTACATGTGAACCTTTATTCTCAACGATATCACACATATGTGTCCAAGTTAAAGACACTCAAGCTAGTTTTGACTGCTGATTAAACATTTACCGTACAGCATTAACCCCCTAATGATCATCTGCAGACAAAGGTCATATTATCATGAAGCAAGGTAGCTAAGAAATCCACAATGTGCAAATTTACTGCACTCAATGTGACGTCTTCCAGAAACACAGCATATGCCCATATAGTTTTGTGAGCATGTCTGGAGTCACTGCAGCCACTGAAAGCAATTTAAAATCAGTTGATTCCTTTTGATATATCTTGTAAATACCAAATACTAGTACTCTACATACTAATAAAGTACTAAATATAATTTTATAATCATAATTATATATAATATTTGTAATTAATCCCACTGAAATCGAGTTTGGCTCTTTCTTTCTTCCTTTGAGGATAACAAAATTTATACATTTGTGGCCTGAATATGTTTATAGTCTACCTTCATTGTCCCACAAGATACATTTTAAATTACAGTAGATGTGAAATATGCACAATTTGAGTGACTTGAGGACAGTCCTTGGTTAAAACATGGCACCCATTCTGTTAAAATTATATAAGGTTTCCCCATGTATTGCATTTCCTTTAGGCAAGTTTACTGCCACCCCATCTGCTCACAGACACAGTCTAGGGACAAATGGCCTCCCTGTGGCACCCTTGATAAGATAAGGTCGGAGTTCCCTTTGTGAATGTAACTTTGAAACCAAATGATCAGAATCCTTAATATGACCAAAAATGTATCACGTTCAATGATAAGATTTCTATAACAGAAGTGGATTCTCACTCTTAATTGTGTCCACAAAGTGCATTTTTAGTTTCACTAGATCTATTAGATTTACTAAGGTCGCTAACTTTTTACAGGAGGTTTGGCTGAAGTGAGTGCACATCTAAGTGAAACAGAGCTCCTTGTCAGCAGTAATGAAAGTGAATATGAAGAAAGTGGTTTGATATGAAGTCACCTTCTCCTCCTTCTGGTTTAGTGAGTCAGGAGATGAGGTCACCTCACCAATGAAAACATTTGCATACGCCACTATTACTGTCATTTCCTTGACCTGTTTGAAATAACACAACTCTTTAAACAGCACAAAAAGATCACTTGTTAGCTGTTGGCTATTCCGCTCCATAATCAGCATTTTCATGCTTTTCTGTTTTCTAGTCTCACTTTTGCCAAGGTTCAGTGTGTGTGTGTGTGTGTGTGTGTGTGTGTGTGTTACTGTCCCTTCAGTCACTCTCTGACAAACCTGTTTGCTGCAAGCTGTTTTCTGACCACCACACCCAATTTGTTTTCATATAAATATTTTATTAGTATCAGTAACATGTCGGAAGGATTATTTCCCATCCATTCTTTATTTGGGTAACATATCAGAAAAAGAACTGATAAGCAATAGAAATAGAAAACGAGACGTTATAAAAATAAGAGGATATAATTGCATGTGTGTGAGTGCTTTTCTGAGGAAGAGTAAATCTTGGAGTACAAAAACTAATCCCAGTCATTGTTTCTAGAAAGGATTTTGCCCCAGTTTATAATCCGAGTCACTGAGCCGTTTATACTCTGGAGAAGGAGCAGGATACAGGCAATATGCCCTTCAACATCCTAGAACCAGAATATCAGTTTGCTTTGTCATCGTCTCATCATTTCTTGTCTCCATCAAAAAAAAATTGGAGTTCACTTGTGGAAGTTTGATGCTTTGCTTTTTTTTTGGAAAATGGTGAGTCAGTAATCCTCCATCAAAACTCCAAAAGGTCGTGGACAAAATATGCTCCGTTAGACCTTTTCACTGTTACTTTGATGGCAGGTGTTAAAGGAGTCACAGGCAGAAGGTGCTTGTCCTTGCTTTCCATTACATCATCATCCTCAAGGTGTCCTCCACTCCTACATCTGTCTGCTGCTCTTCACCTGATGCCTGTTGCAAGAAAGGAACATGAACATAGCTTCTTTTATTAGCATAAAGCATTAGCTTTATCTTCGACTGAATAACAACACACACACACACACACACACACAAAGGACTGTTTTCTGCACCACCGCTGGACATCTAAATTGCAATTTTTTTTCCCTTTTTGGCTTATCATGAAATAGAAAGTAATTGCATTAACACAATGAGCTGCCAAGGTCTGAAATGGACAAAGCATTACATAATTATATTGCTTTAAGTTCAGCTGATGTAAGCACGACCTGCAGGAAGTCAGCAAGTTCAACAGAAGTCACACATGATGACAGGATGGTTAAACTCCAAGAACCTTTGTGCACTACAACAATGTTTTTTTAACCCCTGTTTACGTCGAGTAGGAAAGATTTTAATAATATAGAATGGGGGTCTTTGAAACATATGTTTGTGTGTGTGCACACATGTATGTGTGTGTGTGTGTGTGTGTGTGTGAGAGTGGATGGGTTAGTGTGTGTGAAGGGAAATGCTGCCCTGAGGGAGAATTAACTCAGGCAGGAAAAACACTGTAAATGCCTCAGATGTTATCAGTTCTGAGAGGAGCCGTAACATGTGAAGTGAGCCAGCCTAAACCCCCACGCCCACGCCCATGCACAAACACATGCACGCACACAAAGATACGCAGCTATATGCTCACCATTGTCTGTGTCTGAGTTTGGGCTGATATGGCGTTTGTTGGTGCACATGCACTCTAAGTGATCCTCCACTCTCACCTGCACCTCCCTCAGCTTTGGCCGCCTTCGCACGTACTCCACCTTCGCCACCTGAGGGGAGAGAAAGTGAGACAGAGAGAAAACTTTATTGAGGAGTGAATTAAAGCATGTTTGTTAATGCTCTTTAGCATAGGCAAACCCCGCTAACTAGCTCACTGCATGAATTCGTACAGTCAATCCTACTGCCAGCTTTGAAAAATAAAAAGAATACAGAAATTACATAAGTTCTGTGTAGCTATCTTGAGTGGTAGTTGTGTGCCTTTACCCAAAGTTCCCTTGCACTAAAACACATTCTAAGGCATGTTCTGCTTTTCTGTTGAGTGCGTTGGGTTAGAATGAGTTTTTCTAGTCAAAGTTAGCATCAACAATGCGAACTTGCACCTTGCACCAGATGCACCTTGCTAGCCAAACTAGCTGTCTAGTGCTAGTGCTAGGTAATAACTTAATCAAATTTATAAGCTGAGTAGATTAAGTTTTTAAAGAATAGGAAACACAATGAACTGACTACTGGAGAACATATCTGACATCAAAGTTTAGTCTCAGTTTTTTGTAAATTAGCATAGCTATTGCCATCCAGTGGATTTTTAAGATCACATTTATAAGGTTTTTGTTTAAAACTAGTCTGCCAGAAATATTCAATAGAAAACATGACAAAGAGTTTCTCAAACAGCTAATGGAGGTGGTCATTAGCTACAGCTGAGAATCTCCCAGTGTCAGGGCCTCAAGTTGGGTTTTTTAAATGTTTTTTTCTACATGTTAGGATTTGAAAATTTAATTCTTATGTTTTGACTTTTCTGGTGTATAAATAGTATTCTGCTCCACATTTGTCAAATCACCTGTGGTGATCTGCTACATTTCTGGTTTAGCTACCTAGCATTTTGGTCTCCCTAGTGCCCAGTTTATCTGGCCTGTTTTGGACTAGTGATGGTAAATTTGATTCTTTTTACTGAATCAAGTTTTAAAGAGTCACTCACCAAAGTGAATCGGGTTTTTTGAGTCATTTGAGTCACAGAGTCAGTTGACCAGATAGTGCAAAAAATGTACATTTTCACTCAAACTTAATTTGTTTCTCTTTTCACGTATATCCTACTTCTAAGATGAGTGACTGAAAAAGAAAAACAACTATTTTTATGGAGCAAAAAAAATTTCTAAAGGGAACATTTATTTTATTTCATTTTATTTTTTATTTTATTAGTATTTTCCTCAAACGTGTCAAATATATATTTTCTCATCTAAATGTCCACTGAGCTCTGAGCCAGGGGGCGGTAATGCACCTTAACATTGGTCGCCAACCAAGAAGAAGAAGAAGCTGTGAGCCAGGAGGGAGGGGGTGAGTGAGTGGTCGTGTTCAAATTCATGGGCTGCATCCTCCTGAGGCCGCATTTGTAGACCGATTACGTCACAGCGACGAGCCGAAGGCTGTCCAAATTCGTAGACTCCTCCGAATGCAGCCGACAAATGCGTCCTCCTTTTCCCTGAATTTGAAGGATGGGTCAGGTAGGTCCTTCGTGGCCTACCATGTCCCAGAATTCATAGCGCGGCCCAGCCAAACTCCAGTTTCCAACAATGGCGGCCGCTACTAAGTTTTAAAATTACTCATACTAATCTTTCTGGGTCACAAAATAAACTTTTAACATATTTTGTGTAAACATCAAATATTTGCTCGGTTTATCAAGATATCGCATATTTGCAAAAGTGCTTCGACGTTTTCGGAGACGTCTGCTACCCACCAGCTCGATAGCTAGCCAGGAACTCGAGGGTCACTGAAGCCGCCGAGACCGGCTCAACTCCTGGCACATCATTTTCAGATCACCGCGGACTTTCACCACTCGGGTTAAACGTAATATATAAGTCACTTAGACAACCTAAAAATGTTATTGTTGGGCTTTTTTCAGTGTTTTGTTTGTTCATGAGTAAATCGGTTTGGCTGAGATTAAAGTTATTAGATTCGATGAGATAAAATAAAACTTTATTAATCCCCCGGGTGGGTTCCTCCTTGGTTTTTACACAGCTGACTAAACGTCAAACAGAAACTGATTAAACAGAAGTATGAGATGCTCGAGAATTTACGCCAGTGTCCTGTTATATTTTAGATAGCAAGGAGCAGACGGCTGAGTTTATTAAACTCCACCGAGACAGCGGTGACGCTAATCAGAAGGCTAGACCGTCCAATTTCCCCAGCCGTTTTCTTCCGGCCTACACGACCTTCTGAGGAACCGGCCCACATAGACCGCAAAGGTCCTCAGGAGGATGCAGCCCATGAATTTGGACACGACCAGTGAGTGATTCGTTCGCGCTATGATTCAGCACAGGAAGGGAGGGGGTGAGTGAGTCCTGAGTGATTCGCTTACACTACAATTCAGCGCAGGAAGGGAGGGGGTGAGTGAGTCCTGAGTGATTCGCTTACGCTACAATTCAGCGCAGGAAGGGAGGGAGTGAGTGAGTCCTGAGTGATTCGCTTACGCTATGGCTGTATCCCAATTCAGGGTCTGCAGCCTTAAAGGACGCATTTTAAGGCCAATTACGTCACACCAAGGCTGTCCCAATTCAAAGGCTGCTCGAAATGCGGCCCTCAAATGCATCCTTCATTTCTCTGAATTCTAAGGATGTGGCAGTTTAGACTTCGTGGCCCAACATATCCCAGAATGCATAGCGCGGCAGTGGGTGTGGATAATTTTGCCGGAAAAAAACGGCGGATGAGGGGCGCCCGAAGAGTAAACTTTAAGTAAGTACTGAATATTATGTCACGTATTTATGTGCAAATGTTTAATAACGAAGAACATTAAAACATTACTGTTGGCCACATGTCGGCAAAGTTATGTGACATTAGTGACGTTTGTACTAACTTGGTTTTAAAGCCTTTACTTTAAAATATATGCCGTTCAATAGCTGACCTTAATCTTACAGAGAATGATCAAAGCTCATGTAGAAACAAACAAACAAATGAACAAAAGATTTTCTCCTTCATTTCTGTCAAACAAAGCTGTATGAAACGTTTCTAGTTGTTAGTATCATGGTTGCTAGGCAACCTGGGCAGCGCGACAGAGGCTAGACCGTCCCATTTCACAAGCCTCGCACTTCCGGCCTTAGCGGTCTTTGAGTACGCGGCCCTTGTGGACCGTTAAGGCTGCGTACTTTAAGGCTGCAGACCCTGAATTGGGATACAGCCCATGATTCATCACAGGAAGGGAGGGGGTGAGTAGCTAAAATGTGCTGTTAGCATGTTAGCAGAGTGATGCTACTGTGAACCAAGGAGCTATTGTCTTGATGTGAGCTTCTACTCAGGGTTTTTTCTTCCAGTTCAGAGCAGAATTTTTTTTGTTAAGAAACTGGCTGTTGTTCCCCCCCCCACACAATTTTAATTATCAGCTAGATATATTTCTACTAATGAAATTAGTTTGCTAACAGCAACAGGGATGAGTCAGTGAGTCAGTTGGGCTTGTGAATCATGATTCACGAGTCAGTAAAGTGATTCTCGAGTATTGAACGATTCGTTCATGATTCGCGCATCACTATTTTGGACAAGTGTGGATGTTTGTATCTCCTTTTTGGTACAATATTTGACTAGACCGCCATCATTAAAATTTCACTTTTTATTGTAAACTTATCTCCTGTTTCCTCCACTTTCTGTCCTCTTTACCTCAACAATCTAGCATAGTTTTGTTCATTAAATTGATGTAGACTGTATTATTTGAAGCTATTGTAAATTTCTTCATATACTAAACTTCTCCAAAATCAAATCATGATCAAATTTATGTTTGCAACAATATAGGTTTGTTGATCCCAAAAACTACCTAACGATAGTGCTATTTAAGTTAGAACAAGACAGGTTATGTATGATACAGGTGCTACAGATAAAATGCTTTCTTGTACTTGTGCAATCACACAGGTGTATGTGATCTAATTTGGAAGAATGAATGGAACACTGATAGGGGGTTTGATTTCACTTACACTAAGTGAGGCATATGTTGTTTTGTGTCACACTTGACATCAACACTAGAGCCCCGAGCCTAGCTACTCACGTACAATGGGTCTTTCTAGTTCATGAACAAATACACACCCAACATACTTTAATCTTACATAAACAATAAAAGAACCACAGAAGCACAGTACATGCGTAATGCTAACATCCTTGTTAGCAAGCCAAGTCTGTACTTTGCCAGGTCAAATTGCACAACCATCTCTGCTTCAAGTCTTAACAGACTCTGAAATAGCAGAGCTAAGACTTCGAAAAAACAAAAACCCACAAGGAGGTTCAGCTGAGGTGAGCAGCTGTGCAGCTAAACAGCACATATGACATTGACTAGACCTTGACAATATGCTAGAAGGGGTGAGCCATCACTTCAAATAGTCGAGGTCTGCTATAATTGTTATATATATGATTAGTTAGATTAGATTAGATCAACTATTAAATTAATAGTTCTTTCCTGCAGACTTACACTACAGTTGCTGCTGTAGTTCTAGTAAGAAAAATCGATGTTTTTGTAGGTAACTTGGCAGTTGTTATGCATTCATTCAGTCTACTGATGTAGTTCTTCCAAATCTGTGAACGTTAGCTAGGTGACAAAGCAGAGTTTTCAAGTGGAAACTTTACATGGCAGTGAGTGATCTCACAATGATGATATCCATCTTTTATATACAGTCTATTCTCAAAAAACAAGTAAACATCATTTCAGGACAGCAGCTTTTAAAAGGGCATTACAGATTGACTTCCAGCCTGCTGTAGTCTTCATATATATATATCAGTACTGAGGCTCTTTCTTTGTTTTCTCACATATGGACACCCCCCCTAAACCTTCACCCTGCCATCTTCCCTTTAGCTTTAAGTGAGTGCAGTTGCAGTCGTGACCGTTTACCCTCTAAGCACTGAATCTCGGCACATGCGAGTGACTTTATTTTTGATTTCCTCTGTCAGCAGACAAAGGATGAGCCCTTTCATCTCAGATTGGGTTTCAGCGGGCCAAAGCACAGAGTATCAAACCGCCCTCCCCTCCTGTTTTATTCACGTTTTCCCTCTTGACCTCTGGCAGCACACTCTTACACGTCTTTCCCTCTCACCCCAGATTATCAGTCAAACATCAACCAATCAACCTGTGAAATTAATATTTCATGTTCATATTATTAAAGTAACTATTAACATCAACATCATCAGCACAGTTTAAAAGTACAATAAATGCACTTCCTGTGTGCCAAACACACACACAGACACACACTCCTTGGATCAGCTCCCACTTGGACTCTTGTGACTGTGAACCAGTTGGGGTTTACTGAGTCTTATTTCCAGCTCTGGATGAGATCAAAGGGAAGCTATTATGTTCATGTGCTACCTCACTGCCAGATTTTCAGTCACTGGCACATACACGAACGCACACACACACCCACACACACACACACACACACACACACACACAATGTTTAAGCTGGGGAGAGTAATTGTTTTTGGCAGGTGTAGAGTGTATACCTCCAGTAAGTGGCTGCGTATTTACACGTTCTGTGCCATTATTCGTTTTCTACACTTTCCGGGTCAGTGCCAGTAAAAGACAAGGAACAGAAGCCTTTTGCTAAATGTTTACACAGAATATATCCCTTAAACTAATTTGAACCACTTCTATTGTCACAGGATATCCCTGCGGAAGAAAACTCTTGTCTCTGGCTACTGTACGTGTCAGACACCAAACAATAATGGATTGCATTTATATAGCGCTTTTCAGGACCCTCAAAGCACTTTACAATACCATTATTCATTCACTCTCACACACTGGTTAAGTCAAGCTACAGTTGTAGCCACAGCTGCCCTGGGGCAGACTGACAGAGGCGAGGCTGCTATATCGCACCATCGGCCCCTCTGGCCATTACCAGTAGGTGAAGTGTGCCCAAGGACACAACAACCGAGACTGTCTGAGCCGGGGCTCGAACCAGCAACCTTCCAATTACAAGACGAACACCCAACTCTTGAGCCACGATCGCCCCCGAACAGCAGTCTTAGTCCTCTGTGACTTTATCCTCTTCCTCATAATGAAAGTTGAAGGTGACATATAAGAAGATGCACTGAGACAGACAAGTGCACTAGAGAAATGTAATAATAGGTTTTTGAAATTCATGACATCCTTGTGAAAGAAATGAAATAAAAATTGTGCCAAAGTGCATGAAAAACAAACTTTGTGCGAGTGCCAAAGCTCTTGGCCACAATTTTGCACTTCATATGCAGTTAGTCTCTATTAAGGGACTCTAATTTAAACAAAGAAAAACAACAGATAAATGGCAGATTACTTAGACATGATAAAAAGACTGTTTCTACTAAATACAACAAAGCCTTTTCCGGATGCTTCTTCCTAACTTTAACTCGTCAGTTTCACATCTTATGGGAAGTCTCTCAGTTGCCTGGCTTCAATAGGAAATGGTTTATGACAAACTTGGAAATACAAAATTTGTGGTATTTGGTAATGGCTCTTCCACTCCGGGGTGTACCCGGCTCCAGCCTGGCCTGGCTCCAGCTCCATAAACATATCTACAGTTCAGAAAATGTTAAATAACACTATGGTTACACACAGTTTTGGTTTATGGCAATTATATTCATTTTCTTTGATTCTTAAGAAAAAGTTTAAAGTGATGGCAATGAGTAAAGATTAAAATGAAATTGATTTATTAATGAATTAATGATGGATATCAAAAATTGAAGCAGTGCAAGTGTGCACGTACAGTGTTGATATAAAGTCTTATTCTTTCCTTTGACCGAATTATGTCTTTGACAGCACAAAGTTATTAGTTATATTTGTTTTATATGTGAATGTATGCATGTCTTTTCATTACCTAACAGGTTTCTGTTGGAAGGAATGTTTGAAGCAGAAAGAAACAATTACAAAGCTAACCCTATATGCCGGGGTCTAGCTGTGCTCATCAGTGCAGTGTAGTGTCGACCTGTGCTACCTGGTAACCCCCAAGACTCCCTATATGCAAAGCTTTACCTCTTCCAAATGTGGTGTGAAAACAAAGCTTCTTTTGAACACAAAAGAGTCTGAAACAGACACACAGGTGGTCACATGTATAGAGAGAAGCAACAGAAAGCTACCTTAACAGTGCGGTAGTGTTTGCGAGCCGCCTGGCACCTCATGTTGCTGGTGTTGCAGCAGCCGGTGCAGCGTTTCACCTCGACACAGGGAGGCCAGATGATGAAGTTGGCCGATGTGGGATCCACCTGGCTCCTGGGAATTTCATAAATTGCTGTCCGAACTTTGCACACTGCTGGCAAGGCCTCTTCTACCACTGCAGGTGAACAAACATGGCTGATCAAACCTGCATCAATGGTTCACTTTTTATACAATTACTAATATTTCCTATTAACGTTATATAATATAGAATTTTTGGAAACTACAAAAGAATAGTTAGATAACCAGTGGACCTGAGGCTCAAGCTGACTACATGTGTGTGTGTGTTTCTCACCAGTGCTCCTCCTGTGTCTGGTATGTGTGTGTGCTCTCTTTAGGTCGGGGAAGTTGTGAGAGAAGTCCTTGTGGTAGCTGTGTTTGGTCTCCTCGATCACCTCATTCTCTGAACAGAGACAAAATAACACAAGCATACTGAGACAATACACACTCTAAATGTTAACAACAAAGATCCTTGTGTCAAAAACACAGACACATACTAACGCACTATTGTGGATAACATGCATGCATAAAGTTCATTTTCTGAGAAGCACAAATATTCTCTTGGGTGATATTGGATATTTTTTATTTTGCTCATTTCCAGCTCCACATTTCCATCCTTGGACACTACTGGACTAACATTGCATGATTCAGAATTAAAAATAATACCTATTTATTGTAATCTTGGGCCATGATGCATCACTTCAGTTGATCCTGGTTCTTTGGACATCAGAAGTTGTCCCTTAAGTTTCATGAAATCTTATGCACCACATTGTTGGCCGAGCCAAAATAGAAAATATTTGTAATTTATCCTCATGGGACCATGAATCTCCTTATCAAGATAACTTGACAGCTGACTGACCAAAATACAAAAGAAGGAAAAGTGGTGGCATGTTTACATGCTACAGCAAGCTGCTCATTACAGATATCTTTATCAAGTGTCTCCTGATCAGAGAAGCAGTTTAACCAGGTTATTCTAACTGAGTTATGATGTCAGTGGGCTACTGAGTTCTCTGCATGTACACGAGCCCCAAATGAAACTGTTTCAGTGCCTATTCCAGGTACATTTGAATGTAATCCACACACAGACAAGATTTTGTTAAGTTGGAAATGACATCACATTGCAAGCAAACTTGAACTTTCTAAGTAGCTTCTTTGTGAATTTTGAGAATTATTTGCTGTTATGTGACTTTAATGCACTTTTTTTTGCTTCTATTACTGGTAAATGGCCTGTATTTATATAGCGCTTTACTAGTCCCTAAGGACCCCAAAGCGCTTTACACATCCAGTCATCCACCCATTCACACACTGGTGATGGCAAGCTACATTGTAGCCACAGCCACCCTGGGGTGCACTGACAAAGGCCAGGCCCTCTGACCACCACCAGTAGGCAACGGGTGAAGTGTCTTGCCCAAGGACACAACAACCGAGACTGTCCAAGCCGGGGCTCAAACCGGCAACCTTCCGATTACAAGGCAAACTCCCAACTCTTGAGCCACGATCGCCCCGTGGTACTGGTTAGATGTACAGTGGAGAAAGCAATTATTTGATTCCCTGCTGAATTTTTATGTTTGCTCACTTACAAAGAAATTTGATAGTAGACAGAATATCAACTAAAAATCCAGAAAAATAATTACATTAAACTTGTAAACTGAGGCGTTGATGAAAGATGTAACCAGAATCTGATTGGATGAACAGAAATGCTTTGTATGAGCCAAAGAACACCATCCCCACATCAAGCACAAAGGTGGAAATGTTATGTTTTGGGCAGCGCATTGAGAGGCCAAAAGACAGGAAAAACCTTGGACTACAACCTTCTTCCGTCAGCCAGAACACTGAAGATGAAGATGGGTCATCGATGGGTCTTCTGGCATGACAATGACCCAAAATATACCACAGAGGCAAGAAAGGAGTGGATAAAGAAGAAACACATTAATGTGTGGAATGGCCTAGCCCACAGGTGTCGAACTCCAGGTCTCAAGGGCCGGTGTCCTGCAGGTTTTAGATGTATCCTCGATCCAACACAACTGATTTAAAAGGCTAAATGACCTCCTCACCATGTCTTGAAGTTCTCCAGCGGCCTGGCAAAGAGCTAATCATTTGATTCAGGTGTGTTGACCCAGGGTGATATCTAAAACCTGCAGGACACCGGCTCTCGAGGCCTGGAATTCAACACCCCTGGGCCCTAGCCAGTCTCCAGACCTCAGATCAATAGGAAATCTGTGGAGGAAGCTGAAACCTTGAGTTACCAAGCACCAGTCACGAATGTTTTCATGAAGAGGAGGGACCCAGAGTTATTCCTACAAACACAGAAACATCTTCTATCTACATTTAATCTTGGAAACTCTGCCACTCATTGACACTTGGCCATAAATTGTATTTGTCAGTTCAGTTTGGTTTGGTGGTAGTAATGTGTGGTAGTGAGCTTAGTTTAATCTTTTATTTATTTATTTTTCTGTGCAAGGTTTTGGCAGGTTGTGACAATACTACACCTGAGATTAGACAAACATCCAGTTTACGGAAACTTTCCTAAAGTGGATAATATTCTTTAGTTAATAACTGATGATTTATGGCATAAAGATTTATATTAGCCAATCTTGCCCTCAAGGCTTAGTTTTAAATCTTAGCTTTGTGTGTGTATGCCTTCTAGAGATGTGTCCACAGTTTTCGCAGATTCTTCAAGCCATTCAGTACTTCCAAACCACAGGATACCCACAGACATGTTTAAAGCCAATAAATTCTGTGCAAAGATTGTGTGTGCAGTGTGGATTTGTGTAGATTTGTGTGTCTGTGTGGGTGGAAAAAGGGAGCAAGGTTCCAGGAAATCAGAGTAAATGATGTCTAGGCAGGACTCTTTTAATTTGATCCTGAATACCAAGCCTGATGCTCCTTTTGGTCACCGTGTAGATGTCTGCGTGCGCTCCTCATTCTTGAGGCCATATGTGCATGCAAACAGTCACACACACACACACACACACGCCTGCCTACATACACAATGTGCTTCTAAAACACAACAAAGTCCACCTTCGACATTTCCCTCTCTCTCTCTCTCATTCTCTCTCTCTCTCTTTCTGAGCCCGTGTGTCTCCCTCTCTCGCCCTGACATGCAGGAATTTGAGCATGAATTATACATAGCAACACAGCAGCCTTCCAGCGAGCCCTCCTCTCAAACCAATAATGGGCAGCATGACAACAGTATAATGAAGTGAGCCACTTGACCCCCACCGAGCCGGGGAGCCGTCACCCTCGACATTTGCATCTCAATGATGCCAGGATTAATGGTGGCACCACTCAGCACTGCAGACAGAAAAAAATAAAAAAAGTTCACGCAGCAAAAAAAAAAAAAGTTTATTTGGCTGAAATGTGGATGAGTGGATGCAATAAAGTGTGTTTTATGCCACAGTTATTTCCTCCTGTCTCACCTCACTGATTCAATCTGCTCAGATTTATTACCTGCATAATAAACACAGACATCAGTGTTTATTGAAGGCAAACACCGGTGCTTTTTTTTTTTTCTTCAAAAGTTGGAGACTGTTTATGATTGAACTGCACACAAAGCCTTCTTTTTTGTGATCTCAGCTACACAGTCAGCTGCTAGCAGAGCATAAAAGATACAGATGATTTTTTAAGAAAAACAAAAGTTGCTTCTGGTCTTTCTGAGAAACATCCAGTGGTGAGATGAGAAGACAAAGAATTTTGAACCAGATGCAACTAATTCCTCAAGTCAGAGTCTTTCAAGGCACTGACAGGGAGGGAAGCAGCCGTGACTATCACATTTAAGCTCCCTGTGCCTGATGTTTATCTGTTACTCAGTCAAGTTAAGGCCTGCTTGGATCTTTGTATGACTAAAGGTACATCATTTTTCAATGACATGCTAAAATAAGACAAACATGTGCATTGCTCCTAATTTCAGAAGTAGATTAAAGATAGATTAAAAAAATCACAAGTGTTGATCTGGTGCAAAGAAATGTGAGTTTCTACAGTAACTTCCTGTGACTTTTCAAATTTCATTAAAAAAATTGTAGCCTACTATTTAGCTTTAAATGCTACAGAGGTTTGGCCCCAAGTTATGTCTGCTGCCACTTGGTGCATGAAACCCTGACACTGATCACAAGCACAAACGTGATGTAGCCTTGTGCAGTGCTCTTAGAGTTAAAAATTACTTCCCTGAGGAGATTAAAATTGCATACTTGGCATTATGTTTCACATCACTTTAAAAAACACGTCTGATCTTATCTGCACCATGTTTATTTATTTCTTCATATATTTTATTAAAAATCTGTCACAGGCATCACATGAACAGATTTTTCTATGAATAACCTCATTTTTCTGTAAGGATCATTAATCCATCTTGTGGCTGTGGGAGACTTGTATTATAATGAAGTGCTTTACCTACGGAGTCTATCTCTAGCAGCCGCTGGAGGTCGCTGATGCTGCGGATCTCGCTGCGAGAGAGCCGCTCCAGAAGCTCCTGAGGGAGAGGAGACTCCTGTGGGAATAAAGGGGGTGGGTTTATTGGGGGTGGGAACACAATACTGCCATAGTTGGTGCGTAAATCACGATCACGCAAACGTTACTTATCTGCAGCTGGCTTTCAAGCTGACTCGGTGGCGGGTTTTCAAAAAGTATCAAACAGGTAACTGTGCGTAAGATTAATGCTCGTGCGTAATTACGCAAATAAACTAGATTTCATCTGTTGTATTCAGTACGTTAACCTTCAGGACTGAGTCTCTGTGAGTTCTATTACTTGTTTACAAGCTAAATAGCTGCGAGTAAAAATCTCACAACATGCAGCAGAAAAGATTAAACACAGAGTGTTTTGATTCAGCTCACCTGAGCAACGGTGCGTAACACGCAGAGGTAGCCGGCAAGGATGTGGTAGACTGCGGCTCTCATCTCCTCTCAGATCCAATGCATAGGCACCAGAATAGGTCGAAAATCCACCGAAGGAGCCGGGCTGTCGCTCCCTGCTCTCATCATCCCTCGGGAGGACAGAATACCTCCTCAGTTTTAATGAAAGAGCTGTGAAATCCCGAATGAAATTAAAAGGATGGAAGCAAACTTCTGCTTGTTCTGCACGCGGTGTAAGTCACTGCCAAAGAGATTTAAGGGATTATTTTTTAAGTGACCGCGAAAAATGAGAGTCCAAGTTTTAAAAAGATAAAACAAAATAAAAAAGTACAAATCTTAGGATCCCACCGATATTCGTCCACAGGTCCGAAGTTTAAAGCAAATCACACAATCAGACTTGACATCAAGTGTATGTCCAGTTGCTTTTCATTTTGGTCTAGACAGAACAGGTGCCGATGGAAGCATTAGGCATTTTTTGCATTCACATATCCAGGAATATCCATCATTTTGTCCTCAGTATGAGCCTTTCAAAAATCACCCATTTGTGCCCTCTGCAGCGTTTGAGCGTGTTGGCACTTCAGGTTTGTAAATTTTCAAAACTCACAAACCGAGGGCAGGTCTGTCTGGAAAACGCAAAAGAACCAAAAGCCTTTATCTCTGCTCTGAGGAGTTTGATGGCAGCTCCCAGCGGTCCTGTGATCTCCGGGGTGAATGAAGCTGGGATGCTTTCAGTCACAGGATATAGCTGTGCGCGCCCGCGCGACTGCGACCGCGCTTTGCATAAAAGGCTACCGAGCACTGCAGCAGCAGCAGCAATAAACTACATCACGGAACAGCCTCAGTCTGAGCTGCTTAAGTTGATCACGCTTGTATTGGACACTTTGCTAAAAAGAACTCGGGAACTATTGTTACAATACCTGACCTTTAGTTTGAATTTGATGATTTATGATCATCACATATTCAGACCAATGCATTAGAAGTTCCCTCAAGATAAAGTTAAAGGTCCTGTTTGGACTATTTTATACTGACATGCCAGAATAGTAAGGACAGAAAATGATAAACTGATATATGATAAAGTTATCCACATCACCAAGAACTGAGCAGCCCATTGGTCAATAGCTGTTTTCATGGAGATTAATTCCTAGACTACCTAAAGGAATACCAAGTGGACCCCCCCCCCCAGGTGACGGTGACATTGTGCCCTAAAACTAAGATTTTTATTAGTGCTTTGTTCATGTAACAAAAGTTCACAGCAATAGTGACCTCAAAGAAACTTTATAGATACAAACCAAATGATCCAATCTTTCCCTCTATGAGCAAACACTCAGCAACAGTGGGCAGGAAGTAGGGAGAGCGGAGAAACAGGAAAAAAGCACAAATCACAGGAGACAGAAAACATTAAAGTTAATAACATGCAGTAGGTGGGGTGAGAGAGGTTCTCACCCCAGCAGCCTGAGCCTGTAGCAGCATAATGCTGGCAGAGGGTGACCTGATCCAAGTTTTTACAAATGCACAAATTAATTTTTATGTGAGCTACGTAATGCAAATGTCTGACGCCCCTTTAACCTACCAGATCCCTAACACAAGGTGAATGTCATTTCAGACAGCACTGATGTTCAAAGAGCACAGAACTGAACTTTTAGCAAGAGCATGTTGTGTGTGTTGTCTGCTGCTTGCGTTCTCCAGGCAGCACCTTTACTGTATTTCCAGTGGTCAGAAGGCTTCGGAAGTGGACTACTTCCTGCTGTGCGATACATGTAAGAAAGGACGAGAGAGGGTTCTTACCTCTACAATTATAACCAGAATCTGGTTCCACAAGAGAGGAACCTGAAAGCTAAAGGCTCTACTGCCCTTCTACATTTTTAAAGAATAGTTGACACACCAGAAAGTCTGATCTACAAATAAAATGGAACCTACAAAAAGTTCAATGTGATTAACAATATAAAGCAAACTTTAAAGCATCTGTCAAAGGCTGCCTTAAAGGTCAGTCTCCAAAATGTACACTATCCTGTGGTTGGTTATGTTTAGTTGGTTGTAATGTTAACACGTTTTCTGTGATTTAGCAAATGAACATTAAATGACATTCAGTGAAAAGGGAGGCAGTAAAAACACAGCAAGCATTTTTGTGGGTCAGTGACAGAAGTTTTTGAGGGAATGTAAAAAAAATACATTTTTTCCCCTAGAGCTAAAGCTTCATGAAGCAGTGCTGGAATCTGGAAATCCAGCCTTAAGCATTCCAACATGCACATACACATTTATGATCCTTACACATAACATTTAAAGTTAGAAGGCTGAAAGAAAGTAACTATGTTCCTGTGAGGCAAAGAACAGAGAGCAAAACAGAGGAAAGACAGGACAGGACAAGGGAAGAAACAAGGAGAAGAGATTAAAAGTCTTCAAAAGAAAAGGGAAGAAAGCACAGATATGGTGGTGATATCAAGATGAAGCTTATTTGGATGAAAGAAGTCAAAGCAGGGTCAGTTGGCACCTGTGTGTGTGTGTGTGTATGTCTAGAAAATCCAGCCTGTGTTGGACCAAACTTCCCCCCAATTAAAGCCTATTTAGGCTGACAGAGGCTAATACCCTAACACAAAAAAATCCACCTCGTTCCTTGCATCTTCTGTGAAAGGGTTTAGTGTAACCAACAGGCAGACAAATGAAGACAAAGAACCGGAATGATGGAGGGGAAATGGGTCAGAACCGATTCTGATCTTGAATGGCCTCACTGGTACCATGACACTGTCACTTCCTCCTGGCATACAGCTTCTTCTCTGAACTCCCTGATGCATCCCACTTGCTCTTTTTTTCTTCCCTCCATCTTATCCAATGTTGTCTGTCTTTGTGCCAGCAGCACTCTGTGCCATCAAAGACTCTTTGAAAACGTACTGGTCACATTTTCTTGGAACATGAGAGCTTTCTTGAAGGCCCAGAACATTAAAAAGAAAAACAAAATGCCCAATGATATTAATCTGCATGTCTGATTTTACACATTTGATGACAAAGAGACGGCATCAAATAGGTTAGTCTGTATCATTCACAACAACTCTCAGAGGGTTAGTCTTTCTCTGTACTCCCCCTGGCGTTTTGCCTTTATTGCACATCATTTAATCCAATAAAAAGAACTGCTGAAGGGGGAACTGGTTTGCTAAGCAAGCTTGATTGCTTAGTCGGGACAATATAAAGCAGACTCCTGCCATTTTACTGCCTACAAAACATTCCTTTTGTGTGGAGCAGTCAATACTCCAACAGATTAGGGTTAAATGAACTGGTGCACAAAGCTGACAAATTTCTGCACTTCAAAAGCACTGATCCAGAGAGCAAGATTAGAACACTTAAGACAGCTTGCTATTACTTAACATATAATTGTGGGGATTTAGCTCATCCCTTCAATTGGATCCACTGACTCATATTAAATCACTTTATAGTCAGCAGTAAGTGGAATTTTTCTGCAGACAAGCTCAAAGTTAAACTATGCAAAGTAGTGCAAAGCAGATGACTTCTATTTCAAGGCAGTCAACATCAGCAGTGCATTAAGTTCATAGAGGCTTGTTTGCAAAACCCAAAAAACTGAGCTGCCCTTCTTTTGGCTAATGTTAGACAATGTTCACGCATTCAAATTCAAGTCTATCTTGTTTTGTTCCAGGGTTGATCTGGTTAGCTGGCAATGTTAAAATTTCTTTATCAGCAGAGCTAACTGTCTTCAAACTATGTGCAGCTGGATGAACATATCTTGCTTTTTAATATTATCCCTGGTGAAATCATATCATTCTTAAAATATAACATCTCCGGCTAATATGATGAGACGGATCTATGTATAGTATCAAACAGCATTTATTTCATTGACCAGTACATCAGTAAATTTTTGTCATGTACAAGTCCACTGTCATCATTATTCGGTGTACATTATATACACTGGTCTCCAAGTTGTTGTACAGACACATAACATACAGTAATGTTCAGGGCTGTCAGACAATGGTAAAAGAAGGTGAAAAGCTGGGTGGACATCAAAAATATGACTGGTTGGCAAGGGATTGCTTGCTGATGCTAGGTGAATTTAGTGAAATTTACTTGCCATTAATTGTAAGGAAGATGATGACTCATTTGAAAACACTCACCAATTACTCGCAAAGCAGTAGTGATACTGCGAAGAGTACAATGCAAAGGGGAAGCAGTAGCTGCTCGCCTAAAAGTTGTTTCTTAGTTTGTTGATTTCAACAGTAAGGCACAGATTTTATTTCAAATGAGAACCTTCCCTGTTTCTGTTCTAATATTGCACTTTAGTAAAAAGGGTCAGTACTACTCTGTAGAGAGTTAGCGTTTGTGTTTGCACACAAAGAGGTTTTTGGTGAAGCACCATTTTTGAAACCACTTTCACCCAACAACTGCCAACAACCTCTAAGACCTATATTCACCAGCCAGTAGGGTAATACAGATTTTCCCTAGCACCAAGGAATTGCTGACTGATTGTAACCCAATTTCATGGCAAAGCATGTAATAGACATACCAGTCCACTGTGTCCAGTTCAAACTTTGCCTTTTCAAAGCATGACATGGACACGTATGCAGAAGTTGCAGTACCAGCAGGGGAAGCCGTGATACCGGATTGGCTAACTGGTCTCGAGGTCTGTGTGTGATGATCCTTAATTTCTGCATCTTAAAGTCTTTCCTCCATAAAGACAACATTTGACAACCTCCCCTGGACCCTTAATGATCAATCATGACATCTCAGTATATCAATAAAGACTATCAGAGTAGTTCGTCAGGTTTTCCAAGGGTAGCTAAATAGGCAGCTGATGCACACCCAGTCATTTTGTTCAATGAGCAGGCCTAAAACATGACAACATCTCAGTCCAGAAAAGGCTTTGAATGGGTAAAGAGTTAAACACAGGACAAATAACATGCCACTTATCATGTTTGTTCAATTTTGGGAATTTCTGAGGGCAGCAACAATTTCCACAACTATATATGGCATATGAGAATCAGCATTGTGAGATGAGAAAAAAAGTGAATCTTGGTGAAATCACACATTAAATGTTATTGGCTGGTGTGAAAATGTCTCCTTTATGAACTCCAGTGTGTTGCTTTATAATCTTGACTCTTTTTTGATTATATCTATTTTTGTTAATTGTTATATATTGTATTCTAACTAGGAGATTTTTTTCTTTGCAGTCTCTTCTCCTTCTTCTTTCCTCCTCTCCTTCTTTTTCTCCCACATAAATCTGTTCTGTCTTTCTCCCACATAACTTTCCAAGATATAAAGTTTATTTATACGAACCCAGGGGAAAAGTTAGTTGTATCATGTTTTTTTCCTTCTTTTCATTTTCCTTTTCATTTTTTTACAGTTCCCAGACATGTCACCATGTTTAGTGTCTGCGTTCAATGGCACTTCAGCAAGGTTTGCTTTACTCAGCTCCACTGCCCAAACTGTTGTTTTCTAGAATATGGGAATGCCACCAGTGGGACCAGAGTAAAATGAAAACAGAAGGATTAAATGTTGGAGATAATGAGCAGCAAGCCAAAAAAAAGTGTTTAAGAGACACAGAGACCGTTACAGTTAATCCAGCAGGGGATAAAAAGTTTTATGAGCAGGGCGGGTTTAAGGGTTATCCCCAACTTTATTCACAAAACCAAACACATGGTGGAAAAAAAAAACCTTTACGCACATTTTCCCTTCCAATCTCTCTTCAGGCCAGGCGACATTAGTTATTATGAGCTCTTTCAAAAGAAAAGAAAAATAAAAAAGGTCAGAATGGATTGCGCTGTTAAACCCAGAGCAAGTCCACTTTTGGATATGTGCCAAAACCTATTGTGTTATGCAGGAATATTTGGTCCCAAGCCAGCTAGAGAGACTTATCCAGGATTACAATCTCATACATGCAGGCATTCACCTATATGTAACGTCACCTCATTACCACCACCACCCTTTCCACTCGCCTGTTGATCTCAGGCCACAAGGCTCTGACAGAATGCTTTATTTAGGCCTATTTGGGAAACTGAAAACACAGGGCCCTTGTGCTGTGTGAAGTCAGAGTCATGAAGACAGAAAGCCAGCTTAACTGGAAGGGGTATACAGTAAGTGCTGGACCTCCCACCCATCAGAAACAGACGTACTGACTGAAGCTGAAAGCACTCAGAGTGCACACCACGAAAAATGCTGCAAACATTGTTGTTCCTTAAAATATATGGGACGTTTTGTAACTGGACAATGTAACTGGATATGTCTTCCTTTGATATAACTGAGGAACATTTCTACTACGGGACAGACATGTTGCTACTTTCTTATCAGAGCCCCGGGACAAAACACCGCTGATTCTGAGCGAGTACCTCTTGTACTGTTGTTGCAATCTGTATTCTCTGTCTGCATGTTCAGATGATAAAGACAAAAAAAAGCTGCTTGTTCAGATAAGGAAATCAAAGCAATGAGGCAAAAACACAGCTAGGAGATGCTATAGCGATGATCCCCAGCATGTACAGGATTAACTTTGTTACTTTGTTAAAAAGTGCCTTTCTCTTAACTTCAGGCACTCACACATAGAAGTAATGGAAATGTTTTCCACGACTCAGACAAAGGTAAGGAAAAGTAAGAAACAAAAGATCTGGCACTGCTCACAAAGGTGGGGCACATCTTGAGGTTTGGAGCTTATGACCGTAATTGCATTTGGCTTCACTGCCAAATGGTAATTCACTCTACAACCAGCTCACAAAAGCTAATTAATGGTCTAAACACGAGTGGCACTTTTTATGAAAATGGTGCATGCAGGGAGTTTGGTTGGAGAAACAACCAGCCAAAGAAGAACTGCAACCACAGAAGCTTTTAGCACAATCAGCAGCAAACACATGGAAAGACATGTAGTAGTGATAAACCCCATTTATGTCTCTCAGTGTGTAGTCAGTGCTGTGGGTTACTTAAATGGTATGTAAAGTTTGTATGTATGTACTGGTATGTAAGGTTTTTGTCAAAGCTATGATGCTGCTCATTCACATTAGTGAGAGGGCGTCTGGTAATCCCAATTTATTATTTTCCAACATGCAGCTGTTGTGAAGGAACTCATTCTCCTCCAAACCAAATTTGGCTTCCAAAACAAGAAAAATCAGTGAGGGGAAAAAGGGGAAAAAAATGCAGTCCCAACAGGATGCATGTTTGCTGAAAATATTGTAGGAGCTCGTACAGCGAGGCACTGATACCAAAGGATACCTTGTATGTGCAGGTGGGATTTCACACACAAGTATTATATTGCACTCTAAGATTAGCATGTATTGAATTCTGAGTTACATTTGTATGTACAATCAAAATAGTCTATTTATGATCTTATTGCTACACTTCTTGTGTTTTGCTTAAAGAAAACTGAAAAAAAAAAACAGAACAAAAACAATTCAGCTGTTTCTTCAGTGATTACTGTGTGAGCATGCAAATTCTGCATGACTCAGAGGATCAGCGAAGATTTTATGATGCTCTGTCTGAGCCTTCTGACCCTCACCCTCCTGTGGTGGATATTAGACTCAAGGCAAATTTTAATTTCACATAATTTCACAATGATCTTTGCATCACTTTATCAATTTCTCGTCGATTATTACATTGCCATTCCTGCAAAATGTTCCAAAAAAGATCCTGTGCAAAATATACTCGTTCACTGATGTATTGACCAATTGTTGCTATTAGTGTGTCGGCCTTGTTGTCTGACCTGGTTAATGCAAAATGTGATCGATGGTGGCCAATATTTATGTGTTGTGTCAAATCAGTTTTTGTGCTGGCTAAATGTTTAGAGATAGTGAGATGAAACGTTACAAAACTATCAGAAAGCATCATGATGGCAATTTAAAGGGTACAAAGGGAAAAATGCATAACAGGATAAACTCCTTGAGATGAGCTCAGGATTTCATAAGTACTGTAGCCATAGGAGATTTTGAATATAAACATAATGCAGTGATTTGAAAATCATGTAAATTTTAAAAAATAGTCCAAAGTGAACATATCAAATTCATAAACTGTTTTCATATTTTTTTAAAAAACAATTTAGAGGGAATTACACTGTGCGTCATGCCACGTGTGCCAGTGCACTTCTGTAGCGTCACAGGTGCTGGCTTTTGAGATGTGCGATGATAACAATGTAACTGTTATCTGATGACTCTGATCTTTAGTCTGTAGGAGGAGGGGGGCTGTGGAAGTTAGGATTTCCAAAATGAATTTCAAAGGAGAGTCCAGGTAAGGAATCGTCGCCCTCATTGTAAGAAGAGCTGGGCTCCTATCGATGATCCTGCCGTTTTCAACACTTTTCAAGTTGTCCAAGGCCACATCAGCTCAGATTGTCAGTACCACTTTGTGGTGGTATGACGTCCTCTTGAACTGTTTTGCTGCCACAGCTCATCTGCTCAGCCACTGTGAGTTCTTCTGCTACCTAAAAATGAATATCAAGTTGGGATTTTGACAAGGTGAAGGCAGGGGAACCACAAATGGGGGGCCTAGGGTCCACTGGCCACTCCACAAAATTTAAATTAGGATCTATTAATAAGAAAATAAGATCTATTGTATACTGCAGAGGCACAAGCGCAAAGTAGTGAGTGGGACTTTCACTGAGAGACCAAAAAATAACTGAGATGCTAAAGATTGCATGGGCGTAGACAAGAAGATTACCTTAGACATGAACTGGTCCAGTTAAAGATCAGGTAAAGTTCAATTAAAAGGCTCTTTGATTGAGTCTCGGATTTTAATCACACCTCATATATTAGTGATAACGTGATAACATAGAGCATGTGTCATCTTTTCAGAACACACTATACACAGTATTTATTCTGTTAGCATTACATATAAATTCTTGCCTCTGTACATCACTACTGTTGATTTTAAATCAAACAATAAAGATGGCAAATCACTCAGAATAATAACAATTACAACAATCCTGACATGTGTACCCTTTAAGGATAAAGAGGACAAACAATCTGAAAGAGAAATAAGGGACAAAACTAATGATTAGTTTTAACATATGTTATAATTCAACCCATTTAGAACTTTTTTCCCTAATGTGTCCTGATACAGACTATCTGCCACATCCAGCCAGCTGCAGAGGGTTCACACCTCTTCCCTTTTCCTCTTCCTCCAATTCTATCACCTCTCATAATAATGTCGGCCAATTGATTTATGTATGTAAGGTGATGATCAACACAACTGTAATTGGCACAGCTGGTTTAGAGTGACCAAAAAAAGAAAGAAAAAGAAAACGAGAAGCGCTTCATTTGGATTGACAGGCTTATCCCAGCTGACAGCTGGTAGGGAAGCTATGAGTCCACAATGTGAAAACAGACTCCGCTGGACGGTCTGACCAGTGGAACATTTGATTCAGATGATTGTGTGTCCTCGATTGTTCATCGTCTCAGTTGGGAGGCTTTAATCTCCTCTACGGAAATAATTGGGAGGCAGTGAGGGAGTTAATTGTGTTTTCCACTGATGAATCATCAGGAAGTATTGCCCCCCCACCCCCCGTGCGCGCACACACACAAACATACACATACACAGTCAGGCCGGCATTCATGCACACACACAGACCACACACATACTGTACACTTGCACTTTGTGTGTTCACATACACCGTTCCAGAGTAAGACAAACTGTAAACAACACACATTAAAAAAAGACACGAGCACATGAGCCTCTCTCTTTTTTATCATTCTCATTTTCAGCCTCTCTCACCCTCTCTGATACTTTATTTCACCCATTTCAAAAGATTAAGAAACCAATTAGTAAAGCTCTCACAGCAGCTATTACCACGCTGGGAACTGGGGAGAGAAGAAATCCCCGTCTCTCCTCTTCCAAAAGAAGGATTTCTCTCTCATTGTCGCCAGGTTGGGAGCGAAGGATGTGGGGTGTATTTGGAGTGCTGCTGATGTGGTAATTTTGGCTCGGAAACAATGCTACGCTGTGTAAAGAAGGGGTTTTGGAGGGAAGTAGCAGAGCTGGTGTTTTTTGCGGTGTGTGTGTGCTTTTGTGCTCACATGTGATACACACACTCAAATTAAGGTGACATCATGGCATCGCTCCGAAGGTCACACTAGGTTCCAGATGAAGGAGGAAACATCGAATTAACTCAGAATCAGGACGTGGACACAGACGCTTTGTAATAAGCAGCAAGAATAGACATAGTGGGAACAGACTGGGAACAGACTGGGAACAGAAGGGTTTTCCTATGTGAGTGTTGTTGGAAAACAAATAAAGGGAAAATGATTTAAGGAGTAAAAAGTTGGTCAAAATTATGAAAAAATAAGCTTCTCAAAGCAGCTGTAACATTTCCTTCCCTGTGGTGTCAAATAACCTTTTTTTTTTTATCAAAGCTGCTGAGGTGTCAGAGTGACACATCAGGTTTCTTTAGGTTCTTAAAAAAAGACACATACAGGATACCCTTCTGTAGCCTTCTGACTCTGTGCATGGTGTGGAGAGGATTTTCAGAATGGGCAGTAGGTTTCTTGTTTTGACTGCTCTGACTTTTATAATGTTATTGTGTTAGTGCAGAAAGCAGTTTGGCTGCAGTGCATCATCATGATTTGATTACTGGCCCATCCAAAAATTTCCTGCACGCTGAAATTATGTAAAGAATTTCATTGCCATAACTCTGCATTTCAGGACTGTGGAGTTCACAATCTATTCAGATTTTCAACATTTTCTCACCTAACATGACAATAAAATTTAAATAAAAGTAGGCTGACTATCTTTAATTATTATGATTGTAATTGCATTATTTGTAGATCTACATGCATGCCCCTACACGAACACTGCAATGCATTGCTTAACAAGCACTTCATAGCTGACTGGAGAGCAGAATTTCGGACTGTATGATAATTTTGTTATGGATATTATTGGACATTTCTGTACCTATAAAGTACCTCCTGATCGACTACAGAATAGCGGATCAATAGACTGACTTTTTGATTTTATCTGCAAAAAACAAATCAAGTTTGCATTCTCCTCCTGCTGTTATCATTGTACCGGTTAGTTACACTTAAGGGGGCGTGTCCAAATGAAGCCCATGTTGAGGTCCATATAGTTCTTCAGAATATCACATGACCAAAGACAAAAGAGGCTCCTCTGAAATGATGTGACTGCCTCATTATGATTCATGATTCAAGCTTTCAAAAACACACGGGAATTATTTATTTGTGTGAACTGGATCTGAGCTGATTCTGAGAATCATCATGAGCTTGCAAGGATATTGTAAGCACATGATGGTGCCATCAAAAAATATCAGCAGTTAGGGAGCATTTTGACATGACATGACATCAACAACATACATCTTCTCAAACAAATCTTAGAGAGGATGGTTAGTTACAGTATATATATATATATATATATATTAGGGGTGCAACGATATTCGTATCGATATTGAACCGTTCGATACAGTGCTTTCGGTTCGGTACGCATATGTATCGAACAATACAAAATTTGTAATTTATTTTATCAACTTTCCTTCTGACGATGCTGTCTGTGTTGAGCGCTCAGTGAATCTGCGTTCGACTACTCCGCCTAGGCTGCACTGTCGAACGCAGATTCACTGAGCGCTCAACACAGACAGCATCGTCAGAAGGAAGAGTGCAGGGCAAGCTAGCGAGACAGAAGTTAAGCTCTCCTTGTAACATGGACCTCCCCCACCCTCATTCAGATCTGGCGTTTGGAATTATTTTGGTTTTCATGTGACGTATGACCCTGAAGGTAAGCGAGTCATGGGCTAAAGTAAAACAGTATGTTGGATGTGCCATGCAATGCTCAATTACATGGGTGGGAACTAGTGTGTTAGCGCAGTTAGCTCGTTAACGTGTTGGCCGTCTAGTCCCATGCACGGGGCGATCGGCGGTAGCTCGTTAACAGAGATTTGCCGTGTTGTGGCGTTAAGGTCATTTCAACGAGATTAACCTGAAAGCACTAGTGGGAACACAACGAATATGACTGCACATTTACGCCGACATCATCCTAGTGCAAAGACAAGTGGAAGCAGAAAAAAAACAAGCAAGCATGCTACTAACTTTAGCCGAGTCATTTAGACAGCTGTTAGCACATGATTCTCCTTATATGTTTAATATGCTGCTGAGAATATAGCCCAGAAGAAGCAGATAGTATAGCTTTTATTTTGGAAAGAGACATTTCTCTGTAATAAACTCTCTTTTACAAAGATGAGTGATTCCTCAATCAGATACAGGGCTCGCAATATCGCTAGCCCGACGTCCCGGGGCTAGCGATTTTTTTCAGTCGGTTTACCAAAATCTATCTCTGCCCTGCCCGTCGGGCTATTGTAGGAAGGAAAAATATATGTCAATGCTTTTGCATTCTTTCAGAAATGTAGCTGGGTAATTATGTCATTGGCATCGGTGAGCCACTGTCAATATGTGACATATTGCAATCGCGTTTGAATTTGCGCTTGTGTTTTTGCTTTCACTTTGCAATCGCGCGAACTGTGTATAGAGAGCGACAGCACTGATCTGTGAGTGATGATAATTTGTGCACCAATTCCTCTGACATCGTCTTATTAATTGTTAGCTTACTATGCAAACATGACAAGTGAAATCTCACGCAGCAAGCTTAAACATGTGAGAGGTTGATCGCGCAGAGAATCGCTGAGCTTATGTGAGTGCGTGTGTAAAAGCAGCAGGATATATATTTGACTACGATGACCTGGATGACTGAGAACCTTCACAGACAGATATATATTTTAGTTCTGCTGAGACAAATAAGACAGGTCAGGGTGAAGAAGTGACAGCCAAAGAAAAGCTTACCACAAAACGGAGAAGTTATGACAAATCAGACTATAAGGCAAAAAGAAAGTGCAGCTTTATGGTTTCATGGACAAAAGAATTTCTGTGGCTGCAATATGACGAGCTAAATAACCAGGGCTGCACATAAGTGGTCCGCAGGTGCGCATTCGCTGTCAAAATAAAAAAACACGCACAAGGGTTAGGGTTAAATTTAAAAACTGTACTTTTGAGTTAAAATATATATTTATAATTTTAATAAATGACAAATTAAAAAGGCATGAACATTTTTTTTGTATCGAAAAAATATCAAACCGTGACACCAAAGTATCGAACCGAACCGAACCGTGAATTTTGTGTATCGTTGCACCCCTAATATATATATATATATATATATATATATATATATATATATACACATCATATACAGAACATCATATGGTACATAGACCATACATATCCACTGGCGTGTAGCCCACATGTAATATCACAGCACTCCTGGTGTACATCGATTGACCAGCAGATGTCAGGGTGCTTCATGTGATCTTTCTTTTGGCGAAACCATTGACCGGAAAGATTCAACACATTCACGACGCTTCATCACACCCTAGATGAAGAAAGAGACAAATGTTAAAACAATAGTAAAATAATACTATTTAATGCTGTTTTAACTTCAGGTGTTCTTCTGATGTTCACTTATGTTTACTAATTGTATAATAAATCATTTGATAGGTTTAAGCAGGTTTAACCATGTGAAAAGGAAAGTTCTGAATCTGTGCAGTCCAGTATAAAACTAAGTACCCTCGCTGTCTCCATAGGCAGAGGGTAGTAGCAAGGTTGCTGATAAAATGTACTTGATTAATTAATCAGCAGCAAGTGTGAGCACCTCTGTAGAAGTGGCAGGTTTGGGCAGTTTGTTTCACTGGAGTGTTAAGGTGTGTGCTGACATAATGCAACAGTCTTCCTAGGAGTGGATGTCCCAGGAAATTCACCCTAGGTTCAGACCACATAATACTCAGAGGAACTGCAAAAACCCAAGAGTCACACCCGAGAGTCTACAGGCCTCAGCTAGCATGTTAAATGTTAAAGTTCATGACAGTAAATTAGAGAAAGATGGATCAAGTATGACTTGTTTGCAAATATTTCAGGAGTAAGCCTCTTCTGTATAAAACGAACATGGCAGCATAGCTTAGGTTTGCAAACTTATATGTGAAAAAACCTTTGTACAGGTGAGACCAAAGCCGAGATGCTTGCCTATATTACACAGCACCATGGCTGAAACCATACACAGGATCTCAGCACATACACCTCATACCAAGTGTCATGCACAGTGAAGGAAAGGTCATGATTTGGGTTTGCCCTGTAACCGCAGAACTGCGGCACCTTGTAGTTATTGAGTCAACCATGAACTTTGTGTACCAAAATATTTATGTGAGACCATCTCATTAAACGTTTGACCTGCGACCACGAAATAGGACAATGATCCCAATGATACCAACAAATCCCATGTATATTAATAAAAAAAAATCTGCATGGACAGAAAGGGTAAGCAATTTGTTTTATTAATTCTGACTTTTTTGTACCACATTATATGGAGTCTTAATAACTAAAGCAAATTTACAGTTATCATCAAATATTTAACATTATTTTAGTTTAAGACTTTATCAGAGTTTTTATCATCCATTAAAACATCATTCTTATGGAGATGAAAGACATGTGAAGCTACAATTATTTTTTTTAATAAAGCATGAAGCTACTGTTACATCAAGTAAGACAAAAAAAAAAAAATCCTAAGCCAATGCCAAAATTTATTTTTGGCACAGTGAACAAAACTCAGGCATACTTGAGTGTGTTTATGTGTTAATTATACAGTGTTGTTACTACCTGCTTGCCAATTTGCTAGCAGGTGATGGCAGAAAGACAGATTCCCACTTGTGCTGAGACATGAAGTAGCCTGGCTCTGCCCTCATTTTCATCAGCTCTTATTATTATCCTCGACATAACTGTGAAGAAGTCATTAAAAATCCTGCGCAATACAGAGACAAGTGCTTAACAGGCCTGAGCCACAGTGAAACTGAGAGGTTATAAAAGTTCTGAGGCTGCTATCAAGAAGCACTAACTTCTGGTTTGTCTAATTTATCTGTCTGGGTGTATTTGGCACGGGGACCTGACTGAGCATTTAACTATCAAAGCTTGATGATACGTCTGAATAATTTCTTTTTTTTTTTTTTTTGTGTGTGTCCCGTTTGGATCTTTAGCCATCAGAATTGTTGTCTTAAGGCCAAGAAAGATGCCAAGCGGATTTATTTTACCAAGTGGATCATCGTGGCCTTGCCATATTGGTCCATTTGATTGACCTTTATTATAAGTATGGATTTATTTTATTTTCAGTTGCTACAAACGGGACAGACATGACTGGGGGATAGGACAGGGAGAAAGAATGAAAGAAAGAGAGGGAGAGAAAGAAAACCAAAGGGGAGAAGAGACGGTGAGAAGGGGGGGGGAAGAGAGAAAAAAAAAACACAAACAAAACACCTGGATCACCTGTATGGAGAAAAAAAACAGAAGAGAAAGCAAACAACAAAGAGCAACATAATAAAAAAAACAGCACCATCACAATAAACTAGCTAGCAGTAGATAACAGTAGATACTAAATAATAAACGATATTGTGCAGCACGCAAGATAGACAGCGCACAATGTGCTTTGAGGCAGCAGCCAAGAAAGGTGTAGTCCGCGTCTGTGAATACCCGTGTGTACACCTGTGTGCACACCTGTGTGGATCAGCATGCTTGTATTCCAAAGGTTTCTCCATGTAACGATCTGCTAGGGAGTGTGGGGAGCCATAGCCCCGTCCACCAGGGTATGAAGCAGGTATGGAGGAGATCCAGGCCCCAGATATCCAGAGGCCACAGAGTACAAGGACCCGAGGAGGACCACCAAAGGGGGGGGAACCGTGCCACCCTCCTGGGAAGAGCTGAGTAGAGCCCCAAAGGAGAGATCACCCCGCAGCTACGGAGCAGAGGCCAGAGGGGGTTGCAGTGGCGTGCCTGCGGGCTCTGCCGGCAGCCAGCTGTGCCAGAGAGGACCGAGCTTCAGGCCCAGAGGCCAGAGGCCTGAGGGCATCCCAGCCCCCGGAAGGAGCCCAGCCGGGCCACAGGCGCCCGGCCCCGCCAATCGGCCACCAGGAGTGAGCCGGTACAAACATGAGCGCCCAGCCCCAGACGACAAGGACCACCAACACACCAACGTCTGAGGGCATCAGCCACCGGCAGGGAGTGTGGTGAGGGGAGACAGGCCTCCGTACTTTAGAGGGCCTGAGATGTTCCCAGAGAAGTTGAGTCTAAGACCCAACCTGACATATAGACACAGACGAACAGGCACACGTGGACACAGACGTGCATTCCCACCCCATATGCACAACCAAATACTCGGCACTCACCCAACGTGTAGACAGACACAAATAGACACTGCACAGACAGTCGCACTCCCCAAACATACTCTATATCCCAGGTCCAGGTACCCCCGCCCTCAGAGGGGCAAGCCGCACCTAGACCCAGGAGATGTAACCCTTCTCTCTGGGGTGGAGGCAAGCGGACCACCTCCTTATCTGCAGTAGCAGGGAGGCCCCGCATCCCAGATCCCAGTCTGACGGCCAGCACCTCCTCCCAGCCCCCCAGCCCTGACGGCTAACAGAACTGGGGTGAGTGAAGACCTCAAACCTCCCTACGCCCGCTCATATGTAGTGTTGCTGTGTGCTGTTCTAAAGTGCATTTAAAACTCAGGAGAGCATGGTACTAGCTTCCTCTCAGAGAGCAGCACGGCTCTTCCCGAAAACCCTTAGTGTCTAAATGCATTTAAAATTGAGGGTAGGGCACCAGCGCCAGAGGTGGGTTGGAGTACACCGACCATCCTCTGGATGCTGTAAAACGTGCCCACCCCCAAGGCCCTATATGTATGTGTTATGTGAGAGTGTGAGTAATGTGGATGTCTAGGTTGCAGAATAAAATTGAGGCACAGGCGGCCAGAAGGGGACAGAGGGGGAGTGCCTCCCCTGCACCCTGGTGACATACCTGCACCCCAAGCCCTGCGTGTGTGGGTGGGTGTGGTAGAGTGGGAATAGGGAGGCAGCTGAGGATGGGGAGGGAAGAAAGGGAGGGGCAAGTGGCCCCTCCCTGGGGCCAGCTCCCCCGCTGACCCCAGTAGGCACCCCCACACTCTGGAACCCACCAGGGCAAGGGGGCCCAGGCCCATCCGGACCGGGGCCCGCAGCTGCAGCACTGCCCAGCCCCACAGAGTCCGGGGCAGCCCACCCGACTCCACCCCAGAGAAAACTGCACCCACCCCGTCATCCAATCAACTCCCAAACTACACAAGACAATAGACACCCAGGTTGAGTTCATTCTCCACCTCTCCTATATCTCTCCCCCCACCTGCAGAGTGAGCTCCTGTAGTGAGGAGACCACCTGCAAAGATATAACGTCTGAATAATTTCTAAACTAATCAGTCAAACTGTAAAACCTACAGTTAAGAGTCATGAATTCATGCGCTCAAAGCCGTCCAGTGGTCCGGATTGGAGTCTTTGGCAAGTCTATGCTGGACCCTGGGCCTTATGTTTGACACCCCTGCTTTAAAGCTTGTGAGTTGTGTGTGTTTGTGGCTTTTTACTCCGGCTCAGCGGAGAGGACGCTGTCATTGACTTATTCTTTTATTTAGTGATCAACTTCTAGGTTTTGTTGTATTTCATTCTATTGGTTTAATTATTATTGAAAACACTTGTTTTCTTGCCAACACTGCCTCTTTATCTCCTGTTCAAACTCAGAAATGTTTTGTTATTTCCCAAATATCCCCTGAAGTTTTATGGAAATGTAACAACTTTACTCTAATTATTTACATTACTGAATGATCTAATGTTTTTTAATTAAGAGATAAATCAATTAGAGAACAATAAATACAATGAAAAAATGTAAAATAGCATAACCACAGAATCAGAAGTTTTCACACATGCACATCATCTTTGTATGGCTCAGTTCTCATATGCTGAACATGCCACACACACACACACACACACACACACACACACACACACACACACACACACACACACACACACACACACACACACACACACACACAGAGTATGGCCTTGTCTCACTTGGAGACATTTCCTGTTTCTTCACAGTGTTATGGCTGTAAATTATGCTAGACAACACTGTAACTATAATCAGCTTTAAACACACACACACACACTCACATACATACACATAAACATGAGCGACAAACAGATTCTGATGTAAACATGAGGATTTTCTCCCATTTCATGTACTGTGAGCAGATGAATTAACATCCAAAAGAGACAACTTTGCTCCTAAATCATATCAACATATGTGAAATTACAGCATGAATTCAGAGAACAGGAGACAGTATTACTAATACCTGCATGAGCCCTCAGAACTGGTGATTCAAACCCTCTGTAGAGTGGACTGTTGCATAAATTGCAGAAGCTGTTGTTGATACGAGTTATGATAATTAGCGCCATCTGGTGGCCATGTGCCTAAATGCCAGCGAGACACATTCGGTGAAAAGAGCGATTTCGGTGATGGTTGGTGTTGGTGCTAGAGCATCTTTTTAAAGACTGTTTCACCTGTACATATAATATATAAGTGGGACATTTAGCTTGTTTTTAGTTTTTATCCTTTTTTAATGCCCTGTGCTTGTTTTATTGTAAATAAATTATGTTTACTGCTACACTTGAGTTTTGTACTCCTTGTCTACCACCCCCTTATATTTTTTAGCTGAAACAACGACTGTACAAAAGAAATAATAAAGTGTGTAATATTAAGATGAAATAGAATTTTAAAATATTACAGTTACCTTTGATACCAACAGGTATTGTCTTGGAGAAAAATGAACTACATTAGAAAATATGTGGGGTCATTTTTAAGTTTTCAAGGCTTGCTAAGATTATAGGTGCATCCTCAAAGAGTCATAAGGGATACATCAGTAAGAGCTCATACATATGCACAAAGCCAGGCCATAAACATACTCACTTCCTCTTTTATTTTGGTGACTGTTCTTCTGTGTCTTGTGTGTAGTTTAACTTCCTCCAAAGTCATCATGTTCGGTGCTTTTGGGTTTAATTCTTGTCCTCTGAGTCCAGTGTTTTGGGTCCCTCTCTTGTTTGCCACACAGCCAAAACAGGGAATAAGCTATGAAGTAAGATAATCATCCATCAACCAAGCATATCACAAAACTTCACATATGTCAATCAAACTGAAATGTCTTTTTCTGGGATGTTTGACTGATTCGGTCTCACTGACACTTCATCACAGCTGCATCTTTCTTTGTGACCTTTCCTGTGATTGTGCAGCTTTTGAAAGGTTAAAAGGCAAGGTCGACTCAGATTACTTCATCATATTTATAGTTTTCACAGTGTTCTTTGTTTGTGCCACATCTGCCAAAGACTCAAGAAGAAAAACAAGAAGTTCCTCAAATATTTTATTTGGACCCTATAGCTACCGCCCTATCTCCAAATTACTTCTACTTTCAAAAATTGTTGAGGAAGTGCTTAATGAACACTGATTTTAGCAAAAACCCCAGTGCTGCTTTGCCTGTGCTTATGAACAACATTTTTATTGAGAGTGCTGTAATCCATAATAAGTACATATAAGTAATAAGTACACAGGTGTCTCCTATTATCGTCTTACAACTTATCTTAAAGCCTCCCCAACACACACACTCCCTACTTTGAACAAATAATAACAGACACAAAACAGCTAGAAACCTGGTTTATGATCAACATCTTAGTTTTTTCACCTGAATATCTAAAGTCTGTCCAGTTTTATAAGATTGGAGGCTAAGCTGTTGTACTCAGATCAAGCTGTTTTCACTTTTGTTACTGATGAAACATTTGGTATTCCAGCCTTATTAATGAATTCATATTTTCATATGTTTCACATTTTCACCCTTCATTTTGCTGTCTGCATTCATAAAGCCTGCATGAAACAGAAACAGCAAGAATGCATGGAGAGAAGCATCTCTGTAAGAGTCCATCGTCTGTTTTTGTATTTCCTGCCATGTTATTCTTTGCTCTACTATAACTGTTAATGTGTATAAATAGAAATGCCTCTCTCTGTCAGTTTTTCTCTTCTTCGCTTTTTCAACGTGTATTTCTGCTTTTACAGTTACAGTCTTTTCTGCTTGTTTCATCTGCCAGTGCTTTTTGTGTTTTGGGTGCACATTTTTTTTACACAGCAGTCATTTCACACATGGCTGGTGTTGATGCATAATATGACACCTTTCTGATCTTTGCATGTCATACTTCTTTCATTGTTCAGCATTCACACATGTATCATGCCCTTGCTTCTCTTGCAGAGACTTCATGTTTCTTTAAAAAAAGAAATAAACAAAAAATTGAATTATTACAGGGTTGAGTAATGCTATCTGTGAGTTGTTCATTTACACTGCATTTGATTCCCCCCCCCCATTTGATACATTGAGAGAAACAGGATACTTTGTATCTGTAATCACACCAGCAGAGACAACATATTGTCAAGGAGTAAAACAGAAACAGAGGAAGGATCAGTATGTTTGATTTGGCACAGAAACATAGCTATAATTCAGTACGGAAGGATCATAAGAAAGAAATGACCATGATTTATTAATGTACAGAATTTAGATAGAGGTATTTGGCAGTTAGACTCCGATGGCCCGTGGATCCCAGCAGTGATAGGGATTAGAGCAGGACTCCCTGTGAGGGTGGAGATGAATATGGAGGCTTGAATACAGCCTGAGTGATGAGAGGCGGTGATGTGGAGAAGGTGGGTTGCACAAAGGCGTCTGCAAAGGAGAGTGACAGATGCGCAGTGAGATTTAAAGTATGTGGCATGAGTGCTACTTTGTCTGATGAAGGCTGGGAGAAAACTGATGACAACATCAGTGATGTCACCAAACAGCTTCTCACCTGGGAAAGTAGAAGTGATGTGAAGCTTAGAATTAGCCGGCAACACCTGGGAGCAGACAGATGTGAGACCTGAGATCTTCCTTATTAAACTTATGCATAAGATTCCTTATAACGGGATGGAAAGATGAGCTAAAGATGAGCTAACTCGGGGTGACCATTGGTAGAACAGACTGCACTTCAGTCTCCACTCCACTGAGAACCACAAAGATGTATCTCTACTCCAAATCTGAGCCTGATAAAGAAAAGCAAATAAAGAGACATTAAAAGGCAGTATTCCTCACTAGGTTTTAGTATAACATCAGTAGCAGCTGGTGTATCTGTAAGTAGTTTTTAATCTCTGAATAAAACACATTATAAAAATGAGCCAAAAAGAGGAAATGCTTGATAGTGAAATATGTGATCTCAAAATATTGTGGTAAAGGCAAGAAGAAAACTATAATACTGCTTCTCAGAGGAAGTTTTCATGTGGGTGAGCTTAAGATGCTTTTATCTCAAAATAACAAAAGCAACACACAGATGTTTTGTCGTGCTGTTATATGTCATATATGAATAGCTGCTGCACTAATTTGATACAAGAGGAGGAAGTGATCTGAAGGTTTTGCATGCACACATATTTGCCCTAATTTCCATGTCCATTTGGTCATAAGACTTTGTAGTTTTAAGAAGTTGACTTCTGCTTTTAAGCAATCATTCTTTAATAAGACAGCAGCTGAGGGTTTTGAAAGCTCATTAGTCAACTTTCTGATTAGACAGTGAAGTCTGCAACAGCCATGTTCTTCACAGAAGCTGAATGTTTGTTCTGGGTTTTTGTTCTCTGTCTCTCAGGTAGGAAAGATTCTGTTTTACCAGATCCCTTAATTCAATGTCCACTTATATGTATCAGTGTAAATGCTGCAATAGGTAACATTTTACAGTTGTAGATATTTGAGACATGTAAAATGAACATTTGCTGTTGTTTAGTTTATGCTAAAAGAAGGAATTTTGCTGTATTCCGTTAGATCATCTTTTCTAGTCTTCCTGTCCTTTCACAGCCACTTGTTTCTAAAAAATACACTTTATTATTACATAAGCTGCTAGTTTCTCAGAATTATGTACTAAACGTGGCCTTGCTTCAGTGCCATGAATCACTGGGTTTTTAACCCATACTAACTCACTCCCGGCTTGGCTTACATAGCTCCGTAAATGACTATTCTTGAACAACTACAGCGCCTAATCAGGATATTTAAGAAAGTAAAAGTGAGATTTTCACATTTGTTGGTAACTATTAGTGTGCAGAATTATTATGCAACTAAATGAAAAATGAATATTTCCCCATTTCCTTTGTTTATTTTCACCCAATGAAGTGAGAATGACAAAACAAACAACTTTAAAACTTTAAATGTATAAATAAATGTTTCTGACATAAAAAAAAAAGTCATTGACTGAAACACTGAATTTACTTTCAAGTTGAAGATTGTTGGTTATTTGATTTCTCAATGATCAAATGTTTTCTGCAGCAGCACCCGGAACCTCCCAGACAATGTTCGGAGAGGGTTTTGGTCAGAAGAAGAAGTACTATAATTTTCCAGTTAATATGAAATCAATGGAAAATAACACGTTTGATTCTTCTCAAATCTTTGGTGGTCCTTTTTTTAATACATTTCTTGACCCTGTGACTTTTTGCAACAAAACATTTGATGGTTCTCTGAAAACGTTGCAATATATTAGCAATTTTCAGAGTGCTGCATGGAAAAATGCATGAAACTTATATTGTCAGAATAACATATGAATGTTATAGAAATTGAGTAAATCTGCACAGATGCTTGTTAATCAAATGTTCTGTTAAAGGTGTTCAGGGACAAACAAACAGCATCTGTGCCTTGAAAGGTTCATCAGTGAATCTGTCCTGCTCACATCAACATCCAACATCAAGCATGAACTGGTACAGTGTACACAGGGGGGGCTTCAAGATTGAGACCTCTGCAGATGGAAAGTACAGCATGTCAGCAGATAGTAACTTGACTCTGACAGTCAACAATCTAGCAGAGAATGATGCAAACATTTACTGCTGCAGAGAACCTGCTGACAAATCAGACTGTGGCCAAAGGGGAATTTCTCTCAGTGTTGCAGGTACAGTGGTTTTATCAAACACGTTAAGAACTCATTTATGAATAATCAATGTATTGATATTATTTCGATTAATGATCCTCTCAGAGCTGCAGGTAAAGGTGATTCCTGCCACAGAGGGACAGACAGTAACACTGATGTGCAGCAGCAGCTGTCCTCTGACTGAAAAGCCTGCAGCCTACATCTGGTACAAGAACAGAGAGTTTCTCTATGAGGACTGGTCTCCCTGGTACCAAGAGCTGCTCAGCAGTGAGGAAGCAGTCACATACTCCTGTGCTGTCAAAGGCTACGAGGACCTCAGAGCCCCTGAAGTCTCTGTGGGTGAGTCATGATGTTCAGTCAAATGATTCTCAGTAAACATACTCAGTACTCTAATATTTAATTTCATCTAGATTTCATCACACCAACATGCTTCAGTGTGACTTATGCTAAAACGGAAATGTGTCGTCATGAGCAGGCGTCAGAACAGGAGCCTTATTCCATCACATTTCCCAGAGGTGAACACACAAACACATCTTCTTACTGATCTCTGAAGTACACTGTTTGTATATTCACTTTTTTAAAATGATTTAATTAACTGAATCACATATGTATTTAATCACATTAAACTATGTTTGAAGACATATATAATGGAAATGGGTGCAAGATATAAAATTAAACAAAGCAAAGAGAGGCTTTTCCTTAGGAGAAGACAGAGCATGTACACAAAACTATGGTAATTGAGAAAAATAGTAAAGAAATAGCAGGGTATAAAATATGCATATTAATAATGTAGTGACTGATGAAACTATTCCCCATTTTTTTAGAGGTACATATCGTGAGGACTAGTGGGAACACACTGACCTGTAGCACCTCATGTCCTCTGACTGACCCTCAAACTGTCTATGTGTGGTATGAAAATGGAAAACTTTATAGGGAAAATATAAGAAGCATTTCAACTCCAAGTTCTTTGAAAAACAACTTTTACTGTGCAATTAAATGTCACGAGCATCTTCAATCTGATGACGTCTGTGAGTATCAAAGAAAACTGTTAGTTCTGTTAATTAATAACAAGCTGTTATCTCAACATGCAGACACCAAAGTCAACTTTAAATCGTCCATCTATATTTCAGGTGTTCAGGATAAAAACTGCTGGACAGTGAATTATGTCAGCAGGAGAATCTGTGCTCTGGAAGGATCTTCAGTGAACATTATCAGTAAATACTCACATCCTGATAACATGAAGCCAGAGTTTAAATTATGGATTAAAAAATGGAGAACAGGTGATAAGGAACTTGAAAAACCGATTGAGCCTTCAGGTCGTGTGGAGTATCAGGACAACATGAAGAACCAACACACCCTGACCATCAAAAACCTGATGAAGAATGACTCAGGAGAATACACCTTCATCCTGAGACGAAATGATAAAGAACTGAAACTGCCTGGAGTCTTTTTGATTGTCACAGGTAAAGTCTCCTAACAAGATTAAGATGTTTTATTCCCAGAAAGTTGACTCTGTTCATCTGGACGTAACATTTTTAGTGGGAGAAACATCTGAAGAAGTCACTCATCCAAGTCAATCTTCCAGAGATTGATGAGTGATTAAATGTTTCTCCCTCTGAAAATGCTACGTCCAGATGAACAGAGTCAACTTTCTGGCACTAATGTAAAAGTGTTATCAGCAAAATTTCACTGATCATCACATTTTAGCTGGTCTAAGAATAAGTGCTTCTTGTAAAACTGTTGACGGTCCTTTGCTTTCCACATTGACCTGTATCACATTACCCATCAAAATGCTATCCTATATTTTAAAAAAAAGGTAATTGGGAATTTTTTATGAGATTTATAGTTTTTAATTATTTAGTAATGTTCCTCTTTCAGAGCTGAGAGTGAAGATGAGTCCTTCTGCAGTGGTGACAGAGGGTCAGAGAGTCACACTGACCTGCAGTACCAGCTGTCCTCTGACTGACAACACAAACTACATTTGGTACTTCAACAGTCGACCTCTGAACATGACAGAGACCCACAACAAACATCTGATTCTAGACCCAGGCAGCAGGGAGAATATAAGAAATTATTCCTGTGGTGTTAAAACTAACAAGGATAACACCACAGCTCAATGGCTACCAGCAGCTGCAGGATGTTTTGCAGCTCTCCTGTTAATAATAATAATACTTCTCACTGTGTTCTGCTGCCAGAGGTGAGCATCACTGTGTTCTCGTTTAGATCAATCATGTTCAAACTCTGATTTGAAATCTGTTATTCATTCATATCCTTTCGTGTTTGACACTCAGAAAAAAGACGGCTTCCAGTCATTCTCCAAACAGTGAAATATCAGACAACAAACAGAAGGTACATGACAGGTTTATCTCACTAACATTATACCCTCTCGTATGCAATGAAATGTAAACTTATGTTATTTGGTTTCCTCAGGTCAGCATTAATCCCATATATGCAAACAACCCAGCTCAGCACAGCAGGATGCCTGACACCATGAACCACGAAGCTCATCTCTATGACAATGAAGTTGATCTCTATTCCAATGGCACTAGTCTCTACTGTAACCTCTAATATTGAGGTTAACAATCACACTGTATAGTGGAAATATACAGTAAAATCACAGTAGAAATGAGTAAAAAAATGAATGGGGTTTTCAATTTAACGATAGCCTACGATATTACGTGTTGCAAAAAACCTGGAAAGTGCATCACAGCATAACAATGCTATTGTTAACTTTGTCAGACACGCTAGCTGTACTACTTTGTGAGCTTTGTGTTGCTTTGTGAATTTATAACATTATCTGGAAAATGACTGTAAAACTGAACTTTAAAGTCATCATGTATGCAGGTTTCTTTTTTAAAATAGACAAAATAAACAAAGTAGCTCAAGTAGCTAAATTCTTTTGCACAACTATTGTGAAGATTTATCAGAATAATCACTTGGATTGTTTCTTCACCTTTTTGCTGTCAGAAGGTGGAGGGTTTATTCAATCAATTCAAAGGTGCTACAGTGTGACTTATGCTTATAGAATCATGCGTTCTTACAAACAAGCATCAGTGGATAAGCCGTCCTCCATCACATATCCCACAGGGAAAGTTTTCACAAACAGACTGTAAAACCATTTGTTTGTATTTATTGAAACTTATATTTTGGTCAATCATATAAGTTCTTTCAATGTTTCATGAGTAACACGAAGTGTATTCATCTCGTATCAAAAGAGGTTCACATTCAAAGAGCTTCTTCAACATTGTGATTTGTAGCACCAGCTGTAACCTGACTGACAATCAAACTGCATACATGTGGTATCACACAAACTAAACTATTTTGAGATACTCAATACTCAAGAAAAGTTTTTAAGTGTCAACAATATATTGGTTCCACTGTTTCCTGTTGATCTTAGCATTTAGAGTATTGAAACACATTTTAGAATTTTACTGGTTTTTGTCTTTTGCCCACAACTGAGACTGTTCGTCAGACCTAGAATCTGTGTATGTGACACTTGCAGTAACTAGCAGACACTTCTTGTGTCTTCGAAATGTTATGGCTGGGCACTAAACAAGCCAAAACTGTAACCTGTTACACACACAAACACACACAGACACACACTTGGGCAAGAAATATATTCAGATGTTTTTTGTTGCGTTTTAACCATTTCATGAACTGAGCTCAGATGAATTATCATCCAGAAGAGACAACTGCAATCTTTGTAAAAAAAAAACGTGTAAAACATATTTACAAAGTGAAACAGAGTAACAGGATACAATATTACCACTACCTGCATGAACCTCAGAGCAGGTGATTAAATCATCCCTCAACAGTAGAGACTGTTACATTGAAAGCACAAGCAGTTGTTGAAATGATGAGTTATGATAATGGCTCCATCTCGTGGCCATGTTTTTATAGTTTTTCAGTTAGTATTTTACAATTTTTCAAATGTAAAATACTAACTTGTTCAGACAGCTATAGTTTATAAATGCATAAAGTATTTAAAGAGGAAGGAAGTTTGGGTTCAGTTTGAAACCTGCATGATGTGTAAAACCAATGAACACGAACCAAATGCCATTTTATCATAATCTGACATGCTGGCCAGGAATTTGACATACCAGTGTATGCCCTGTCTGCTTTGTCTCTATTTGACAAATGAATTGCACTCCAAAAGGCCTGCTAAGGTTCTAGGCGCACCCTAAAAGAGTCATAAGGAATACATCAATCAATCAATTAATGTTTATTTCTATAGCACATTTAAAAAGGACCTGTGTCCATCAAAGTGCTTCACAAAAGTGCCACAATGCAGGTTACAACAAAAGACAACGAAAACAGTTATAGTTACAGCAACAGTTACAGTTATGTAGCACAAATGCAGACCAGGTGGAAGTCTGAACTAACTTGCTTCAAAGGCTAGATTAAGCACGTGAGTTTTTAAGCGCAATTTAAACGATTGTATGGACGTCAGTCAGAGCACATATTCACAAAGTCAGGCCACATAAAAATCAATGAACTAATCTGGCTAAACATGGTCCCTGGGTCTTGGTTTAGGAGTTTTGGGATGTTTTTCTAGTTTTGTATTTTTGATTATCTTTGTTTCATGATTCTATATTCTGCATATATTATATTTACATTTGTCTTGTTTCTTAGTTTTATGGGTGTTGCATCAGGGTTTTCTTGGAGAGTGTTAAGGGTTTCTGGTTTTGTGCTTTCTTGGAGCAGCATATTCTGGTGTATTTCTTTATATTTGTATTTTCAGGTTTTAATTCTCTTGTTTATTTCTGTTCTTGGTTTTAGTCTGGTTTGTGTTATTCCTTGAATCCCCATTCCTCCCTCCTCCGTGGTTCTGTGTCTGGCTTAGTCCATAACTACCACCCCATCGCTAAGTTACTTTTACTTTTACTTAATGAGCAGCTGTTTAAGATAATGAAAGGCAAACATTTATTATATAAACATCTGATTTTGGGTAAAAAACAAAACAAAAAACAAAACAATGCTCCTTTGCCTGTCCTTATGAAAAACATTTTAATTGAGAGTATCTATAATAAGACATACATACGTAAGTACACAGGTGTCTGCTATTATCATCTTACAACTTAACTTAACACCCCCCAAACACACACACTCCCTACTTTGAACAAATAATGACATACACAAAACAATCTGATTGAAACCTGGGCATTATTTATGATCAACATCTCAGCTTTAAGGAAAATATCCAAAGTCTGTCCAGTTTTATAAGATTGGAGGCTAAGCTGTTGTACTCAGATCAAACTGTTTTCACTTTTGTGACTGATAAAATTTGTGGTATTCCAGCCTTACTAATGAATTCATATTTTCATATGTTTCACATTCGCATTTTGCTGTCTGCATTCATAAAGCCTGCATGAAACAGAAACAGCAAGAATGCATGAACCAAAGCATCTCTGTAAGAGTGCATCGTCTGTTTTTCTGTTTCCTGCCATGCTATTCTTTGCTTTACTGTAACTGTTTCTAATGTGTATAAATACAAATGCCTCTCTCTGTCAGTTTTTCTCTTCTTTGATTGTTCATCATGTATTTCTGCTTTTACAGTTTTAAATTTCTGGTGTTCCTTTCTGTTAAATTATCTGTGGTTAGACTGTCTTTTCTGTTTGTTTCATCTGCCAGTCCGCTTTGGGTGCACTTTTTGTAAACAGCAGGACTTTCACACATGGCTGATGCTGATGCATAAGATAACATTTTTCTCATCTTTGCATGCCACACTTCTTCCATTGTGCAGCATTCACACATGCACCATGGCCTTGATTAGCTTGCAGAGACTTCCTGTGTTTTTGAAAGAATGAGTTATTGCACGAGTTGTTAGATGTTAGGCATTCAATACACTGCATAGGACATTTTTTTGAATTTTCCCCATTTGATACATTTAGAAAAGCAGGGCATTTTGTTGTATCTGTAAACACATCCAACAGAGACATCATTTTGTCAAGTTGTAAAAACGTACATTACTGCATTAAAATGACAAGTTGAATCACTGGAAATCAGATGAATTGTTTTCATGGTGTCCCATGATACACTTTTTTCTTCACTCACCTCTTCTCACTTCCTAAGAGTTGATACACCAGGCTGCATTTAATCATTAATCTCTGGTTCTCTTCTGTAGTGTGGCTTCTGTCCTGTCCCACTGCCCCCACCCCTAACTGGTCACAGCATATGGCTCCACCCTCCCTGAGCCTGGTTCTGCTGGAGGTTTCTTCCTGTTTTTCCTTCCCACTGTTGCCATGTGCTTGCTCTTACACTATAAAGCACCTTGAGGCACATTTAGTTGTGATTTGTTGCTATATCAATAAAACTGAACTGAATTAGTGAACTATTAAGTTGGTTTTGATAACGTGTGATAACTGAAGGTGCTGAGGAAATAAAACTGCTACATCTGCACTAAGATTTGTAACAAGATTTAGAAAGTACCGTCCTCTCTTACTCATGCCCCATTCAACTTCATTATCTAATAAGCCATTTCCTGTAGAAGGAGCACAGCAATGTCTTTTTCTGTACTGAGCTCATGTAACATTGCTCACCTTTCTCTATCCCTGTATCGCATTTAAAGTTTCTATTCTCCTATACTCTCCTTATCTTTAAAACACAATATATGAATATGTCTCCATCAGGGATTGTCTGTGATTTCTAAAGACTGTCTTTCAATGGGTTCACGGAAAAAGTAATTGGTCTTCTGTAAGTAATATGCCCGCTGATCATCATTCTTTGAGAACTGAGAACTGTAACAACGAAACACCCTCGAACATTTCTTCTTCTTTTTCAACATTTACAGCATTCAAATAACCTGAAATCTTGCTTTGATTTACAGCTTCAGTTTTCATTCACCTTGCCTGTCCACTGCTTTGATTTGCCTCCACTTCTCTTTCCCTTTTGCCACAGCTTCTGCATTTCACTTCGTCATCCTCCTGCACTGTTTACAAGTCCATTTTCACACCACCATGCAGAGCTGTTTGCTGGTTGCTATCTACAGCACTATCTGTGACTAGCTGTTCATTTGCGTCACGACCTGCAGATCATTGCTTACTGTAACCACTGTCACCAGCCTTCTACTGCTTCCTTGAACCACTGGCCTGAGCCTGCAACTCACTTGTTCCATTGTCCACTGTTATTTAGGCAGGCAGTATGAGCACTGCTGTCAAAGCACAACATGTGTAACTGAGCTGGGACAATAATAGTACACAAATCATTGCCATATTTAATTCTTTTAGACACTGAAATGTCTTTCATGTATAAATATCTGTCTTTAAAGAGACTGAACGTGTTGGAGTCTGATGTCTTTGCAACCAAGATGATCTGTTCATCTGGAATTAAGGAGGTGGGCAACAGATCCACACTGAGGATACAAACAACGGAGAGACAGCTGCCAACAAGTAATTCAATACCACACCTCTCTCAACCAAAACCTGAACATCTTCGTCTCAAAGAAAAACAACAGCCCTGTAGACTTCTCTTACCCTCTCAAGAAAGCAATTCTGAAAAGAGAAGCAGTGCAAACATCCACTCATTCAGTAGCTACACACACCCTCAGAGAGGAAGTTGTTTCCATCCTGGTTTTGGAACAGCAGGCTCTACTCCAACTTTCTGCTCAATAAAGTTTGTCACCATATATTTCCTCTGTAGTTGATAATAATAATAATAATAATGGATTGGATTTATATAGCGCTTTTCAAGGCACCCAAAGCGCTTTACAATACCACTATTCATTCACTCTCACACACTGGTGGAGGCAAGCTACAGTTGTAGCCACAGCTGCCCTGGGGCAGACTGACAGAAGCGAGGCTGCCATATCGCGCCATCGGCCCCTCTGGCCAACACCAGTAGGCAAGTAGGGTAAAGTGTCTTGCCCAGGGACACAACGACCAGGACAGAGAGCCCAGGGATCGAACCGGCAACCTTCCGGTTACAGATGCGATTCCCAACCCCCTGAGCCACGGCAGTAAACGCACTAATTCCAAATGTTGTAGGCCTACTAAAAGACAAAAACCTGTTGTTTCATAAAGTTTTCGTGTGTGTGAGCTTGAGATGCTTTTGAATTGAACATTAAAAGTTCAAAGTGTCTGTGTCTGTGGGTTTTCTTCTTAGTTTTATCTGGACCACAAAATGACAACCAAACCACATGTACCTGTTCTCACTCTGACAACATGGAAACATTAAAAAACAAACAGACAAAAAAAACCATTTCACAGTGTTTCACAGCTGGTACACTATGACACTTTGGTTGAGGTTTCGTCTTTCCACAAGAGGAAGTGATCTGAAGGTGTTGCATGCAAGCACATTTGCCCTAATTTCGTTGTCCATTCTGTCATCAGACTTCGCAGTTTTAAGAAGATGACTTCTGGTTTTAAGCATTCACTCTCTAATATAATAGCAGCTGAGATTTTTGGAAGCTTATAAATCCACTTTCTGATAAGACAGCACAGTCTGCAACAGACATGTTCTTCACAGAAGCTGAATGTTTGTTCTGGGTTTTTGTTCTCTGTCTCTCAGGTAGGAAAGATTCTGTTTTCCCAGATCCCTTAATTCATTGTCCACTTTGTATGTATCAGTGTAAATGCTGCATTAATGCATAGGTAACAGTTTATGGTTGTAGATATTTGAGGTTGTTTTTTACTGTTTATTTTAAGCCATAATAACGATTTTTTTTTTTTTACTCTATAAGGTCAGTCCTCCTGTCCTTTCACAGTCACCACAGAAAAAATAGCCTGTTTTTGTATTCGTTACAGCTGGTTTATCAGATTGTTTACCTTTCCATTCTATCAAATACTGCAGTTTTATGAAAGCTGCTAGTTTCTAAAAATTGATGTACTAAATGTTCCTTTGCATCAGTGCTTTGAAGTACTGGGTTTAGGCCATAGTGAGATAAGTCTCTCATTCCAAGCTTGTGTCAAATTCATATCAGTAAATGATCACTCTGTGTTACAATTAAAAACATATGATCAGCACATTTTAAAATGTGCTGGAGAACTACTGTAACCCAAACTGTGGTCTTCTACCAGTGGCAACCATGTAGAAGCTTAAAACTGTGAGAAAAAGAGAAAATAAAAAGCAAGAACTGTTACGTTCCATTGTGGCATTAGAGCTGTCAACGTTAACACATTGATATGTCATTGCAATATCATAATGACATATTAATGTGTTAACGTTGACAGCCCCTAACACACACACATACACACACCCACACACACACACACACACACACACACATACATATATATATATATATATATATATATATATATATATATATATATATACATATATATATGCCCCATGTGTGGAGCTGCACAGCGACAACATGTTAGCGCGGTTAACCCGTTAACGCGTTATATGTACAGAGACATTTCAGGGATTTAGAGCCATTCTGTCCAAACTTTTGACTGGTATATATGGTGTTGCATGCACTCTGTCTACACATTTGCCTTTATCTCTCTGTCCATTCTCTAATTGGCATCTCTCTTTTAAGCAGGACACTTCTGAATTTCACCTCCTTTATTTTACCCAAACAGCATCTGGAGTATTTAGAAGATCAAACAATCAAACATTCTGACTAAAAGCTGAAATTTAAAGCAGTTGTGTTTTTCAGAAGCCAGATGTTTGTTTTGGATCTTTGTTCTCCATCTCTCAGGGAGGATATATTTTTGTTCAATTTAAGACTGCAAAACATTTCAGGTGTAGCCAGACTGTGCAAAGTCACAAAAAGATTAGATAAAACAGGATAATAGCTTTTAGTTGAAGGGACTTTCACTAATTCTATCTTGATGAGGTCATTAAAGTACAAGTTAATCATTTGCATTATCACTGTACAACTGCCATGACTTGTTGGTATAGAGATCAATGTTATAGAAATTGAGTAAATCTGCACAGATGCTTGTTAATCAGATGTTCTGTTAAAGGTGTTCAGGGACAAACAAACAGCATCTGTGCCTTGAAAGGTTCATCAGTGAATCTGTCCTGCTCACATCAACATCCAACATCAAGCATGAACTGGTACAGTGTACACAGGGGGGGCTTCAAGATTGAGACCTCTGCAGATGGAAAGTACAGCATGTCAGCAGATAGTAACTTGACTCTGACAGTCAACAATCTAGCAGAGAATGATGCAAACATTTACTGCTGCAGAGAACCTGCTGACAAATCAGACTGTGGCCAAAGGGGAATTTCTCTCAGTGTTGCAGGTACAGTGGTTTTATCAAACACGTTAAGAACTCATTTATGAATAATCAGTGTATTGATAATTTTTCTATTAACAATCTTCTCAGAGCTGCAGGTAAAGGTGATTCCTGCCACAGAGGGACAGACAGTAACACTGATGTGCAGCAGCAGCTGTCCTCTGACTGAAAAGCCTGCAGCCTACATCTGGTACAAGAACAGAGAGTTTCTCTATGAGGACTGGTCTCCCTGGTACCAAGAGCTGCTCAGCAGTGAGGAAGCAGCCACATACTCCTGTGCTGTCAAAGGCTACGAGGATCTCAGAACCCCTGAAGTCTCTGTGGGTGAGTCATGATGTTCAGTGTGTTACAAAATAAACTACTCTAAATAAACTAAGTCAAATAATTCTGAGTAAACATACTCAATACTCTAATATTTTTTTCATCCAGATTCCATCACATCAACATGCTTCAATGTGACGTACACTAAAAGCGAAATGTGTCCTTATCAGCAGGGATCAGAACATGAGCCTTGTTCCATCACATTTCCCAGAGGTGAACACAAACACGTCTTCTTACTGATCTCTGAAATGCACTGTTTCTATATTCACTTTTTTAACCCCTCAGCTGTAAAAAGGCTGAAGGGTTAAAAGATGTTATTGGCAGTTGGCATGGACACAGAGATTTGTGAATGCGAGAATGAGTAGGATTTCCAAATTGCTACAAAAGGCACATGTACTAAAAATCTTTGATGATTTTGAATCTCCTTGACACTGACCTCGAGGTCAAGGTCAAAGTTCTAGTTTTCTGAAAATTTTGTGATTGCAATAATTCAGGAATGGATTCAAGTAGGATTTTCACATTAACAGCATAGGTACATCTACTAAGAAGCTGAGGGGTAGCACTGGCTGCCACCAGTACTTTTTTTAAATGAAACAATTTGATGTTCCAGGTCACACGTGAATTACATTACGCTTTGGGTGAAAAAAGTAGAATGCCAAGATTATTATTGAAGTGTGTGGATGCAGTCAATGAAAATGTGTTAAACTGAAAACATCCCTGATGAGGAAAAGACAGAATGAGTACACAGACTCCTCTCTTATAATGAAAAGAGAAGTGAGTTCAAGTACTGTTGTTCTTTGAACTCACCTCTACAAATCTGCTCCCATACACAAAACCATGTAACTGACATACATACGCGTATAAATATGCATAATAACATAGTGACTGACGAAACTGTATTTATCATCTCTTCAGTGGTACATGTTGTAAAGACACCTGGGAACACACTGACCTGTAGCACCTCATGTCCTCTGATCGACCCTCAAACTGTCTATGTGTGGTATGAAAATGGAAAACTTTATAGGGAAAATATAAGAAGCATTTCAACTCCAAGTTCTTTGAAAAACAGCTTTTACTGTGCAATTAAAGGTCATGAGCATCTTCAATCTGATGACGTCTGTGAGTATCAAAGAAAACTGTTAGTTCTGTTAATTAATAACAAGCTGTTATCTCAACATGCAGACACCAAAGTCAACTTTAAATTGTCCATCTATATTTCAGGTGTTCAGGATAAAAACTGCTGGACAGTGAATTATGTCAGCAGGAGAATCTGTGCTCTGGAAGGATCTTCAGTGAACATTATCAGTAAATACTCACATCCTGATAACATGAAACCAGAGTTTAAATTATGGATTAAAAAATGGAGAACAGGTGATAAGGAACTTGAAAAACCGACTGAGCCTTCAGGCCGTGTGGAGTATCAGGACAACATGAAGAACCAACACACCCTGACCATCAAAAACCTGATGAAGAATGACTCAGGAGAATACACCTTCATCCTGAGACGAAATGATAAAGAACTGAAACTGCCTGGAGTCTTTTTGATTGTCACAGGTAAAGTCTCCTAACAAGATGATCTAAGATGTTTCATTCATGTAAGAGCCTCAATGTTTTACACTAAAAAGCCTAAAAAGCCTCATGTAAACCTGAGCAAACAATACTGAATGTAAAAGTGTTATCAGCAAAATTTCACTGATCATCACATTTTAGCTGGTCTAAGAATAAGTGCTTCTTGTAAAACTGTTGACGGTCCTTTGCTTTCCACATTGACCTGTATCACATTACCCATCAAAATGCTATCCTATATTAAAAAAAAGGTAATTGGGAAATTTTTTATGAGATTTATAGTTTTTAATTATTTAGTAATGTTCCTCTTTCAGAGCTGAGAGTGAAGATGAGTCCTTCTGCAGTGGTGACAGAGGGTCAGAGAGTCACACTGACCTGCAGTACCAGCTGTCCTCTGACTGACAACACAAACTACATTTGGAACTTCAACAGTCGACATCTGAACATGACAGAGACCCACAACAAACATCTGATCCTAGACCCAGGCAGCAGGGAGAATATAAGAAATTATTCCTGTGGTGTTAAAACTAACAAGGATAACACCACAGCTCAATGGCTACCAGCAGCTGCAGGAGGTTTTGCAGCTCTCCTGTTAATAATAATAATACTTCTCGCTGTGTTCTGCTGCCGGAGGTGAGCTTCACTGTGTTCTCTTTAAGATCAGTCATGTTCAAACTCTGATTTGAAATCTGTTATTCAGTCATATCCTTTCATGTTTGACACTCAGAAAAAAGACGGCTTCCAGTCATTCTCCAAAGAGTGAAATATCAGACAACAAACAGCAGGTACACAACACAGTGCATCCACAATCCTGTTTTTCTTTTACTTGATCATTTATCCTTTGTGTGGATAGATTTTTTTGTCTTGTTTATCTCACCAATGTCTTAACCTTCCATATGGTGTAAAATGTGTACCATATGGGAGGTTATGTTTTTGGTCTCCTCAGGTTAACCATAATCCCATATATGAAAACTTCTCAGCTCACTACAGCAGAATGCCTGTCAATACACACCAACCAGCTCATCTCTATTCCAATGAAGGAGAACTTGACTCCAATCAAGGTGACCTCTACTGCAATGAAGGCAAAGTCAATCCCAATCAAGCTGAACTCTATTCCAATACAGCTGATCTATACTCTAACATCCAATACTGAGTCACTGCCTTTTAAACAGAAAAAAAACTCAAAAAAAGCACCACAGCTGTTGTGTACAGAGTGTAAAACAACCACACTCTAAAATGGCACGTAGAATACAGTAGAAATGAGTAGAAAAGTAGAAATGAGTAGAAAAGTAGAAATGCTTGTGGGTTTCAATTTAAAGATGTTTGATCATGAAATGCATGTGTTGTGTACAAAGTATAAGACAATGTAAAAATGTTATTGCTAACTTTGTATAACATGCAAACTTGTGAGCTTTGTGTTGTTGCTTTCTGCGTGGTTTAGAGCTTTCAAACTGAACAGTTAAAACTTAAAGTCATCATTTCTTTTTTTCCCTGAACCATACATGAACTGACAACGGCTTAACATAAATCAATAACCTTTATGAGTATTAATAAATATAAAAAAATGCGCTGTAGTAGTTTAATTCTTTCAGCTACGACTAGTGTGAAGATTTATCTGAATAATCATTTGTCTCTTACTTCTTCAGGTTTTTCTGTAAAGTTTTTGAATGTTTGATGTTTGAATGACCCATTTTCCCTTCTATTATTATCTCTTAAAGGAACTATTTGTTATCAGAATGTTCAAAAACATCACACAGTTAGGTGACAGTGTTGATACAGCCCGTGACTTAGGATGTAATTATTATGTAAAAATACTTATTGGTAGGTGCGATGGAATAAATGAGTAATAATTCAAGATCTCTTAGGAGAGAAGAAAAGTGTCCTGATATACTGAGTAAAGTAAAACGTTTAGAGAACAGGATTACACATAAATTGTATATTTAAGTTGATAACTTTGGGTCATTTTTAGGAGAAATGTTTTTCACGACTTTCATTGAAAATACACATTTATTTTTACTGAAAAATGCCAAGGTTATATAAGCAATGATGTTATTTCTAATATTAATTAATTACATGTTATTAACCTAAACATTTGGAATTTTTGTCATATGAACATCCACCATTATAATGTGGAACGTGGGAGGAACAAGAACCCATGCAAACATGGAAAGAACATGCAAACTCCACAGAAAGGCTCCGGTCAGGTGGTGGAATTGAACTCCGGACTTTCTTGCTGTGAAGCAACAGTGCTAACCACTGTGAAAACCTGCCATATAACATTTCATGTTATCTTCTGTTGTACAGACTTGATAACAGGTAGGCAGACAACAACAGAAAATGTTACCAATACCAGCAGGATAACTCAGCAAACATTTTTTTTTTTTTTTTTTTTTTTTTTTTTTTTTGCCTGTCCCGTTTGGCTCTTTTGCCATCAGAATTGTTGTCTAAAGGCAAAGAAAGATGCCCAACGGATTTACTTTACCAAATTGACCATCCCAGCCTTGCCATAATGGTCCATTTGATTCACCTTTTATTGTTTATTTTATTTTCACTTACTGAATACGGGACAGACTTGACTGGGGGAAAGAAGGGGAGAAAGAAAGAGGGAAAGAGAAACGGCTGAGAAGAGGGACGGGGGAGAAGGGCAAAAGACAAAAACCAACAGAACGGGCAGAAAAAAAAGAAAAAGAAAAAAAATGCATATATCGATCACCTGGATCACCTGCTGAGAAAGAAAAAAGAAAACAAGCAGAAGAGAACAAGAGTAATAGAATAAACAACATCACAATGATATATGGGAATATGACAGTAAGTACTAAATATTAAACATTATTGTGCAGCACATAAGATCAACAGAACACAGTGTGCTTTGAGGTAGGAGCCAAAAAGGGTGTAGTTTGTGGGTGTGATCACCCGTGTGTACCCCTGTGAGTATGGACGCGCTTGTTTTTTTAAAAGGTTCCTTCATGTAATGATCTGCTAGAGGGTGTGGGGGGGGACACAGCCCCGTCCTCCAGGGCATGAAGCAGGTATGGAGGAGATCAAAACTCCAGACATCCAGAGGCCCCCAGAACACAAGAGACCAAGGAAGACCAACAGAGGGGCAGCCGCGCCACTGTCCCAGAAAGAGCTAAGGAGAGTCCCAGATGAGGGTTCACCCAGCAGCCGCGGAGCAGAAGCCAGGGGGAGTTGCAGTGACGCGCCCGTGAGCTCCGCCGGCAGCCAGCCGTGCCTGAGTGACCGAGCCCCAGGCCGAGAGGCCGGGGGCACCCCACCTCCGAAGTGGCCCGAGGCTCCAGGCCCCGATAAGCGGCCGCCAAGGAGTGAGCCGGTGTGTACCTGGACGCCCATCCCCGGACACAAAGAACCACCAACGCACCGATGTCTGAGGGAGTCCGCCACTGGCAGGGGAAGTGGTGGTGGGGGGAGCAGTGTTGGGTAAGTTACTTTAAAATAGTAACTTAGTTACATTACTAGTTACTTCTCTCAAAAGTAACTCAGTTACTTCAAGTTACTCGTTACTTTCAAAGTAACTAGTTACTAGGGAAAGTAACTTTGGTTTTACTCAGAATTCTCTTGTTAATGTGTTGCTTCCATAACTTTGCCAGTCTTCTAGCTTGCTTACTTGTCACAAGTGCACTGTGCCACCTACCAATAGAAAGGAAAAGATAACGTGCATATTTCCACGAGAGAAATCCCACGCCTGGACCGTCGTTGACTGCTGCCATGATTCTAGCCTACGTCACAGTGTCATGTGCGCCTTTTACATCCAACACAAAAACTGCAGTCGTGGTGCTTTCGATTGTACTCAGAACTCGGAAATTCTGCCTTCTGAATAGGAAGATGTAGGTAACACCAGACTCCAGATGAGCTGCATACAGAGCTGGACTGGGACAGAAAATCGTCCCGGGCATTTTGACTAGAGACCGGCCCACCATTATAGGAAAAATCATAAAGCCTTTGAATGAAAATAAACACTGTTGTGACAGTGATGTTCACTGTTTTGATGGTATATATGCATCAATCTATCAATCGTTTGTTGTAAGATTCAGATAATTATTTTTTAAAAGCTAGACATTTTAAATGAGAATAAGAAAGAAAAGTATTTCTTTGTGCCCACCTTTCCCTTTTAATGCCCTACCTGCCTCCCTGGCAACACTTTGCTAGATCCGCACCTGCACAGTTACCAGCTGTCAGCTACCTAAAAAAGGATCCTGGGGTTATTTGTCTCTCAGAAACAGTTCATAACTTCCCTTCAACTCATTCATGTCACCTAAAAGGTAAACCTGTTTCTCCATCACCTGTTCAGCTCTGATGATCCAGTAAGGACATCTCCTGGTTTCATCTTCATGTTTCCCTCTCACCAGATAACCAAACCATATCATGACCAGCAGCTTTACAGCTGTGGCTCCAGCAAACATCAGCTGATACTAGAAATTAATATTAAATAAATTCTAACAACAGCTGATCAAGCTTAAACGTGCTGCTGTTGTTTAGCGCGACATCGGCTGGTTTCCTCTTTCGGCGCAAAGTGAGCGATAAACAAACAAGAGAGAAAAGCCGATCAGCTGATCATTGATCAGTTTTCATGATTGAAGTAGAAACGGGAGAGGGAGGGGGGAGAATGAGAGAAGAAGAGGCAGCTGTGCAGCAAAGACACAGAATAACTCCAGCTTTGTGCCTTTTTCATTGTAGCTGAATTACGGGACAAACTGTTCCTTTTCACCTCAATAAGAAACGCGTAATATTTTCTCTGAATACCAGACGGGACGGTTGGCAACTCTAATAACTTATGAACAAAATACAGTTCAACATCATTAACTTCATAGCACCCACCCAGCTGTATAGAAACTCTGTCATGCTAGCTATACGCAGTACGGAAAAAGTCAGAATAACGAAAATAAACTCCACCTAAACTTGGTTCATATCTGACCCAGAGAGACTGCAGGTCATAACTTCTTACCTGAAGTTCAGTTCACACTTGGACCGGCGGCCGCCTCGGGTCTCTTTTCCTTCTGCGTCCTTTTTCCTTCATCCACCTGCTGGCCTCCACCACTTGCTAATGTTACTGAATCTGTGGAAGCTCCGCGATAGCCACCACACGAAGTAACGAGTAACGACCCTATCTAAATCCCAGTAACGAGTAACGCGTTCCTGATTTTGGCATAATAACTAGTTACCGTGCTCGTTACCACAATAATAACGTAGTTACTGTAACGCGTTACTTAATAACGCGTTAGTCCCAACACTGGGGGGGAGATAGGCCTCCAAACCTTGGAGGGCCTGAGATGTCCCCAGAGAGGTGGCGTCTGATACCCAACCTGACATATAGACACAGAAATACAGGCACACACATATACAAACATCCATTCCCACCCTCATGCTCTCATATGCACTTACTCCACACTCAACCAACGTGGAGACAGACATAAAGAGACGCTGTACACACGATCACACTCCCCAAGCGTACTCTACGAACCGGGTCTAGGTACCCTTGCCCCTGGAGGGGGGAACTGCACCCAGACCCAGGTGGTGTTACCCTTTTTCCTGCGGTGAGGGGAGGCAGACCGCCCCGACTCCGCAGCAGCAGGGAGGCCCCACACTCCAGACCGCAGGCCAACTCCTACTCCTAGCCCCCCCCGCTCCAGCAGGTCGCAGAGAATGGGGGTGAGAGAAGACTCCAAACCTCCCTCCACCCGCTCATTGTAGTGTTGATGCATGTGTGTTCTAAGGTGCATTTAAAACCCAGGAGGGCATGGAGCTACCTGCCAGAGAGCAGCAGGTAAGCGCATAGTCCCTCCTGCTAGCCCTCAATGTCTACGTGTATTTAAAATTGAGAGGTGGGCAACGACGCCAGGGGTGAGGTGTACACCCTGATGGTACTTTGGATTCCGTGTATCATGCCCACCCCCAAGATCCTATATGTATGTGTAATGTATGGTGGCTGGGAAGTGCAAATCGCAACAAATTAAAAAACCGCAACAAATTACAAAAAAAGCCCACAACAAAATACAAAAAGCCCACAACAAATTACAAAAAGCCCACAACAAATTACAAAAAGCCCACAACAAATTACAAAATCCCCACAACAAAATACAAAAACCCCACAACAAATTACAAAAACCCCACAACAAATTACAAAAACCCCACAACAAATTAAAAATCCTTGACGGAAAGGGATTGTCTGAAATACCGGAAGTGATGTCACGGGGGTGGGCGTGGAAAGGATTTTGGCCCGATCCGCCATTTTGGGGGTCTAAGTGAAAAAGGAGCGAAAGCATAGCCATGGTTCGTTCTTGCTGTGTAGTCCGCTGCAATGTTCGATCGCACGACCGGCAAGAGAATAAGCTTGAAAAGGGTTTGTCTTTTCATTCTTTCCCAACCTGGAAGCAACATGAGGCAGCTCGTGTGTTACCAAACGAAGGCGTCTAGCCTGGATAGCAGCTGTGAGATGAGCTGATATCCTGTTCTCTTCCATCTCCAAATATCTGTTGGTGCTCCAGACATTTTCATTCCGGTAAGTTCTAAATATGTTCATATCACTCTTTATAGCCTATTAGTTTTATTTTCGATGCACTCTGAGGTCATAGCAAATTAGAAAAAAACATCCTACTGAGTGCAGTAGGATTTTGCAGAACTACCTTCTATTTATAGACTTGCTAATTATTTGGCATTATTGCAGCAAACCAGCCTATGAAATGGATGACATCGTGACTGGGTTCCAGCGCTACACAAGAGACCTGCTTCAAACATACCACCATGCCAATCAGATTACTTCTTCCATGTGAGGGTGAAGAGGTGATGCTTCTGGATAAGATGGTGAAGGTTTGCTGCGTTTTGGTGAACAGTGTGATAATAAAACCAGGGGAGAATGAAACTTGCTCCTGTTAAATATTCTTAAGTCTTGTGCTGTATAAATAGCAGTAATTTTTCAAAAGATAAATTGAAGTAATTGATAGTAAATAAAGTAACGTTAGTAGTGGGTGATATCGTGTAAATGCTGTCATGATTTTGTGTAAACATTTTGTCCTTTATAAACTATAAATGACATGGATTCTACATTGTAACTGATGTGATGCTCTATAAAGTGGTTTTAATAAAAAAAGAGCAAAAATTAGTTTGTTTCTTTATTCAACTTTTGAACAGTGGTACTCAGTCAGTACATATTCAGTAAATGCAAATTATTTACATGGCAGTGCACTTCAGGCATAAATCTAGATCCCTATATAAAACATTATGGGTCATTCCCACAACCCACAGCTTTACTGTGTTCCAGCAAAGATTCCAATAGCAGTGACAACTCCTCCACATTAGCAGGTGGGATTTTTCATTTTTGAGGACGGCTCCTTTTACCTGTCAATACGGATGGTCTGTTTATGTTTTGATCCAGAGCCGTTTTTGGGCAGCTGAAGAGGAGAAGTCTATCTTATGGCCAACCTCTGGCTGTATCTTGGTCATATTACCCAGCAAAACCCAGTATGCAGGTTCATCTGTAACAGTCCTTGTGCCACAGATCTGCACTGTTGCTTCTACAGTGGGGCAAAAAAGTATTTAGTCAGCCACCGATTGTGCAAGTTCCCCCACTTAAAATGATGACAGAGGTCAGTAATTTGCACCAGAGGTACACTTCAACTGTGAGAGACAGAATGTGAAAAAAAAATCCATGAATTCACATGGTAGGATTTGTAAAGAATTTATTTGTAAATTAGGGTGGAAAATAAGTATTTGGTCACCTCAAACAAGGAAAATCTCTGGCTCTCACAGACCTGTAACGTCTTCTGTAAGAAGCTTTTCTGTCCCCCACTCGTTACCTGTATGAATGGCACCTGTTTGAACTCATCATCTGTATAAAAGACACCTGTCCACAGCCTCAAACAGTCAGACTCCAAACTCCGCCATGGCCAAGACCAAAGAGCTTTCGAAGGACACCAGGAAAAGTATTGTAGACCTGCACCAGACTGGGAAGAGTGAATCTACAATAGGCAAGCAGCTTGGTGTGAAAAAATCAACTTTGGGAGCAATCATCAGAAAATGGAAGACATACAAGACCACTGATAATCTCCCTCGATCTGGGGCTCCACGCAAGATCTCATCCCGTGGGGTCAAAATGATCATGAGAACGGTGAGCAAAGATCCCAGAACCACATGGGGGGACCTGGTGAATGACCTGCAGAGAGCTGGGACCAAAGTAACAAAGGTCACCATAAGTAACACACTACAACGGCAGGGAATCAAATCCCGCAGTGCCAGACGTGTTGCGCTGCTGAAGCCAGTGCATGTCCAGGCCCGTCTGAAGTTTGCCAGAGAGCACATGGATGATACAGCAGAGGATTGGGAGAATGTCATGTGGTCAGATGAAACCAAAGTAGAACTTTTTGGTATAAACTCAACTCGTCGTGTTTGGAGGAAGAAGAATACTGAGTTGCATCCCAAGAACACCATACCTACTGTGAAGCATGGGGGTGGAAACATCATGCTATGGGGCTGTTTTTCTGCCAAGGGGACAGGACGACTGATCCGTGTTAAGGACAGAATGAATGGGGCCATGTATCGTGAGATTTTGAGCCAAAACCTCCTTCCATCAGTGAGAACTTTGAAGATGAAACGAGGCTGGGTCTTCCAACATGACAATGATCCAAAACACACCGCCCGGGCAACAAAGGAGTGGCTCCGTAAGAAGCATTTGAAAGTCCTGGAGTGGCCTAGCCAGTCTCCAGACCTCAACCCCATAGAAAATCTGTGGCGGGAGTTGAAAGTCCGTGTTGCTCGGTGACAGCCCCAAAACATCACTGCTCTCGAGAAGATCTGCATGGAGGAATGGGCCAAAATACCAGCTACTGTGTGTGCAAACCTGGTAAAGACCTATAGTAAACGTTTGACCTCTGTTATTGCCAACAAAGGTTATGTTACAAAGTATTGAGTTGTATTTTTGTTATTGACCAAATACTTATTTTCCACCCTGATTTACGAATAAATTCTTTACAAATCCTACCATGTGGATTCATGGATTTTTTTTTTTCACATTCTGTCTCTCACAGTTGAAGTGTACCTCTGGTGCAAATTACTGACCTCTGTCATCATTTTAAGTGGGGGAACTTGCACAATCGGTGGCTGACTAAATACTTTTTTGCCCCACTGTACATTAAACAGAAGAGCAGCGCCATGGATGCAGGTCTCCACGACTCCGGCCATACAGGTGCAGCGGGCGGCTTCAACCTTCCCTGTGATGCTCACAATGACCCATGGCTGCAATGCTGGTTCATTCAGTCTTTGAGAGTGCAGTACCTGAAACATACAAAGTTAATTTAAAGACAAGGACTCTAATGAGCCAAGGCCGACATAAATGTGTTTTATCTACTTTCAAATCCATTTTATCATAATGTAACAAAGTATTTAGAAAGTTAGCACATACATGTAATTGTTCATTTTTTTTTTATGTATCCATCTATAGAACGCTGCATGTTATATTCCAAATCTGCCTGTTCTCTTTCAGAAACCTGCCTTCAGAAAATGAACCTAAAGTATGTAATGCAAGGATGTGATCACTTTCAAGATGGAGAAAGCATAAAGTTTGACTTTAGGTGACAATTATGGACACGTAATATGATAAGGAGATTCTGCAGGTCATTAATCAATGTATTATAGTAAAAAATTTATTTTTTGTGACACAGGACACAAACATGGAAGCAAGATATATAATTAGGATTATTTATAATAAATATGAATAAATAATTGCAATTTCTTTAACCATTGAGAATAACTAAATCCTTCAGGACAATGTCACATCAATGCACTGAACTCACTATGGCTACGTTCACACTGGCGGTCTTAATGCTCAATTCCGATATTTTTTTTTATTTAAATCTGATTTTGTGTCTGCTTGTTCACACTACAAATAAAATGTGACAGCAAACGCAGTCCTTTGTGAACCCTCAAAGTGGCCCGCATACGCAAAAGCAGACGTCACACACAACACGCTCTGTTTAGACCCAGACCAAACAGTATTGTTTGACTGATGGCCCTTAATATAAAGACTTGTTTCAGACTTTAAGGATAATTATTAGGCCATATATAAATAACAAAATAACTTAAAGCAAACTTGGACAACGTAAAGTCTGTCCAACGTAAAGTCTTGTTGTTTTAGAGAGGAACGGTGCTTCAAAGGATAGTTGCAGATTTCTGTCAGAATCTGCAGATTATACAGTATAAATAAATGTTCACATTATCTTCCCAACAGTTTCACTAACATCTGCACGGGATGCACACGAAGCGCTTGTGTGTTCTCAATGTCTTCTCCAGCGCTGATAATTGGCATATGTTTTGTGTCAGTGAAATAAAAGACGGATTTAATGCGACATGACCATTCAAACAGCAGTCGCTTTCTAAAACATCAGATATGTATCGGATTAAGTACCACATACGAAAGTGACCCAGATCGGATTTGAAAATAACGGATTTGTGCTGTTTTTACACCGTCATACCATGATTGGATATGGGTCGCATATGGTCAAAAAAGTCGGATTGGATGCGCTTTCGCGTGCAGTGTGAACGTAGCCAGAGCCTCCGCATGTTCTCACTCTAATTTGCATCTCATGAATGAATTTATGATTGCACTAATTTGAATGTTCGGGAGAAAATCAAACGCATTTTACTCACAGTACCCTACAAACATCACTGCGGTTTAGTTTTCTGTCTTCATTTATGTTGGAAGTGATAGCAGAGCTGTACGTTTGAATTTGTTTCCAAAATCCCTCATTTAGATGGAAGCTAGCGAGCTAACTTCCTGCTAATTTCTAACTCTGTTAAATGTCATATATTCCGTTTAGTTTTCATGGTTGCCTGGATGATAAACTCAATTGTTACACATGGTAGAGCAGAACGCTGATCATTTTATTACAGATGAAAGACTTTAGATAGTTTTTCAACTCTCAGTGATGCCACAGTGATCCTGTGATTTATGGACGTGCAGCTGAGTTTGAGCCCAGACACGGCTAGTGACGTCAGACTTAAAGACCGGATAAAGAGTGATATGAACATATCTATAACTTACGGGAATGAAAATGTCTGGAGCACACCAACAGATATTTGGAGATGGAAGAGAACTGGATATCAGCTCATCTCACAGCTGCTATCCAGACTAGACGCATTCTTTTGGTAACATCCGATACATGAGCTGCCTCATGTTGCTTCCAGGTGGGGAAAGAATGAAAAGATAAACCATTTTCAACCTTATTCCCTTGCCGGTCGTGCGATCTAAGTTTACAACCGACCGCACAGCAAGTACGAACCATAGCTGGTGTTATCCGTGTACTTTCGCTCTTTCGCTAGCGCTTTGTTCGGCCCAGAAATGTGGCGCCTCAACCAAAAATCCTGGTCACGCCCCCTCTCGTGACATCACGCTTGTGTCACTTCCGGTATTTCAGACAATCCCTTTCCGTCAAGGATTTTTAATTTGTTGTGGGCTTTTTGTAATTTGTTGTGGGCTTTTTGTATTTTGTTGTGGGCTTTTTGTAATTTGTTGTGGTTTTTTTTTTAATTTGTTGCGATTTGCACTTCCCAGCCACCGTAGTAATGAGAGTGTGAGTAATGTGAATGTCTAAGCTGTGGGATAAAATTGAGGCAGAGGCAGCCAGAAGGGGACAGAGGGGGGTAGCCTCCTCTGCACCCTGGTGACATACCCCTACTCCAAGGCCCTGCATGTGTGGGTGGTTGTGGTGGAGCGGGAAGGGGGAGCAAACATTATTAGATCCTTCAGCATTACTGTATCATGAGATATGATAATATTGTCCTCTAGTGGACGTGTCTCTAACTGCAAAACAGACAAACAGACGGAAAAAAAAAAAACAGTAGAGGAGCCCCCCCAGAATTGTCTGAGACAGCAAAAAACAAGAGTGAATTTCAAACCACATTTTTTTTAAAGAGTAACTTTGCGAACAATTTTTTTCTTTTGTTTTTCACATCTACTTTTAGTTCTTAGCTCAGTTTTAGTTAACTATAATAACCGCATCAGAATCTGCTTCAGCTCCAAGTGTTGCCTTGGAGTTGAGGTTTCCATCATCTACCTGATAAATTGTGTCCATGCACTGTGAAGGTTATGTTTTTCGACTTTTCTAGTTCATACCATCAGGCCAACCTTCCTGGCTGATAAACTGATGCATGTGGATGCCTCTCTTGTGTCCTGGATTGTGGATTACCTGACAGGAAGGCCACAATATCTGCGTCTTCAACACTTTGTGTCTTCCACAGAGATCAGCAACACACTCGTATCAGAAAATAAACCGGACTGCATTAAAAGCATCACTGCATTCTGCAGGAAGGGCCCGAGTCGTATCTATTTTCTGAAGCAGCTGAGATCTTTTAACATGTATCGGACAGCGCTCAGGATTTTCTCTGAGTCTGTTGTGGTCAGTGCCATCCTCTTTGCTGTTGCATGCTGGGACAGCAGGATGAGGGTCACAGATGCCAACATATTATTGATAGAAAGGTAAAAAAGATGGATGAGATAATGAAGCTGTTTTCTAATGAAAGTTTCTGTTAAAGGTGTTATTATTTGGAACTTTGTCCATGTTTATTACGAGCATTAATGCTATAACTGTCACGATACTGGGTTTTGTACCCAGTGTTTTCTGTTTGGTAAATATCACTACCATTTGTAGTTTTTAGTTTAAATATTACCTTTGCTTTGGTTAGGTTTTCGTTCTGATTTTGTATTCATCGTTTTCTTTGTTATTCTCAAGTTTTTCTAGTCCTCCTGTGTTGTCTATGCCTCATCTACGTTTCTGTGTCCATGTTTAGTGAGTTTGTCTTTGTGTTTACTTTGGCCTGTCAAAATCAGGTGTTAGTCTCAGTCTAAGTGTTGGTTCCCTGTTTTATTTTGATAGTCTTTTGCCCTGTGTGTGTTGTGTTCAGTTTTTCTTTGCTCGTTTTCATTAATTGATTCTGTTCACTTGCACCTTGTTTTCCCCAGCAGTGTCTCTTTCCCCCATAGCCTCATGTCTTTTCAAGTCTATTCAAATTTCCCTCTGTTCAAGTTTTTAGTTTAGGTTTTTGTTCCTGAGCTCTGGCAATAAAGCTGTTTGAGTTTAGTTAAGCCTGTCTGCCAAGTCCTGCATTTTGGGTTCTCTCACTGCTTGGCACACACCCTCACTTGATAGTAACAGTAAAAATATGACAGTAAAACCAAAAGTATTACAATTCTTAGTGATCAGCAATCATTAAAATCAATTGTCCCTCAGTGTAAAATATAGAAAGATTGGTGAAAACTTGGCACATAACATAATCGAGTAATGACATTTACAGTCCTCACTTGTTGAAGGTTAAGCAGAGAACAATAGAAAATGTTACCAACGTGTGCAGAATGGCTCAGAAAAGATGATCAGATCCCTCAGCATCAAGACTGTTGCATTAAACATGGAGTTGCTGACACAATGAGCAGTAATTATGGTCCCTTCTGGTCTCAAATTACTAAACAACAGAACAAGAGAGAAGGTGCTAAAGGAATCTGAAATTGTGCTTGTTTTTCAGCATTCAAACAATAAATCACAGAATCTGAGGCAGGAAACAACAAGAGTGAATGTTGAACACAATTTTTATTTAAAATTTTACAGTGTTTATCTCTGTGGTTGAAGACCTGTTGTCACTTCTGAGTGTTGCTCAAATGTGGTAAAAGCTGTCACTTTTAGGCCACACCCAGCACCCATGTGTAACCAGTATCAAAAAAAAGTCTGCATCTCCACAGCAGTTCATGTTGCACAGTGAGCTTGAATCTGGGGTTTCTTGATCACCACAGACGTTTGTATTCATCACAAACCATAAACCACCATAATTAGATATGGACAAAAGCTTTAACACACAGCTTTCTTCTCAACAGCTTAAAGCACCTGAGGTGACTATTTATTGCGCATTTATTTAAAATACAAGTGCACGCAGCAGAGTCGACAAAAGATTGAAAGGAAAAGGAAGGAAGTTTGGTATTAGCCTCAAAGCTGCACAAGATGTGAAACCACTGAATATGAAACAACAGTCAATCTTCCCCCCCTAACCTTTCACTCTGAAAAGAAGAACAGCTTAGGTGACCGATGACTTACTTTTTTTTTTTTATTCAAGCTTTCACTGTCAATGTTAAACGTTAAAGTCTGGACTACAACAATCATGCCGTGCAGGAATGCTTGTCGTCTCTTTGTGGGTGTCATCATTTACATCACAGGTATCAGTGATTATTTATTTGTCCCTATTTAAGAATGAAAGTAACCATAGCTAATCCTACTACATTATTTATAGATGACAACTTTGAGTTCAGATTAGTTCAAAATGTAAACTACAGAATATCTCTCTCTTTTTGACAGAAAGGTTTTTTTCTAAAGAAAGTTTCTGTTTAAGGTGTTAATGGAGGAGAAACCAGGATCTGTGCTCTCAAAGGTTCATCAGTGGATCTGCACTGCTCACATCAACATCTGACTTCAAGCAGAAAATGGTTCACTATCCAATGGAAGGGAAATTATGTTCAGAGTGAGCTCTCTGTGGATGGACAACGTGTAACGTACAACATCTCTGATAAGAAAAACCCAACTTTAACCATCAATGATCTAAGAGAGAGTGACGCAAACGCTTACTGCTGTATGAAGACTACAGACAGTCCACAACTCTGTTGGCTCAACAGAATTACTCTTCAAGTTGTTGCAGGTACAGTGACTTTTACTCATTAATAACTTTCCAAATGACATCATTGTATAAGTTGTTGTCCATCATCCTCTCAGAGCTGCAGGTAAAGGTGATTCCTGCCACAGAGGGACAGACAGTAACACTGATGTGCAGCAGCAGCTGTCCTCTGACTGAAAAGCCTGCAGCCTACATCTGGTACAAGAACAGAGAGTTTCTCTATGAGGACTGGTCTCCCTGGTACCAAGAGCTGCTCAGCAGTGAGGAAGCAGTCACATACTCCTGTGCTGTCAAAGGCTACGAGCATCTCAGAGCCCCTCAAGTCTCTGTGGGTGAGTCATGATGCTTATTCTGCTATATTATTTGACAATAAATAAATTCAATATGAACAGAAATCTCAATTCTAAATATAAAAATAATCTTCTTACAAATATTTAATTGCATTACTTTTTCTTCAGATTCCATCACAGCAACCTGCTTCAGTGTGACTTATGCTTATGGAGACATGTGTTCTTATAAACAGACACCAGTGGATGAGCCGTGCTCCATCACATATCCCAGAGGTGAAGTTGTACAAAAATAACACCACCAAAACTCACATGTCAGATTTGTTGAGTCCAACATTTGTATGAATTATATAAACTTTATGAATATATCTATGCACAGTAACGGGAAGTGTATTTATCTTTTATCAACAGAGCTTCATGTTCAAAGGACTTCTTCCATTTCTGGGTTTGTTACACTGGCTTGTAGTACAAGATGTAACCTGACAGACCCTCAGACTATCTACCTCTGGTACCACAACAAACAAAGCTATTATGAGAATCAACATTATTCAGTTCAAAACTCTTCAAGAGGCACATTTTCTTGTGCAGTTAAAAGCCACAAACGTCTTCAGTCTACAGAAGTTTGTATGTGTTAAAAAAAAATATTGATTCACTGACATCCTGAAATATAGACCAGTCAGTCATTTCAAAATCCATCTATATTTCAGGTGTTCAGGATAAAAACTGCTGGAGAGTGAATTATGTCAGCAGGAGAATCTGTGCTCTGGAAGGATCTTCAGTGAACATCACAAGTGAATACTCACATCCTGATAACATGAAGCCAGAGTTTAAATGGAGAAAAGATAAAGTGGAAGATGAAGAGCTGATTGAGGCTGCAGGTCGTGTGGAGTATCAGGACAACATGAAGAACCAACACATCCTGACCATCAACAACCTGAAGAAGAATGACTCAGGAGGATACACATTCAGATTCAACAAAGATCATGAAGGATGGACACAGTCTGATCTGCCTGGAGTCTTTTTGATTGTCACAGGTAAATCTAAACTCCTCACTCAGCAGACTTTACTCATTAACAGGATTGTGAAAATATTCCGTTACAGAGCAAGGATCAAAAGCAAACAGACATTTTCCTTTTATAGAAAAATTCACCCTTTCGGTGTAATTTTTTTTTTTGTACAGTCAGATCAAGTGAAAAAAACATTATTTTTGACTTTTAAAATATATAAAACTATTTTATAATCTTGATCAAATATTTTCTAATGAGCACTTTGCTATATATATCAAATACACACAAATATTCATTTTCCTATTCACAGAAATTAAGAAAATGATAGTCATTCAAGTTTCACGTTGGATTGAGCAAATATCACAAGGTGGAATATTAAAAAAAAACATCTATATAACCCACACGTAACCTAGAACAGTAACAATAATGGCATGAATAGCTGAAAAGAAATTAATAACCCCAGTTATCAGACAAATACAATGAAATAAAGCAAACAATCCCTGTAAAATGTCACAGAAATGAAGAACTGAGCTTCATTAAATTTTATGTTTTTTCACTTAAAACATGGCATTACTCACTAAACATGATTTAAAAATGACACTGACGGAGTCTGGAGTCTAATAATAATAATAATTATTATTATTATTGTATGTTCTTCTTCCAGAGCTGAGAGTGCAGATGAGTCCTTCTGCAGTGGTGACAGAGGGTCAGAGAGTCACACTGACCTGCAGCACCAGCTGTCCTCTGACTGACAACACAAACTACATTTGGTACTTGAACAGTCGACCTCTGACCCCGAGAGAGAACCAGAACAAACATCTGATCCTAGACCCAGTCAGCAGGGAGGATGCAGGAAGCTACTCCTGTGCTGTGAAAACCAACAAAGAGATCAGCTCTGCTCCAAAGACTCTCACTGTCCAAAGTATCACAGGAACATGGACACCAGCAGCTGCAGGAGTTTCTGCAGCTCTGCTCCTTTTAATACCTCTCACTGTCTACTGGTGCAGGAGGTAAGCTACACTGTCTCATCTGTCATACCTGTCATGGTTAAACGGTAGCTCAGGAGTTAGAGCAGGTCATCTGTTGATCAAAAGGTTGGTGGTTTGATTTTTGGCTCCCTCAGTCTGCATGCCAAATATCCTTGGGCAAGATACTAACCACCACTTGCTCTCCGATGCATCCATCAGAGTATGAATGTGTATGCTAGTGAGAAAGCATAGAGTGAATGTGGCATGTTGTATAGAGTGCTTTGAGTACTCCAGGAGTGCAGAGAAACGCTATCTAAAAATCACTACATTTACCAAATGTTTTAACATTTTATTTATTTATTTTTGTGCAATAGAAAAAAGAGGACTTCCAGTCAGTCTCCAAGACAAGAAACTTCAGATAATAAACAGGTTAAAAAAACCTCTCATTTTCTCTTCACAGGAATAATAATTCATTCTCCATCACAGAAAAACTTTAAAATCACTCATCATGCTTTTTTTTTCTCACTTACATCCTAACCTCTTGTAGCCTTTTTATCACTGGAGCTCACCACCTACCTCGATTATGTTTCTACTCAACAGTTGTATTTTTTGTGTGACTAAAACACATTCACATTATGACACAGCATCATCAGCTGCATCTGCACACATCTAAAGCTCTTTTGGGGAGGAGACCACTGAACTGTTATCCATAAAAAATCCTGACCATCCTCTGCACAAAATGCTAGCCATTAGGGCTGCAGCTATTGGTTATTTTAGTAATTCAGTATTTCATCAATTATTCCATTGATTAATTGAATAATAAGAAATACTTTTAGCTTCATTAATGACGATAATAAATCAAAAAATGTACTCCTTTTTGTTTCAATTTTAAAAATTGCTGTGTTTTACTGCATACAAAGAATGAAAGGAAAAAACTAAACTATTTAAATCTGATAGATATCATACATCAAAACTTTTTGCAAAATGTACAACATTTGCAAAAAAGTAATTTCTTTATTTGAATGAGGCAAAAACTGAATCCTTAGTGTTAAATAACCCAGTGCTCATATCATTTGTCTTCTTTCTGTAGATGCACCCTGGTCCCATTTATGAAAACATCTCAGCTCATTACAGCAGAATGCAGGTTAATACTCAACATCAACAAGATTTCTACTCCAAAGAAGCTGATCTTCATGCCAGCGAAGCTGAGCTCTATGCCAAGGAAGCAGAAGTCGACGAAATTGAAACTAATATCTACTGCAGCATCGAATCGTTGTGATTTAACTAAAAAAAAATCATTTAAAGGGAGCATTCACTGATTGGGATAATAATAAACTATCACAGAAGGGACACCACAACTGATAAGTAGAGAGTAAAAATCATATATCATAGTGGAAAATAAAATACAAGAGTAAGAAAAGTAGTAGTGTTTAGAAAAATAGAAATGCTGCAGCTGATGAAATGTGTTGTACATGTCCTGCAAAATACAACACAACTTCAAATTATATGCACATGCAAGCTGAACTACTGTACTGGATAGTTTAGAGCTTTGGCAAAATGTCTGTAAAACTGAACCGATGAAACATTAAAGTCATCGTGCTGGCATTTTTCTCTCTTCTTCTGGACCACAAAATAGCTCCATCACTTTACGTACCTCCACCGTTATACTGCCCGCCCTGAAAAGTTTTTATTAAAAATATATCTGTCTCCTCCGCTTGCTCACAACTTCTATGGGGAGAGAAAAAAAAATGCACAAATACATGACAGGTGTGCCATTCTTCCCAGTGGTGCTGCTCCAACACTGCCCTTCCTCTCCCTCTGACAGCCAGCCACAAACCGCACCCAGCTGCCATATACCTTCATGCCGCCAACAGAGGAAGTCAGCCATAGCCATCTGTGCCCCCAGCATCTGTACTACCTAAAATGTTTTTTAAAATGTGGTTGAACCTTTACAACATCGCATGGTCTGAACAGACGATGAATGGGCACCCCAGCACATAATAGCGCGAAGAGCTGACCAAACACTCTTTTTCAGAGTTATAGTGACATTCATGCTCTGACAATTTCCAGAGTGCTTGCTTCAGACTTCAGACTTGCCATCAGTCTGTCCACTGAACCAGATCTAAGCCAATTTTCCATGTGAGGTCAGTCAGGGGACTGGTTAGAGCCACAGAGTTCAGGATAAACCTCTGGTTGTACCCACCCAGCATTAGGGACTGCCTCGCCTATTTTTTCGCCCTTGGCCACAGGCAAGCCATGTTGGCATCTGCTTTGCCCATTTGTTGAACTGGGGCACCCCTTCAGAAGAGGCAGCAAGTGCACAGTCCATTCCTCCATTGACCACTTGAATGGTGTTGCTGTCTCCTCAAACATCTCCATAAAGAAAAATACACCATTTGCTTCTTTTGTTTTGAATAGTGTGGATTTGGCAAATTGCATCACTCACCCAGCTGACCATTTCCCAGACAGCAACTTCTGCAACACCTAGATCTGTCTATGCCCGACTACCTGCAGTGGGTCCAAGTGCTGTCTGGTCACTGCTGCCTTCTCTGTGTGGATGGCAGCTTCCTCTACCAACATTTCCTCCAGAGCACTCCCTGTGAAAAAAAAACAACAACACGTTAGTAGATCAGATATGAAAGGTGAAGCCCAAAGAGGTCCCAGTGGTGTAGTGTTATGAGCTGTTGCCCTCAGAACTGGAAGAGGCTTCAGTAGAACCACAGGTAAATCTCCCCCCCCCCCCCCCTCTCTCTCTCTCTCTCTCTCTCTTCAAGGACAAGTGAACATCAAAACCATTATACAGGATGAAACAACAAAGATCTATGAGTACATCAGGAGATGGCCACAGTCCACAGTTCACATGCTTAGTGAATCCCTAAGGCAGCGGAAAGCTGAGAAAGAGCAAGAACAAGAACTGTCACAGACGGAAAGGCTCCTGCAAAGCATATATCATCGCAGATAGAAGAAGTGCTGACACTGAAAAATCCTACCAATGGCTGGATAATACCTGGCTGGAAAAACAGCAGAGAGGCACTAATCATAGGAGCAAAGGAACAAGTTTTAAGCACAAGATTGATAGAGGCTGGGGTCAACCACACCAGGCAAGACCTCAGGTGCACAGTCTGCACCTGAGGCCTTACCTGCTTGTATCTTGCAGGGTATAAGATATAACGTGTATGTAGTATTCAATTTGTCTCTTTACTTTCTAGTATAACTAAAGTATGTAAGTCATGTAACTATCTACTATTTCCCAACACACAGAGGACAAGAGAAAACAGACAAAACTGAACTCAACTGGTCTGCATTGTTGAGAAAAGTATACGGTCTTAGACACAATATTTTAACACAGATGTGACAATAATTAACCCTTACCTGTTAGGAAGACACGCAGATAAGCAAATTCATTATGTAACCATTAAAAAGCATATTAGCCTTCCAACTATGTGGTTTTTAACAAGCAGCAGTCAAGGCATACATAAACCTATTTGTGCACGACTGACAAGAACCTATCAAAAATATGGATAATATTTTACCTGACCCGTAAAATTTTCACAAATATCCAAATATTCTGTTGTAACAAAGGTAGGACTGTGAAATTACTGAACAATTTGTAATGTAGCTTTGCACTCAGAAGTTTAGGCGACAGATTCCTTCACAATGTATTGATCTGATGACTAAAGTGTTAAAACCTTCTGTTAGGACATTCATCAGGGACAGGTGAGTCTGATGGTCCATTTTTCCGAGAACGATACATTAAAGAGGCCAGCACTGGGACAATTCCAAACATTTTTAAAGAGATGAAGCTCGTTAATTTGATGGTCTTCTTTTGTTCTTTTTTTAAATGACACTATAATATATAACAACAAAAAACAATGTGTTTATGCCATTGTGATAGCCGGTGTCTAGTATGTAATGTTATTTGAACATGATCCTTTTTATGAAAAAACTTCCCAAATCCCACATTTCTGAGAAAAATAATGAAAGAAGTGATTTTTGAAGTATTTCAACAGTTTATATATCTTTTTTCAATTATTGTTAATATTGTTTTTTGTTACTTTTTTTGCACCTGTGAGTGGGTGTTGTGATGTCTGCCATTTGCTGCAGGGGGTGCTGCAACACTACCAGCAATCCCAAGACCAAGAGTCCTGATGATGACTTAAAAATATAGGAATAAACTCACCTGTCTTCACTGTAAAATAAAAAATAAATATAATAAAAGAAAAGAGTCAGTTCTTAATCTAACCCTGAATTCAGTTGTAAGTACTAGTATGTACATATGTGAACCTTATTAAATTCATTACAATCATCTGCCGTTGTAACAGTATGGAGAAATGACAGCAAGTGCAAAAAAAACTGACCTGATTTACATTAAATACTGATCAGCTGTGATCACTAAATTTCTCTTCTAGTAAAAATCTGCCACATAACCTCAAAAGACAGACAACAACATTTACAGCTCAGTTTTCTTCTGCTGCACAGAGCTGACAATGGGTTAGCAGAGTATATGAAAATGTTCCTCATACCTGCAGAATGGCTCAGCAAAGATGGTCAAATCCCTCAGCAGCATAGACTGCTGTGTTAAACAAGCATTTGGTGACATCATGAGCAGTAACAATCGTCTCCTCTGAGCTAGAGAGAAGGTTATACCTTTTAACAAAGTTTTAAAAATGCCCCCAGAATTGTCTGGGTTCATATTGTGCTTATTTTTCATCAGTGAAACCACATGTCACAGCATTTGAGGCCACAAAAAACAAGAGTGAATTTAAAACACAATTCGTACTCAAAGTATTTAAAATTGTGTGATCAAAAACAGAAAACACTGGAGCCCAGAAAATAACCAAACAAAAAGGCCCACAAAAGGCGCAGGCGGCCAGGAAACCACTCCCAAAAACAGTTCAGGGGGCCGGCCCGGAGGTCGACAGCGCAACAGCCCAAACCCGGGCAGCTCAGGGGGGCGGCCCGGAGGTCGACGGCCCAAGAGTCCAGAAAACGGCTCAGGAGGTCGACAGTGAAGCCAGCGACCATGACGGAGCAGATCCGGAGGCCGACCACGACAGCAATGATGTCCAGCCAACGACCTGGAAAGTGGCCGGGCAGGACGAGGACGGGCAGGCCGGGCAGGAACAGGCAGAGCTGAAGCTGTAGCTGAGGCTGCACCAGACGAGGAGGAAGACTCTGAGGCTGCACCAGACGAGGAGGCAGAAGGCTGGACGGGCCCCTCGGACCCTCCAGCAGGACCAGGTTGCAGAACAGATGACTGGGGAGAGGAGTGGCCGTGGCAAGGGCGCCGTTTCCTTCGGGATGAGAAAACAGGAACCGGTGAAGAAATGGAGACCTCCTCCTGATCCTCCGACCACATAGCTGCCAGGAAAGAGGCTGGTGAATGGACAGGTGAACAAGGTCCCGGCTGGCGTGTGGAAGGAGAGGAAGTCCGTGGCAGCGTAGAGGCAGGTGGAGAGTGTGTGTCTTGCTGAATGGGGAAGATTTAGTGAGTGAGAGAGCAAGCTCACCAGCCCTAACTTGCTCTCTCCAGGCAGTAATGGTGCCAGCCAACTTAGTGTCCTTAGCAAACTGAGTAAGCTGAGGGTTATGCCTAATGATGGCATCTACTGCGCTTAGCCCAACTGCCATAGTCCGTAAATCCTGTGACTGGCCAATGCAGTCGAGCAGACTCACCATCCGCATCATCTTGCCGTTGAACTCAGAGGAAAAAAAAAAAGAGTCTGCGGGGTCCATGTTCTGGTCACGATCTTCTGTTAAGGAATGGCTTTGTGCAGGCAGGAAAAGGATCCAAAGTAGTGATGGGTCCAGCAACACTGACGCACCGACGCTTGTATCAAGCTCACAGAGTGAAGCCTGTATCGGTGCGGGCGTCGCTTTAAGAAAAGTCACGTGATCGATACAGCTGCTGTATCGCTCATTGCCAACGCACCAAACTGTGTTTAAAAGGTACCGCGTCCGCATCTGTCAACGGAACGAGTCGCCACCAAAAAAAACAAAAAATTACTCTCGCAAAGATAAAAAAAAAAAAAATACACATCTCTCCATAACAAAATGGAGCCCGAAAGAAAAGTTTCTGCTGTGTGGGATCATTTTGATCTTTTAACAACTGTAAATTACTTATTTCATTTTATGCAGGTTAAATGTCGCATCTGTTCTGCGGAGCTTTTTACACAAACACAAGCACCTCCTCAGTGTTTAGGCATTACAGAGCCAAACATGAAAATGAGGAGACAATCACACCGATAATGAACACAGGTCGGCCTATATTGACACTGAACAGCTTAACCAGTCTGAACACTGTTCTGGGCCAGGCAGTCCTGAATTTTATTATAAAGGACTGCCAACCCCTTAGTATTGTGGAGAGTGTCGGAGAGAAACATTCCAAGATCAGAGGATCCTTTAACGTACTGGGGGAATAGGAAGACATCTTATCTGAACCTTTTCCACCTGGCTTTACAGTTTTTGTACCCCAGCTTCATCTGTGCCTGTGAGATTTCCAAAGCTGGGGAAATGGTGTTTTTTTTAAAAAAATAAAAAATAAAAAAATAAAAAACCACACACAACACACACAGTAGACTGAATGCAAAAACATTGGATATACTTATTTTTCTGAATAGAAATTTATAAACTCTGAGTCAATTACATTTAAATGGGTAATATTATATTCACAATACTTCCATTTTAATTTTCACTTACTGTCATTCACAATATATTTTAATGATGTCTGCAATGTTTGCAATGTAAAACATAAAATGATTCCATGGAAAGTACAATACCTTACAGTGTATACAAGTATGACTAGGTTCACGAGGCCTCATTTACCCATCACTAACCCAAAGTGCAGACTCCAGAGACAGACAGGAACTCAAAACAGCTTTGATGCTGAACTCAAAAAAGGTAACAAAACTCAGACTCCAAAAACAAACTCAGGCAGGCAACCAACCAACCAGCCAGCCAGCCCACACAGCATCATAAACAGTAGATCACAACACAGACAGCGAAACACAGGGCTTAAATACACAGAGGGAGCAATCAGGGAATGGGTAACAGGAGGGAAACACAGCTGGGGCAAATCAGGCCTAACGAGACAAAGGAAGCAAAACCAGACGCATTTACATGAGACACAGACTTTCAAAGTAAAACAGGAAACATAACACAGAGACGGGAACTTGACAAGGGCATACAGCTGACAGGGGAGACAGAACAACTAGAGAACACAGAGACATAAACCACAAGACAGACCTCTAACAAAGAGATGGAAAGGAAACATAAATTACACTGTAAGTAATTTTACTGTATGTAGTTACTTTGAGGTAGTTTCGGGAAATGTTTGTAATCTTTTATTGTACTTACACATTCTCATGTTGTGCATGGCGATGTATTCACTGATACTGTGTTTTCAGCCAGAAGGCACAAAACACACTTTTCCTGTTTTAAAGGTGAAAGTGAGAAGAAAGCTTTTATGTACAGAAGTGGAAAAGTGGAGACGTTCTCACTTCTGTAATAAGGCATCTTACATTCACCAGCAATTTTTTTTGATACTTTTTATCCCAAATTTCTTCTTTTGCTGGACAACATGGTCCATTCATAGCCATTCCAACAGAGGTGTTCGCTGTCATCATGTTTGGTCTCATCTAACAACTATGTGAGATTTGAGGTTGGAAAGGCTGCCTTACATGATAAGACATCACCACCATGCTAGCTTTAGATCAGCCAAGGGATCCTACACTGACACCAGATTGTTATGAAAATATGATATAAATTGATCTGCACACTATAAATAAGTTGTCTTTGTGAGATTTTAATTTGGTGTTTGAAAAATGAATTAACAACTTGTTGTTAATTCATCATTTATAGGAACAAGTTATCTACCTGCTGTGTTCACAGAACACAAGTATATCTTAATCGAGGGTTATATGAAGACAAAACAAGATATTTTTGAGCCTTCTATTCAGCCATATTAATTTAACACAAGGTCAAAAAGGTCAAAACACTTACAATTTTCCATCACAGCTCTAATAATGTTTGGTGACCTTCTTGTAGAATTGCCTTCATTCACAGTGCACTGCTACTTTAAAAGGAGCTTCAGACAGTGTGGGAATGATTTTTAGGAATGTTTGTAATAAAACAATTGAATTTCCCCAGTCTTTGTTTCCCAGTCTACTTATACTTTTTGCTTTTATTTTGATCCATGATTTCCTCATTGGGGTACTGCAACAGTTTGTGCTGCTAATTAAAATAGATCATTCAGCTGTCCTGTAAACCTCTAACTCTTGCCAGCCAACAAGACAAAGTGGTAGTTTACAAGGACAGAGGACCACAGTTGTTAGATGTTTGTCAATTAATGGCAAGATCAGAGAGCAGGAACCCAACAAACTCAAGAAGTCTCAGGGGCAGAAGGCAAAACTGCAGGAGAGGTGGAAGGTCCCAAATTGGTCCCTATATGTGTCAGGAGCTGTCACTGCAAAACTCATTCCCTGGGGAATACTGTGTAATTGAAATATTATACATTTGGGAAAATGTGGAAAAATATCAATTACTTACTCACTACTTATGTAATGTTGATTTTATGTTTCTCTTGTTATAAAATACACTCAAAGTATTGACTTTTTAAAAATGCAGTGTTTTATTTGATTCATCTAACCTGTGAAAACTCTTTTTTTTGTGGAGCTGATAAACAGATCAAAGAGTAGAAACAATTTGTAAAATCAAGTTGTAACAGTATACAAACGAGTTAGTAAAAACCTGGCATATCATAATGATTCAAATAACCTCAGTTATCGTGAGTTGTCTTGACAATGGGTAGTCAGAGAAAAATAGAAAAAAAAATAGAAAGATTTTACTTATACCTGAAGGATGGCTCAGTAAAAAAGTGGTGAAATCTCTAAACAACATTGACTTTTGCATTAAATAACCAGCTTCTGAGATCAAGAACTATAATAATGGTGCCCTCTGGTGGACATGTCCCCAACTGCTTCACAAGTTAAAGAAGGACTCTGAAATTGTGTCAGTTCATATCTGACAGGTCACCAAGTGTTTATTTATGTATTTATTTAAATCAGAGAATATGTCACTGTTTTTGATGCAGCTGTGATGGCATCAGCCACACATGGGTAAATCAGGCCATTTGTTCACTTTATTAGTTTGTTTTGCAGTTTTCTTCTTTAATATAATTCATTAATCATTTGGTTAAACCTAACACTGATATTATGAAAATGTTTTCTGTTATATAAATTATGTTTCTCTTTCTTTGAGTTATCTTGTTTTGGTTGGTGGCTGTTTCCTGTCTGGGCAAAAGGCGTGGCTGAGGACTCAAAATGCCTGCTCAGAAGGACCAACCATGTGCTTATCAGGAACAGGAATGGTTTAGGTTTACTTGTGTTATTTTGTGCTTAGTTGATGTTACTGTGTTTTTGTTTTGTGTGTAAATGGTTAGGCCAAACCACTATAAAAGCTATGTCTTTGTAATTAGGTCAGTTTGTGAGTTAAGGTGTGTCCACTTTAAGTTTCTGGAAATTACTTTTTGTAGAGTTATATGAATATGAATATTCCATGCAAGTGTATACAGCACAAGTGTGTGTGATGATACAGAAGGTATTTGTATTTTCCTTTAAATGTTTTTCAGGCCGGACACACACAATACAAGTACAAAAAAGATTCAAAGGAAGAGGAAGCAAGTTTAGTTTTAGTTTCAAAGCTGCTTAAAGTGTGAAACCAGTCAACATGAAACAGCAGTCATTCTGTCCCCCTCACCTTCACTCTGACAAAGAGGACTGTTTAGTTTGATCGATGACTTGCTTTGTCTCTTTTATGGTTCAAGCTTTTACTTTTAGCTTTAGGCTTAAGGCCTGGACTACAACAATCATGATGTTGAGGACACTGAGGTCATATTTATTCCTGATGTACAGTACTTCAGATTTTTCAGAGATTAATTAATGAACGCTCAAAAAGAGAGATAATAAAGAAAGATAACAAAGCTGTTTACTAATGAAAGCACTAAGGCTGGAACGATAAGCCACACCCAGCAGGCATATCGAAGGGTCAGGAGTGCATGAGGTTGTAATTTGCTGCAATAAGTTGACGAGTTAAACCACCAGAGGCCAGCAAAACAACGTTAATGTTAACTCTTCAAACCCAGAATACAATTCAATTAGAGAGCTCAAAGAGTAATTATAGATATGTTACACAAAACAAAAGGCACAAAGTAAACAAACACAAAAAAATCATCTTTCTCTGCATTAAAATATAAATACAATAAAATTTTAACTTAAGAGCAGATTAAAGTCGACATCACTCGAGCTTTTGATCATTAAAGTTTGGACTTTAAACCATCATCATCAGATACAGACAACAGTTTTAAGACCTCCTCAGCTTTCTGCTTCAAGCATCTCAAATGAATGTTTAATGAATTTAAACATAACTGCATGCAGCAGAGTTGATACTTATTGATACAAAAATTATTATGATGACACAGGCAGTGATTTTAGTATTTTGGCGGTATCATCTTTTATATTTCAGGTATTAGTGATTATTTATGAGTCCTTATATAATAATTGTAAATAACTTTATCTAAGAAGAAATATTTGAAAAAAAATTACAGATTGTATAGTTTAAATTTGAGGAATCTGAGTTCATATTAATTCCTAAAGTCAAGTATTTAACATTGTGACTTTTCTATCATTAATCTTTGAATAAAGAGAGATAATAATAGTAGGATAATGAAGCTGGTTGCTAATCAAAGTTTCTGTTCAAGGTGTTAATGGAGCATGTGGTGGCAAATTTCTTTTCTTATATATTGATCACTTTAGTAATGGTAATATCACTTTCTCACTTAGTTATATGCATGTAGAATAGACACTACAAATGTGTCTTTGTGCCCTATCACAAACACAGTGGGGCGATTGTAAGTTCATGTGAGACGTAAAACAGGTAGTGAGACTCTGTGTCCTTATCTCAGGGAATAAGGAGGGAGGATTTGGGATGTAAATCTTTAGGCAATGTCTAAGTAGAAAACATGGTCATAATTTTCTCTCTTTCACTCTCAAAGGGAAGGTTTTCAAAGGATGAGCTGAACTGAAGGTATAGACTCATGTAATGTTTTGGAATTTCTTGTTCTGTTAGTTTGGTCAAGCCATAGAAGACATGAGTGAACCGCACCCATCTTCAGAGACTGCTTAGGTGTTTGACCAGAGTTTCTCCATATAACAATATGTACTTAAACCCACTTCAAATAATGCCTACCGGCTGTTTGCAGTTTATTTTAAAACTTCCACGAAATGCACAACTCAGAATTTGTGCTTTCAAAGGTTCATCAGTGGTTCTAAACTGCTCACATCAGCATCTGACTTCAAGCAGAAAATGGTTCACAATAGACTGCAAAGGAAATTATGTTCAGAGTGAGCTCTCTGTGGATGGACGAAATGTACCGTACAACATGTTTGAAGGGAAAAACCCAACTTTAACCATCAATGATCTAAGAGAGAGTGATGCAAACGCTTATTGCTGTATGAAGACTACAGACAGTGGGAACAGAAAAGCCTGCAGAAAGGAACAGCTTTCTGCTGAACGTGGTGGAGGCAATATTCATATGGGCATGAATGGCTGTTAGTGGATCCAGTTTAGAAACATTTATTGATGATATCACTGATGATAGAAGTAGCACGATTAATTTTGAAGTTTACGTGGCTATATTCTCAGCTTAGATTCAGCGAATGGTAATGTATTTTTATTTTTTTATTTCATTTTAGCAGGTCAACTGCCTTTTGTCTCCCTCTTCTGACAGTGAGAGCAATTACACACAATGAAAGGGTCTTAAATGCTGCTGGGTATTTGATTTGATTCAATTTTGACTCCATCAGAAATATTATATTTCTCATCATTTATCAGTACATATCTATGTTTTTATATCTATGTATAAAAACAAAGCTGACACTTGTGAGACTTCATCAGATGTGTAAGCATCACAGCAGATGCTTTTGTGTCAAAGTAACTGAGGATAAAACACAGAAAAACATTTTCTTATAGCAAATAACCTTGAAAATATTCTGCAGTAGATCAAAAATGAAAGAAAACCATCAATCAATCAACATATGAACATTGCCTGATGCTGCTGAAATGAAGCAGAGCAAAGTTACAGAGGTTTTATTAAAGACACAGCTAAGCCTTTTGCAATTTTGGCGTCATTCTCAAAAGTTTACATTTATTCAGTATTGAAAAGCACAAAGGCAGGTTTCTTGGTGTTGTTTTTTTAAAAACAGAACAAAACAGCTCACCAGTCTGTACACAACGGTGGGCTGGTGCGTAATGAGCAAGCAAATAATGCAGAAAACTGATTTTTGATGGGAAACTGGTCTTTGAGAGAGAGTGAGTTGTGCAGGAAGTGTGAATTTCATCGTGGAGGAAGCAAAACAGCAAAAGTAAGAGGGAATTCATGATGATGTTTATCAAATATGAAGCGTAGTTTTGATCTTCTTTTGCTGCTGATTCAGGGAATTTTGGTCAGAGAGTGACCAAACCTGCAGATTCAGAATCTGTGAGATGTCAGCTTTCAGCACCGACGTGTACGTGCCGTCGGGTGAACAATCCGCGCTTTACATCTTTGTGTGGAATCTGTTTACCTTCTGTCATTTGCTGTTTTTGCTCTTTAGTGGTTGTTGAAATAGTTTTTGTGAGCTTTGACCTGAGATTTTGGCAAAATATATTTATATTGTAGCGAGCAGATGAATCTTAGCAACAAAGCACCACTCAGCTATTGAGCTTGCTGTTCCACAACAAACAGGTAAGAGGAGCTCTATTAAACACTTGCTTGTGTTACACTGTGCTTCCGAGCGTCAATAACCACATAACCGAACTCACTCGTGATAAATCATTCTTTCCATCAAACAATGACAGTGACTTTGTACCGCAGAACAGTTAAGAGAACAGTTAAAAGTCATGTAACTGTAGACAATAAAACAAGAACATCTTAACAGCAGCACATGTCCCAAGGCATGATGGGAGATAACTAGCCGCTCCCCCAACAAGCCAGGCAGCCCCCACCTGAGTGGTTAGCTCTCCCCAGCAACCGGCATGTCCATAGCAAAATCTCTGAGGTGTTGGGGAAGGCAATGACGTCATTAAGGACGTTCCGCTGGTCCCCCAGCTGTCTCTGAGGCCAGGTTGGGGGCCTGCCATTGAAGCTGGGATCCTGACCCCTCCATGGGTGGACTCAAGGGCTGACAGGGTGCCAGGCAATCACGATGGAGTACGAGCACCCTGTTCCGTTAGACCACATCATACAGCCCCTTGAGAACAGTGCAGGGTCCAACCCACTGACTCATCAGTTTTGGGAAAAGCCCTTTCTTCCTCTCCGGGCTGTAGGCCCACACCTGCTGACCTGGCAACAGTCCTCCCCCTTTCAGTGGGTATCATAAGCTCGCTTCTGCCGGAAGTCTGCATCCCAGAGCGCCTGCCTGGTCAACTGGTGCACCTCCGGTAGCCGGGCCCAGAGGTTTTGGAGGTAGTCCAATCTAGGGTCCCTGCCCCCTTCCTGCTCAGGGGAGGATCTGAACACCAAGTGTACTGGGGTACAAAGCTCATGCCCAAACATCAAGGTCGCTGGAGTGCATTTCGTAGATTCCTGGACCGCTCTAGGGGTGCTGTCCGGGTCTTCCTCATACCCATCCACTGACAGACCTCCTTGAACAATACTGCCTCGAAATTCTGGCCCTGGTCACTGTGCAGTTCCTCTGGTACCCCGAACCGGCAAAACATCTCGTTGACCCGACACTCAGCCGTGGTAACAGCGCTCTGGTCGGGGCAAACGGAACGTAGCGGTTCCCCTGGTCAGTGGTGGGGAAGGGTCCCAGGATGTCCTGACCCTGCCGCACCATGAACCAGCTGGAGGAAAGGGCATCTGCATTGGTGTGGAGACGTCCCGCCCGATGACGAACCTCAAAGTGGTAATCCTGCAGCGTCTCCAACCACCGGGCTAGCTGTCCCTCCAGTTCTTTAAAGTTGAGCAGCCAAGTGAGGGACGCATGGTCTGTGCGCAGAAGAAACTTCTTTCTGTAGAGGTATGGTCTGAAATGGCGGAGACCCAGAATGATGGCCAGCAGCTCTCGACGGGTGACAAAATAGTTCCTCTCCAGTCTGCTGAGGGAGCAGCTGTAGTAGGAGATGACACGCTCCCCCTCCGGTGACAAGTACAGACTATAAGCTTTTCACATGTAACCTCCTCACTCAGCTTCTCCAATAAGGTTCAGACCCTCTCCACTTAAAAACAGAATGAATGTAATGTACCCGAAACAGAACATGTTTCATAGCATTGACATGGCACTTCATTTGCAACACACACATACACACATACACACATACACACAAACATACGCAAACACACACTTGTATGTACACTGCTGTGACTGCAGTCAGTTTCTAGCAGAGAGAACTGTGGTCCTTTTGCGTGCTAACTCAAAGATAATAATAGGGTTCAGTGGAAAATATTACTGAAAACATAACCTGCAACCACTAACCAAATGTCCATGATCTCAGCAGCACAGACTGCTGCTGAGATCATGAGCTGTGATAATGGCAGCCTACAGTGGGCAGGCCAGGAACTGTAAGACAGCAGAGCAAGATAAACTGGTGCACAATAATGGTGATGTTTTCAAAATGTCCATCATTGGTATTATTAATATTATTATTATCATTGTCTTTATTATCTTAACAGGCTGTTAATATGCATTAACATTTGTATGAGTATTTTGACAGGAGAATCATTTGACTCTTGTACCATTTTGCTTTTTTACACTCCATCAGGTTTGAGCAGGAGACTTTTAGAAAAAAATTATAAATGCATACATAAATGTAGAGAAATAATATAAACACTTTGTTGAAAACTGAAAGTTACCTGAACATCTAAAATATTCAGGGCAAGACGGCAAAACCACATTGATTGTCTTGCAGATAACGAAAGAACCACAGAGGAAGGACGTTCATGTTTAGTTTCAAAGGTGCTTTGTGTGCCAAACCATTGTACAAAACCAGTCATGTCAGTCCTTCTGTTTTTCAATCGATTTTAACCTGTGAGTTAATCTTGTCTACTTTTATATTTACTGTCAACTTTATGCTTGCACACAAGACTTCAACCAACATGTTGATGACAGATTTTCAACATCTGTTCGTCTGTTTCATCTTCTACATTTCAGGTATGAGTAATTATTTATACATTGTTATGAAAAGAAAGCAAAAATTTTATTTACATTCTAAGAAAAGAAAAAAAACCTGACGTAAAAATGATAAGACAATGAATTCAATTCCTGATAAAAGTTTCTGTTAAAGGTGTTATAGGAGGAGAAACCAGGATCTGTGCTTTCAAAGGTTCATCAGTGGATCTGCACTGCTCACATCAACATCTGACTTCAAGCAGAAAATGGTTCACTATATACTGGGATGGTTATAAGTATGTTCAGAGTGAGCTCTCTGTGGATGGACAACGTGTAACATACAACATGTCTGAAGGGAAAAACCCAACTTTAGCCATCAATGATCTAAGAGAGAGTGATGCAAACGCTTACTGCTGTATGGAGACTACAGACAGTGCAGGAAACTGTTGGCTCAACAGAATTAGTCTACAAGTTGTTGCAGGTACAGTGACTTTTACTCATTGATTCCTTTCCAAATGACATCATTGTATAAGTTTTTATCCATCATCCTTTCAGAGCTGCAGGTAAAGGTGATTCCTGCCACAGAGGGACAGACAGTAACACTGATGTGCAGCAGCAGCTGTCCTCTGACTGAAAAGCCTGCAGCCTACATCTGGTACAAGAACAGAGAGTTTCTCTATGAGGACTGGTCTCCCTGGTACCAAGAGCTGCTCAGCAGTGAGGAAGCAGTCACATACTCCTGTGCTGTCAAAGGCTACGAGGATCTCAGAGCCCCTGAAGTCTCTGTGGGTGAGTCATGATGTTTATTGTGCTACAAACCCTTCAGCAAAAATCTGTAAAAATGGCCTCAGTACAAATATTAAATCTAATTTATTTTTGTCCAGATTCTATCACACAGATATGCTTCAGTGTGACTTATGGAAACACTTCTTTCCACAATGAGACATCAGTGAATGAGCGGCACTCCATCACATATCCCAGAGGTAAAAATTCCACACTCTACAAACACATCTCCAGTTAATATCAATTCTAGTCAGATTTGTTGAAACTATCATTTATAGGTATTATATGAGCTCTTTGAATATATCTATACATAGTAACAATATGTGTGTTTATCCCTTTTCTACAGAGGTTCATGTTCAAAGAGCTTCTTTCACCTCGGTGTTTGTCACACTGACCTGTAACACCAGCTGTAACCTGACTGATGATCAAACTGTCTACATGTGGTATCACAACAAACAAAACTATTATGAGAATCAACATTATTCAACTCATAACTCTTCAACAGACACATTCTCTTGTGCAGTTAAAGGCCACGAACATCTTCAATCTACAGAAGTTTGCAAGTTTCAAATCTATGTTGCCAACTAATAATGAACTCAAGTGCTGGAATACAGACCAATAAAACAACTCTAAATCGTCCATCTATATTTCAGGTGTTCAAGATAAAAACTGCTGGAGAGTGAATTATGTCAGCAGGAGAATCTGTGCTCTGGAAGGATCTTCAGTCAACATCACAAGTGAATACTCACATCCTGATAACATGAAGCCAGAGTTTAAATGTTGGAGTAAAAAATGGAGAAAAGATAAAGTGGAAGTTGAAGAGCTGATTGAGGCTGCAGGTCATGTGGAGTATCAGGACACCATGAAGAACCAACACATCCTGACCATCAACAACCTGAAGAAGAATGACTCAGGAGGATACACATTCAGATTCAAGAGAGATCATGAAGGATGGACACAGTCTGATCTGCCTGGAGTCTTTTTGATTGTCACAGGTAAATCTAAACTCCTCACTCAGCAGACTTTACTCATTAATGTCTGAACAGGAGCAGAGGTGGAAGAAATATTCAGATGCTGTGAACATGTCAATGCTGCACTGCAAATGCTCATTACAAAGAAAAAGTCCTGCACTTAACCCTCTCAGGCTCAAATTAAACTTTTTGTTGCTAATGCACAACCAAGTCCTGCAGTGGTACTTCTGAGTAAAAAAAACTCATAACATATCTATGTGGGCTAATCAGGTTGTTAGTTTTTAACTGTTGCAAATCTGCAACGCCTGCCTCGAGAGGGTTAAAACTGAAATCATTCAAGTTTTCAGAGAAAAATGCATTTCATATTGTATAAAATAGTTCTTATTATGAAGGAAAAAATATGTTTTACTTTTTTAGAAGAAGCACTCATGTGTCTTTTCCATTTCTCACTTTGGTGTCTGTTTTTTTTTATTTGAACAATCTGGATACTGTTATTTTGTTTGAGCTACAAAGCAATTACTCATCATTTCAGCATTTAACGCTTTGACATCTAGGAGCATACATCACTTAACTGTCAACTTTAAATGAGGTCAGAAGAATTTTGAACAATAACATTTCTGGCTAATTTTTTTTGTTTGTTTGTTTGTTTGTTGTTATAAATCTACATTCACAAGAACCACATTTCCAAACCATAAATGTCGCATTTCCATTCCAAAATGTCTTCAGTTTGACAATTAAAAATCAATGAAAATGGTGCATAAATAATGATTTTTTTTTTTTTTTACTTTCAGAGCTGAGAGTGAAGATGAGTCCTTCTGCAGTGGTGACAGAGGGTCAGAGAGTCACACTGACCTGCAGCACCAGCTGTCCTCTGACTGACAACACAAACTACATTTGGTACTTGAACAGTCGACCTCTGACCCCGAGAGAGAACCAGAACAAACATCTGATCCTAGACCCAGTCAGCAGGGAGGATGCAGGAAGCTACTCCTGTGCTGTGAAAAGCAACAAAGAGATCAGCTCTGCTCCAAAGACTCTCACTGTCCAAAGTATCACAGGAACATGGACACCAGCAGCTGCAGGAGTTTCTGCTGCTCTGCTCCTTTTAATACTTCTCTCTGTCTGCTGGTGTGTTAGGTGAGTAACGCTTTGATCTCATTCAGGTCAATATGTTCTTCTGATATGGCTTTAATTATATATATATTTTCTATCTGTTCAGAAAAAAGAGGATTTCTAACCAGCCTTCAAGAACTGAAACATTAGGCAACAAACAGCAGGTACCAAACAGGAAACAAAAAATTATTCTGCAATAACAGCTGAAATAAAACAAGCCGCTTCAACACCTTGTTTTTCTTCATATAAATCTATTCCTGCTTAACCCAAAAGCATGTATTTTTAGCCTTTGTATTGTTCTCCTTCATGTGAATTATAACCTCTATATATAAATGTATGTAGATATACATTAATAAAATGTGATGTTATTTGTCTATGCAGATTTTTCCTGATTTCATAAATAAAAACGTTCCAGCTGAATCGGAGGAGCAGGATGTTCATCACTATGTCAGGCTGCGTTTCAGTTTGAAAAACAACACTGACATCTACTCAACCATCGAGTTATCGCCTGCTAAGTAAATACACCTTTTTTTTGCTTTATTCATCATATTCAAACTGTGATTTGAAATCACTTGTTGATTTGAAAATTATTTCCTTTCTTTAAATTAGAATGACGACAACTTCCAGTGACTTTGCAAGAAGTGAAACATCAAACAATGAAGAGCAGGTACATGACAGGATTCAAGTGTAAAACATCAACTCCTCTATTTTTCTTCATATCTTCAATCATTTGTTATCTATCAAGAACAGTGCTTAAACTTGTGTCCTCGTCTTTTTTTCCATCCATAATTCCTCCATTCATACATCTATTTTCTCCCATTTGTGTTGGGTTGGGTCACAGAGAGGGCAGACATGTAAACAAACTATCCCCTGCTAGCTCTTGCAGCAGTGGGGACATTTTGGCATTCCCAGGTTAGCCATCACACATCTCTCCAGCAGGTCCTGGGTGTTCCCCAGTGCATCCTCACTGTGGGAAGAAGCCACGTAGGAGGTATCCTAGTCAGACTATTGCTGACTAATTAGTACCTTTTGATTTGGGCGAGTAGTGGCTCCACAACCTCGACTTGAAAGATACTTTGCACCACTTGTAGCTCATCTTTTTCATACTATGTTAGTGGGATTGCTGTCAGGATTCTGCCAGAGGTGGGAGTTTGTTCCCAGTGTAACCTCATTTTATGTTTGGTATAGTCCTGTCAAGCATCCCCACCACCTGATTCGAGTCAGCACCATGTGGTGATCAATTGACAACTCTCCTCCTTTGTTCACCTGAGACCAGCTGTTTTTGACACATTTGAAATTATAAGAGGTCATCAATCATTCCATGACAGGCAGTAGTGAACTTTTCTAACAGATTAATTGAGTTTTATTGTCACAAGAACAGATATCTCTCATACTTCATGCAATACCTCTATAGTGGAACACATCTGTTTAACAAAAATCATCTGCTCTCTCTTCTCAAACATTATTGCAGGCCTGCACTGTACACACAAACTCACAAACTGCACAAACTCAAATGTTAGCTTCTATTCTGTTGTACAGTGGCACATTAATGTAATCTGATATTTATGTTTTCCTAAATTTAGCAAGCCATTTCAAAATTGAGATCTCTAATCTAGTTTTGAGGTCCCAACCGAGAAGCCTTAACACCCACTCACATCATTTGATCACAAGGTCTCACAATAGTTTCACCCGAAGCCTTGCTGGAGAATGACCCACACCCGTTTTTACAACTCTCTCTTATGCAGATCAACTGTGGGTTCACACTTTTCTTTCCAAGAAAGGACTTTAAAATGGATCCTAGATTCAATTGGAAGCTAATGTAGAGAGGCCAAAACCAGAGTGATGTGGTCGAATTTCCTTCTGCTTTAAAAATCGTGCCGCAGCATTGTGCATTAGTTGCAAGCGTGACAAAGTGCCACGCCCAACCTCTACTAAAAGAGAATTGCAGTAATCCAAACGTGAAGTAATAAAGGCGTGAATAACACTTTCCAAGTTACGCTTGGAAAGAAAGGGCTTAACCCAGTATGTTGTGTGTCTTCCTCCTCAGGTGAACCCTGATCCCATATATGACAACCTCCCAGCACATTATAGCGGACTGCAACTACCTACGAGCCACACAAGTGATGTCTACTCCAGTATGGACCCACTGCCTGCTCACTAAAGTAACTTTGTTACCATAGTGATTTAAAGGGCCTTTTTCTCCGATAGGTTTAGCGACTGAGCTAATTTCAGTATCACAGCAGGGACACCACATTGGGTGGATCTGCCAGTGGTTTTCATACATAAATTACAGAAGAAATAAATCTTGAACTTTTCAGTTAGAAAATGTATTTTATTAAAACACATGTCACAACTGAAAGATGACAAAAAAACAGCAACTTGTGTTTGGGTGCAGCTGAGTGACTGTTTTTTAATGCACCATGAAATATCAAAAACCATATTATCAACTTTTGTTAATAATATGTTTTTTTTTATATTTTTGCAACTCTCATAACTTTCCAAAGAAACTGTATGGACATTTATTGCAATAAATGTGGCTACTGTTTAAATTCAGCCCTGTGGTTTCATATGTATTCTGGCTGATAGACGATGACCTCTTAATACTGACAGAGGGTCACTCTTCACTAAAAATCTGTTCTTTTGAAAAGTAGTCATGTTATGATTAGCAAATAATGTAATCCCTTGACAAAATGTACGAGACAAGAAAGCAAAAGTGTCCAGTGAACAAACATAGAACAACACAGGGGAGGCAACAGATGGAAACACAGGTGGGGGGAGATGACTACAGCTACTCATACTGAAACCCACATGCTCTACATTACAGAGGACTCATTCCTAGAACAGAGATAAACAGAAAGCAGACGCTCTAAATAGCAACTTAAACTTTAAAATATGAACTAAGAATTTAAGACTGCAACAAAGAGTCAAACAACAGGAACCATTGTGGAAGCAGATTTCTTTTCTGTTGTATTACAAACATATTTAATCATATCACTTAAGTATAGCCAGATCACTCCTGACACCAATTGTATGCATCCATGTGGAATCTTATCACAACTGGGCCCCAAGTTTTATTGCACCTTCACAGAAAGTCCATTGTATACTTGAAGATCTCCGACATCCTGCTCTTAGGGAGGTGACAGCCAAGCAGAAAACAAGGTCATAATTGTCTCTGTGAGGCAGGAGGTTAAAGGATGGGGCTGATGGCATAGAGATATATGATATGCTATGGAATGTTCTTTGTTTAACAGCGTCTGTGATGGGTTATATAACATGTAAGGGCAGCGGCCACAATTCAGAGATCACCCTAGTGTTTGACAGGAGTGGTTCTCTCCATATTGCAATATGTTATTAAACTCACTTTAAATCATGCTCACTGTGGTGTTTGCAGGTTATTGTTAAAATTTCCATAATAAAATCATGAAGTGATTTTGCTGTTGTTAAATCTGTGTGTCAGGGCTGTGCAGAGAGGTTTAAAGGGGCGGGTGCTCAAAGTTAAAAAGGGGCACATTGAACCAGGCTGAATAACAACAACACACATTCATCAAGAATCTAATATGGGATCACACCATACTATATCACTGTTGTGAGGTGGCGACAAGGCAAAGCAAACGTAGCCTATGTTTTACCTGATGGGTACAATGTTGCTGTTGAGGGGTTGCTGTGGATAGTGCTGGAGGGCAGGGCTGCGTTGATCTGAGACTGTATTAAAAAGTCCATAGGAGAGATGGTAGCTGATTAAACAAGTGTCATGAGATAATAACAAAATGCAAAGATTGGTGACAGCGCTTGGAACCATAAGGCAACAAAAAACTGTGAGAAATAATTTAGGCTCTGCCTGTGAATCACTCTTTGCTTCTCTTCTTCCTTCCATCCCATCATTTCATATATCACTCTCCACTTGCTATGTGAGAACAAGGCACAACTTGCTATTGCAATAAACTATAATCTAATTATCCACACCTAACAACTTTTGCACTTAATCTATAATAAAATGATGACAGAAAAATGTTATAGCCCTGCCTTTAGTAGCCTCACACAGCTCCTACTGTTTCCTCCTCATGTCCTTACCAGGCATGTCTGGACAATGTTATATCATGAGTAATATTTTTTTTTTAAATCCATCTAAATAAAACACACACATGCACGCACACACAGTGACATTTTAGACCTTCTTCAGAATACTGTATATACTATGGGCATCATGGTGCTGATCCAGAATCCTTACATTATTATTTATTACTAGAGCTACAACAATAAAGCAAAGAGGAGGGGGAAGAAATAAATATGAAATAATGTATTTATGATGATTCCATTTGTTTCACTATCCACTCTGTGCAGGGGCAAAGCTTATTACATTTTTAAACTGTAGAGATACAATCATTTTACTGCTGTAAAATCCAAATTTTGTCTTATTTAAAATATAAATCTAATATAATCTGCTTCTTAATGTATGTTCTTTAAAATACAGTGTGTGTTTTTTAATATATTATAATTATAATAATGTATAATTATGTGGACATGCATATTAGATCGTTTTTTAGTGAAATATAATCCCTCCAGAAAGGCAGGAAAAGCCCTGTAACTTACTTTAAAACTAAATATGTTCCCTAAAACGGTGACAGAGCTACAGACCCATGACAGCCTTACACAGGTAGCCAGCAGCTATGACCAGCACTACTTGTGCAGTTAATAAAAGGACAGGTAATGTTTGTCGCGCTGTTGCACACACAGCACGCTCGTTTGTTTCAGTTCGTCAGTTGCCACAAGACAACGTGTACGTAATAAGCTAATACTCCTGTGTGCTATACACTACAGTTTACGCTGTACACCTACTTACTGGTTTTGTCGCATCAGTCTGTGTCTCTGAGTTAACTTGTGTTTCTCCTACAGCTCCGGACCGCAAAAAAAATGCGCGTGCTCATTGTGAGCTCGTTCCCGGCTCGTAACCAGCGTGTTCTGCCGTCAAGGGCGATCATTGGTTAATAGTGATCATGTGACTGATGCAAGCCAGATCCTTTTATTTAGCAAAACTGTGATTAATAGTTAAATATTATTGTTGAGGGGCACAGACAGGACTCGCACACACACATTAAAAAATAACAATAATAATTTTTTTTAAAAAGTTGCCTCAACAAAAGGGCACTTTGGGCACCCATCAGGAAAGGGGCGGGTGCTCAGGCCTCTCTAGCCCCCCCCCCCCTCTGCACGTGCCTGCTGTGTGTAGTTTCTCAGCAGATACACTCACAGTAAACACTTTGTCTATTCTGTTTTCAACCTTTCCTGTAAAATTGCTATTTATTTTTGACATTCACTCATGTTTTTGAAATTTTATGAAGTGACAGAAACAGCAGCTGTAAAAAGGTGATTTACATATCACTTCGAACAAGAACTGTTATGTGGTTTGTCTCTGAACTTGAGCTCACTACAGATAAACATCATGGAAAGTACATCATGGCAGCACGGAGTAACTTCTACACAGAAAAAACGAGCAGTGTTAGTGCAACACCACAAGAGTCAATTTCAACACAGAGCCAGTGTCTCTTGAATAAAATGACAACAATTAATGCAACATGAAAAATAATAACTTTTTAAAATTTTCTTACCATATTCACATTGTTTTATGCTTATGTCAACTAATATGAATTATTATCAGTTGTAAACCCTTTTTAAAACTTTTTTACTGTCTACTCTTGTAGTATGAATAACAGCTGTATGGAGACTTTTGGTAGTTCCGAGGGGGGTATAACAGTAGTGTTCCAACCTATCACATTATTCTAAATGGTCTTCAACAAATTTATCTTCATAAGTGTAAAATAATAACTCTAAACAGTGTTAGAGAGCCTTGAAAAATTCATCAAATGCTCCAAGTGAACTGGTTGACTTGCATGGTTTGACCTGCTTGTCCAGGACAATAAGAAACTCACGGATGGTGTTCCTCTTTGTCCCAGCAGCACGTAGATAGGGTTGTGTAATGGGGTTGATGGCATCAACATGTTCCTGGATGCTTGTTCCACTCTGAGTATGTTAAAAATGAAGAAAAAAAACAACAAAATAAGTTGAATAACAAAATCAAAATATCTGTTGAAACGTAATTGTTACACGCTTTCCCCATCAATGTTCAAATCAACAGCTAACCAACACCCCTCACCCCAAACACAAGACCACATGGTAATAAAATGAATAAAACAGGTATCAAATATTTATAAAATAGAGTGCATTTCATATATGAAAAGAAAACAAATGATTGTTGGCCTCTGGTAGACACCCTGAGCTTGAAGGATAAAAGACCAAGGGATTCTTTTAATATATATATATATATATATTAGGGGTGCAACGATATTCGTATTGATATTGAACCGTTCGATACAGTGCTTTCGGTTCGGTACGCATATGTATCGAACAATACAAAATTTGTAATTTATTTTATCAACTTTCCTTCTGACGATGCTGTCTGTGTTGAGCGCTCAGTGAATCTGCGTTCGACTACTCCGCCTAGGCTCGACAGTGCAGCCTAGGCGGAGTAGTCGAACGCAGATTCACTGAGCGCTCAACACAGACAGCATCATCAGAAGGAAGAGCGCAGGGCAACCTAGCGAGACAGAAGTTAAGCTCTCCTTTTAACATGGACCTCCCCCACCCTCATTCAGATCTGGCGTTTGGAATTATTTTGGTTTTCATGTGACGTATGACCCTGAAGGTAAGCGAGTCATGGACTAAAGTAAAACAGTATGTTGGATGTGCCACGCAATGCTCAATTACATGGGTGGGAACTAGTGTGTTAGCGCAGTTAGCTCGTTAACGTGTTGGCCGTCTAGCCCCATGCACGGGGCGATTGGCGGTAGCTCGTTAACGGAGATTTGCCGTGTTGTGGCGTTAAGGTCATTTCAACGAGATTAACCTGAAAGCACTAGTGGGAACACAACGAATATGACTGCACATTTACGCCGACATCATCCTAGTGCAAAGACAAGTGGAAGCAGAAAAAATACAAGCAAGCATGCTACTAACTTTAGCCGAGTCATTTAGACAGCTGTTAGCACATGATTCTCCTTATATGTTTAATATGCTGCTGAGAATATAGCCCAGAAGAAGCGGATAGTATAGCTTTTATTTTGGAAAGAGACATTTCTCTGTAATAAACTCTCTTTTCCAAAGATGAGTGATTCCTCAATCAGATACAGGGCTCGCAATATCGCTAGCCCGACGTCCCGGGGCTAGCGATTTTTTCAGTCGGTTTACCAAAATCTATCTCTGCCCTGCCCGTCGGGCTATTGTAGGAAGGAAAAATATATGTCAATGCTTTTGCATTCTTTCAGAAATGTAGCTGGGTAATTATGTCATTGGCATCGGTGAGCCACTGTCAATATGTGACATATTGCAATCGCGTTTGAATTTGCGCTTGTGTTTTTGCTTTCACTTTGCAATCGCACGAACTGTGTATAGAGAGCGACAGCACTGATTGGTGAGTGATGATAATTTGTGCACCAATTCCTCTGACATCGTCTTATTAATTGTTAGCTTACTATGCAAACATGACAAGTGAAATCTCACGCAGCAAGCTTAAACATGTGAGAGGTTGATCGCGCAGAGAATCGCTGAGCTTATGTGAGTGCGTGTGTAAAAGCAGCAGGATATATATTTGACTACAATGACCTGGATGACTGAGAACCTTCACAGACAGATATATATTTTAGTTCTGCTGAGCCAAATAAGACAGGTCAGGGTGAAGAAGTGACAGCCAAAGAAAAGCTTACCACAAAACGGAGAAGTTATGACAAATCAGACTATAAGGCAAAAAGAAAGTGCAGCTTTATGGTTTCATGGACAAAAGAATTTCTGTGGCTGCGATATGACGAGCTAAATAACCAGGGCTGCACATAAGTGGTCCGCAGGTGCGCATTGTAACGTGCGGTGGAGATGAAGCCAGCCGCGGAGGTGTGCAGGTGGATAGCGAATGAGCAACAGCTTCTGACTTTCCAAAAAGTACTCATTTATTTACAATATCAAAAATAAGTGCTACCTCTACCACACATTACTGAAGAGCACACTAGTCCGCGTACACACGGGAGCATCCATTACAGGAGGAGTGCGAAGAAGAACAAAAAGGGGGCGACACCAGTCGTGAGACAGGAGGCGCCGCCATGTGGTGATACACTGCATTACGATAGCAACTGTTACAGCATTCGCTGTCAAAATAAAAAACACGCACAAGGGTTAGGGTTAAATTTAAAAACTGTACTTTTGAGTTAAAATATATATTTATAATTTTAATAAATGACAAATTAAAAAGGCATGAACACTTTTTTTTGTATCGAAAAAATATCGAACCGTGACACCAAAGTATCGAACCGAACCGAACCGTGAATTTTGTGTATCGTTGCACCCCTAATATATATATATATATACATATGATTTTTTTTTCATGTATAATAGCCCAAATATGTCAGTCTGAAGCCTGAGTCTTTGACTTACAGGGATCATTTGTATATATGTTGAATTTGTGATTTCAAACTTGTGCATCCACCACTGTAACAGTATACAAGTATATACAAGTAATATTAGGTCCTTGTGGGGCCTGTTTATTTACACTCTATTTACTGATCCAATATTTTTTTTACTTAATCAACCAAAAAAAAAAAAAGAAAAAGAAAAAGAAAAAAACTTCCTGAAAACCTTCAACATAAGACAATGATATTATTACAGATATTTGCACCTCACTCATCTTGTGCTGTGAAATTGACAAGAAGTAGACAAAGAACAATTCAAAAAGTTGCTGAGATCAAGAGCTATAATGGTGTCCTCTGGTCGACATGTCCTGAACTGCTAAAAAACAACAAGTGCAGTACTTATTTTTTCATTAAAGAATATATCATAGTGTTTCATGCAGCACAATAACACCAAAAAACTCCCCCCCAAAAACAGATTGAATATAAATCAAAATACTAGTTAAAGGTTTTTCAGTGTTTTCCTCTATGGCTGAAATCCTATTTTCTCCTCTTTAGCCAAAAAAGGCTAAAGACTGGCAGACGTTTTGACTGTTGAGCCAAACTCAGCAGTGACAGAATACAATTCAGTCACAGAAATCAAACACTTTTTGAATATGGAAATTTTAAAGAAAGCAACTAGGCTAAATAAAAAATAATAAGAAGAAGGTAACTTTTTCTATTAAAAACAGCAGCTACACGCAGGAGTTTCTGCAGCTCTGCTGGTTTCAATACTTCTCACTGTCTGCTGGTGTGTTAGGTAAGCAACACCTGGTTTGGTCCAAAAGCTATACATTCAAAGTCTGCTCTGAAATCCCGGATTTTATTTTTCATTCCTTTTAATAAACAGAAAGAAGAGGACTTCCAGTCAGTCTCAAAAAGGAGAAACTTCAAATATAATGCAGCAGGTGCAAAACAACATTCAAATAATTCTGCTGTGTTAGACAAACTTCCCCTCATCTGTCCTTTTTTCTCACATGATCATTTATCTGGAAAAAGCTTACACTTGTTATATGTCCGCCAGCAAGCATTCTTTTCAGTGTTACTCCCCACACCAGATCATTTTCCTTCTGAATGTTTTTTTTATTTCACACACTGAACTGGAGATTGTTATTCATGCATTCTTTTCGCCACGTTTAGATTACTGTAATTCATTGTTTATATGTCTGAGCAAAAACTCCCTGAAACGTCTGCAGGTTGTTCAAAACACTGCAACAAGGCTTCTGACCAAATCTTCTCATACTGTTGTTAATACAGCTGCACTGACTCCCCATTGAATTCAGAGTCCATTTTAAGATTCTGGTTCTGACTTTTAGAGCTCTTCACGGACAAACACTAGCTTAGATTATTAAACTTCTAACCTGTCCCTAGCAGATCCCTGAGGTCATGTGGTCAGGGCCTACTTGTTGTACAGAATACAAGGCTGAGAAGTAAGGGAGACAGAGCTTTAGCCACCGTGGCCCCCAGACTCTGGAACTCTCTTCCTCTGAGCTTTAGATGTATGCTTAAGTTTCACACCACAAACCAATAGCAAAACATTCTCCTTCAGGATTTTCTAGTAATGAGCAGAATCCATGATTAAATTAATTGAAGCAAGTTGTCCAGATCCTGAAGCAGCAAAGCAGCCCCAGACATGCAGTTCTTTAGATTTTGTTCTGGGTTCTTTTGTGACCTGACAAATATAAATTATTTTGTTTCTCATTTTTTCTTTAGACTGTTGTTTTCTGAGATATTTTAACTTGTTTCACTTTGTCAGACAGGTTGTTTTTTGGGGCGATTGTGGCTCAAGAGTTGGGAGTTCGCCTTGTAATCGAAAGGTTGCTGGTTTGAGCCCCGGCTTGGACAGTCTCGGTCGTTGGGCAAGACACTTCACCCGTTGCCTACTGTTGGTGGTCAGAGGGCCCGGTGGCTCCAGTGTCCGGCAGCCTCGCCTCTGTCAGTGCGCCCCAGGGCAGCTGTGGCTACAAAGTAGCTTGCCATCACCAGTGTGTGAATGGGTGGATGACTGGTTGTGTAAAGCTCTTTGGGGTCCTTAGGGACTAGTAAAGAGCTATACAAATACATGCCATTTACCATTTTAAGATCTGTCACTGAAGTGACAATGTAACCAATAACAAACAACCAGCTGTTAGTTTTTGATGCAGTTTATTATAAATTTATAATAACTGTCTCGTCTCCTAAGATGAAACTTGATCGTATTGATGAAAATATCTCAGCTCAGTCAGCAGGGCAGGATGATCATCACTACAGCAGACTGCACTTCAGTGAAGACCACACAGCTGACCTCTACTCCACCATCGAGCCACTGTGTGCTCAATAAAGAAAAGCTTGTTAGCATGGTGATTTCACCTCCAGTGATATTACTCTACCATCACAGCACAGACTCTGCAACTTCTAGATCTGTCAGTGGGTTACACTCGCTTTATTTTAATATAAAATATAGTAAAAATAAACAATTTATTTGAAACTGCAAAGCTTAAGTATAAATTCTTAAGCTTTTCAATTTAAAGATATTTGGTAATGACGTACCTGTGTTAAAAAAAAAAAAAAAAACACCTGCAAAACACAAGGAAACTGTTTAAAAATTCTGCTATGTCCAAAAGCCCGTGTGTGTGCATTTACTGATCACCCTCTTAAAAAAGGTGCTATTTTTTTTTTTTTTTTTTTTTTTTTTTTTGTGTCCCGTTTGGATCTTTAGCCATCAGAATTGTTGTCTTAAGGCCAAGAAAGATGCCAAGCGGATTTATTTTACCAAGTGGATCATCATGGCCTTGCCATATTGGTGCATTTGATTGACCTTTATTATAATTATGAATTTATTTTATTTTCAGTTGCTACAAACGGGACAGACATGACTGGAGGATAGGACAGGGAGAAAGAATGAAAGAAAGAGAGGGAGAGAAAGAAAACCAAAGGGGAGAAGAGACGGTGAGAAGGGGGGGAAGAAAGAAAAAAAAACAAACAAACAAACAAAAAAAAACACCTGGGTCAGCTGTATGGAGAAAAAAAACAGAAGAGAAAGCAAACAACAAAGAGCAACATAATAAAAAAAACGGCACCATCACAATAAACTAGCTAGCAGTAGATAACAGTAGATACTAAATAATAAACGATATTGTGCAGCACGCAAGATAGACAGCGCACAATGTGCTTTGAGGCAGCAGCCAAGAAAGCTGTAGTCCGCGTCTGTGAATACCCGTGTGTACACCTGTGTGCATACCTGTGTGGATCAGCATGCTTGCATTCCAAAGGTTTCTCCATGTAACGATCTGCTAGGGAGTGTGGGGAGCCACAGCCCCGTCCTCCAGGGTATGAAGCAGGTATGGAGGAGATCAAAACTCCAGACATCCAGAGGCCCCCAGAACACAAGAGACCAAGGAAGACTACAGAGGGGCAGCCGCGCCACTGTCCCAGAAAGAGCTGAGGAGAGTCCCAGATGAGGGCTCACTCAGCAGCCGCGGAGCAGAAGCTAGGGGGAGTTGCAGTGACGCGCCCGTGAGCTCCGCCGGCAGCCAGCTGTGCCTGAGTGACCGAGCGCACCCCACCTCCGAAGTAAAAAGGTGCTATTTTTGATAACTCTGCCAGGCATGGTAATTGCATTACTTTGTGTGCCTTGGGTGCCACTAATGAAAACATCAAAGCCATTGTGTCTGCTGTTTCTGTTCTGGTAACTTTTTGTCTGTATCACAAAATAATGACTAACAGCGTCATCTGGCTCTGCTCTCACTGTCAGCACTGTCAGGTGTTTGATGAACATATAATGAAATAGGTCGTGTGTAGGAATGGGAATCACAGTTGTCCAATATCTTGGAACTGTTCGTAAACAATTGCATCATACTGCTAACACAACTTCGACTTTTTGCAAGCATCCTCACAGACACCATGCTAATGCTAAGCTAACAAGAACCCAGAGTATTGCTAAAGCTGAGTAAATGCTGATCCCAGTGATCCGCTGCTGTACTTCAACAGGTAACAAACTGATGAGCAGTCACACTTTAGCCTCCGTTTCTACCTGTTCATGTTTCGACAGTACAGTCACTGTGATGATTGATTTGAAGTGTCTTTGCTAAGAGAAAGATCATGTGTGTCCTCATTGTTTTTTTATTTGTGTTGGTGTGTCGGGCTGTAGCCTGTAGGTTTACACTGTTAAATGGTAATTATGCGACAGTGTGTTTCAGATCATTTTGCAGAGTAAAATGAAAGTAACATAACAAGTAGTATCTTTAGTGTAGTTTGTGAGAATGTCAGCTCTCATGGGTGAAGTTTGGCTCTGAGGGTCGGGGAGGAGTGTAGCGGTAGCAAGGCAATGTGAAGGGGACCAGATGGAAAAAAGACAACCACACGAGCCTTCAATCGTTTTTCAAAGCTTTGAATATATTCTTTCTTCCTTCTTATGCAGAGGTTTTGTCATGCTCACCAGCAACACATCTAGAAATAACCACTCGAGCCTCTCAACAAACTCCTCTTTAAATAGATGCTGGTCATACTATCACCAATAAAATGCACGATGTGTGAAACAAAAGAATATGAACCAGCAGTCCCCCCTAACCCTTTGCTCAGACAAAGAGTGCTGCTTAGTTTGACCGATGACTTACTTTGTCTTTTTTTGGTTCCAGCTTTGACTGTCAGCTTTACGCTCAAAGTCTGGACTAAAACAACAATGGAATTGAGAGATGCTGGTCGTCTGCTTGTGGGTCTCATCTTTTACATTTCAGGTATCTGAAATTATTTATGAGTTCTTATGTAAAAATCATTAGTTAATATTAACTTAAGTACAAAGATATTGTAAAATTTACAGATGAGAAAATTTAGTTTGGACTAGCTCCTAATGTGGAGTACTAAAAATTATTAAGTGGTTAATAATAAAGACATATTAATAAGATAATAAATGGGTTTTTTTTAACTCTCTTCTGTTAAAGGTGTTACTGGAGAAGAAACCAGGATCTGTGCTTTCAAAGGTTCATCAGTGGATCTGCACTGCTCACATCAACATCTGACTTCAAGCAGAAAATGGTTCACTATATACTGGGATGGTTATAAGTATGTTCAGAGTGAGCTCTCTGTGGATGGACAACGTGTAACGTACAACATGTCTGTTAAAAAAAACCCAACTTTAACCATCAATGATCTAAGAGAGAGTGATGCAAATGCTTACTGCTGTATGAAGACTACAGACAGACCAGGACGCTGTTGGTACAAAAGAATTACTCTTCATGTTGTTACAGGTACAGTGACTTTTACTCATTTATTACTTTCCAAATGACATCCTTGTATAAGTTGTTCTCCATCATCCTCTCAGAGCTGCAGGTAAAGGTGATTCCTGCCACAGAGGGACAGACAGTAACACTGATGTGCAGCAGCAGCTGTCCTCTGACTGAAAAGCCTGCAGCCTACATCTGGTACAAGAACAGAGAGTTTCTCTATGAGGACTGGTCTCCCTGGTACCAAGAGCTGCTCGGCAGTGAGGAAGCAGTCACATACTCCTGTGCTGTCAAAGGCTACGAGCATCTCAGAGCCCCTCAAGTCTCTGTGGGTGAGTCATGATGTTTATTGTGCGACAAACCCTTCAGCAAACCCCTGTAAAAATAGTCTCAGTACAAATATTTAACCTCATGTCTTTTTGTCCAGATTCAATAATACAGACATGTTTCAGAGTGACTTATGCTTATGGAAACATGTCTTCGCACAATCAGACATTAGTGAATGAGCCGTGCTCTATCACATATCCCAGAGGTGAAATTTCCATAACCAAACCATACAAACACATCTTCACTTAACCTCTATCTTGTCATATTATGTCAAACCAACACTTATATGAATTTATTGAGCTGTATGATTATATCAAATATAGTGTCAAGAAATGTATTTATCCTTTTTCAGCAGGGGTTCATGTTCACAGAGCTTCTTCCATCTCAGGGTTTGTCACACTTACCTGCATCACCAGCTGTAACCTGACTGATGATCAAACTGTCTACATGTGGTATCACAACAAACAAAACTATTATGAGAATCAACATTATTCAGTTGATAACTCTTCAAGAGACACATTCTCTTGTGCAGTTAAAGCTCACAAACGTCTTCAATCCAAGGAAGTTTGTAAGTGTCAACAATCTAATAATGAACTCAAGCGCTGAAACACAGACCAATCAAACAACATTAAATCGTCCATCTATATTTCAGGTGTTCAGGATAAAAACTGCTGGAGAGTGGATTATGTCAGCAGGAGAATCTGTGCTCTGGAAGGATCTTCAGTCAACATCACAAGTGAATACTCACATCCTGATAACATGAAGCCAGAGTTTAAGTGTTGGAGTAAAAAATGGAGAAAAGATAAAGTGGAAGTTGAAGAGCTGATTGAGGCTGCAGGTGGTGTGGAGTATCAGGACAACATGAAGAACCAACACATCCTGACCATCAACAACCTGAAGAAGAATGACTCAGGAGGATACACATTCAGATTCAAGAGAGATCATGAAGGATGGACACAGTCTGATCTGCCTGGAGTCTTTTTGATTGTCACAGGTAAATCTAAACTCCTCCCTCAGCAGACTTTACTCATTACAAAAGAGTCTGCTTTTAGGTTTCACTCACTCATGTTTATTCTTTACCCCATGTTACAATTGTGTAATGTTTCATATCTTGACATATTATGTTTTTTAATAAAAAATGTTCCTCTTTCAGAGCTGAGAGTGAAGATGAGTCCTTCTGCAGTGGTGACAGAGGGTCAGAGAGTCACACTGACCTGCAGTACCAGCTGTCCTCTGACTGACAACACAAACTACATTTGGAACTTGAACAGTCGACCTCTGACCCCGAGAGAGAACCAGAACAAACATCTGATCCTAGACCCAGTCAGCAGGGAGGATGCAGGAAGCTACTCCTGTGCTGTGAAAACCAACAAAGATATCAGCTCTGCTCCAAAGACTCTCACTGTCCAAAGTATCACAGGAAGGACACGAGGAGTTTCTGTAATAGTTCTGGTTTCAATAGTTCTCTTTTTCTTCTTTTTGATTAGGTAAGCAACAGTGTGTTTGATTCAAAGTGACAACATTTAATCTCTGGCATGAACTCACTTATTTTTTCTGTTTATTACTTTCAATAACCAGAAAAAAGAGGACTATGAGTCAGTCTTCCACAAACGAAACATCAAACAACATAGTGGAGGTAAAGATTACTGTAGAGTTGGAAAACACATTTTCATACTGAATGATCTTTCTTACAGAGTCAAAGGAGTCGAATCTTTAAGTGTATTATGATGTATCGCTTTTTGTTCTCAGCTAAATCCTGATCCTGTGTGTGAAGACGTCTTAGCTCAGCCACAGGTGGAGGATGAAGTCCTCTACAGCAAAGTTCACTTCTTCAAAAACCACACAGATCCTCTTTTTTCCACCATAGAGCCACTTCAGCCCAGAGAAGAGCAGCATGCTGATTACGCTGCTGTGAAGTTTAGACATAACACGAGCTCTGATGAAGAATCTGTTGTCATTTCAACAGAAACAGACCCCACTTAAAGACCTGCAGACGTACACTGCGGTGAACAAGCCTGATGACAACCCTCTGCCTACATTTAAAATCTTGTGCACTGCACTGAATCTTGATTTCACATTATTTATACCTTCTTTCTGTATTCGATGCAGTGAGTTTAAGCATTTGATGAGCTTCACATGATACTCAGGTGAATGGAACAATTCATGGTCATGTAAATATTATTGTCATGTATTTTTAATTTTAATCATTTTTAGCAGGTTAGAGCAATTACACACAATACAAGGGTCTTCAAAACTATAACTTGAAGAAAGAAGGGATACAACAGCTGTAATGTTTGCTATGGGGATGCTCCTCATGGGTGTATATGTGCTGTTTTCGCACAGGACACTGAAAATTTCGGAATAACTATTTGAAAGTTAAACAGTGTTTGGGAATCTCACTGCATTATAGACTTGATTTTGTCACAATGCAGAATATTCAGGTTCACTTTGTTTGCTTCCTTTGCTTTTATTCCTAACTGTATTTCAAACACGTTTGTACAGTTTTACTTTTGTTTGCTTTAGATCTTCTATTTTTAATGTGAAGCGTTTCTACTATTTTAAATGTCTTAGTTTTTTCGTAGACTATTTTATAGCAGACAGCATATTCCATCCAGCCATTCTTTTCCGCGTATCTATTTCAGGGTCGACGAGGGGCTGGAGCCTATCCAAGCTGTCAGACAGCGTATTCAGTTCAATTCAATTTTATTCATATAGCGCCAAAACACAACAACAGTCGCCTCAAGGCGCTTTGCATTGTAAGGTAGACCCTACAATAATACATACAGAGAAAAACCCAACAATCAAGCAAGCACTTTGGCGACAGTGGAAGGGAAAAACCAGGCTCAGGGAGGGGCGGGGCCATCTGCTGCGACCGGTTGGGGTGAGAGAAGGAAGACGGGATAAAGACATGATGTGGAAGAGAGATAGAGATTAATAACAGATATGATTCAATGCAGAGAGGTCTATTAACACATAGTGAGTGAAAAAGGTGACTGAAAAGGAAAAACTCAATGCATCATGGGAATCCCCCAAGCAGCCTACATCTATTGCAGCATAACTAAGGGAGGATTCAGGGTCACCTGGTCCAGCCCTAACTATATGCTTTAGCAAAAAGGAAAGTTTTAAGCCTAATCTTAAAAGTAGAGATAGTGTCTGTCTCCCAAATCCAAACTGGAAGCTGGTTCCACAGAAGAGGGGCCTGAAAACTGAAGGCTCTCCCTCCCATTCTACTTTTAAATAATCTAGAAACAACAATTAAGCCTGCAGTGTGAGAGCGAAGTGCTCTAATGGGGTGATACAAGGTTGTTAAGATAAGACGGGGCCTGATTATTTAAGACCTTGTATGTGAGGAGCAGGATTTTGAATTAAATTCTGAATTTAACAGAATGCGCTGGTATTACCAGCATAAAAAAATGTTTCAGTTGACCCAACTGAATAATATGGAAAAGCTCTGCACTCAAGTATCAACAAATAACCACAACATGGCAGGCCTTTGTGACCACAGAAGCACTCTATGTATGTTTCATTGCTGTTAGTGATTTTTATCTCATTATTCATTTCATTTTCATTGTATCCTCATTTTATAGTTTATTCCTGTATTATTGGGACATTGTCACTAGTAGGTTTTGCCACTTAGCGCTTCCCTTTGCCACTGGTATATATTTAAACATATGATGTGTGTGTGTATAAACTGTGTTGAAAATTTGGATTTACAAAATATGGCAATTACAAATACAGATTACAGTATACAGACAACTAACCTGATTTACAAATGAATTTAGTTGTGGTGACAAGCAGAGACAAAAGCTTTTCACTTGTAAACTCCTCACCCAGCTTCTCGAATAAGGTTCAGACCACTGAAACACAGAATGAGTGTAATGTACATGAAACAGAACATTAAATGTAGTGTTGGCATGCCACTTCATCTGCAACACACACACACACATTTTCATGTGCACTGATGTGATTGCAATCAGTTTCTAGCAGAGAGAATTCTAGTCATAGCTAACTTTAAGAGAATAATAGGGTTCAGTGGAAAATATTACTGAAAACATAACCTGCAAGCGCTAACCAAATGTCCATGATCTCAGCAGCACAGACTGCTGCTGAGATCATGAGCTGTGATAATGGCAGCCTGCGGTGGGCAGACCACAAACTGCTGAAGAGCAGAACAAGCTATACGGGGGTCTTATAATGGTGATATTTTCAAAATGGTCAGTATTATTATCATTATTATTATTATTATTATTATCATTATTATTTAACAGGCTGTAAATGTGCCTTGTAATAATGTTTGTATGAACATTTTGACAGGAGAATCATTTAACTTTTGGCAAATGTGAAATGATTTTTATTACACTCCATCAGGTTTGAGCAGGAGAGTTTTAGAAAAAATAATAAATATATACAGCATATATACATAAATGTAGAGGAATAATAGAAACACTAACTGAAAGTTACCTGAACATCTAAAATGTTCAGGGCAAGACAGCTAAACCATATTGTTTTTCCTGCAGACAAAAGAAGAACCAAAGAGGAAGGGCGTTCATGTTTAGCACAGAGGGGCTTTGTGTGCCAAACCGCTGAACATAAAACGTTCATGTCAGTCCTCCTATTTTTCCGTCAATTACAGCCTGTGAGATAATCGTGTCTACTTTTCATTGTCTGCTACTGTCAGCTTTATGCTTGCAAGCTGGACTCCGACCACCATGCTGCTGACAGATTTTCAAAATGTGTTTGTCTGTTTCATCTTCTACATTTCAGGTATGAGTAATCATTTATACATCCTTATAAAAAACATAGCAAAAACTAAATTTACATTCTAAAATAATTCAAATGAGAAAAAGTTGGGACGGTATGTTAATTAAAATCAAACTGAAAACAGTACTTTGTTAAATTGTCTTTGCTGTGTATTATATTGAAAACAATACAACAGAGCATTATTTAATGTGTTACTCATTAATTTGATCATTTTTGTCAAAATAAAAACACATTCCAATTTTGGTTCTTGCAACACATTTCAAAAGAGAAGTATTCAGTAATTAGTTACTAATTACGTTTTTCAAGTAACTTGTCCAAGACTGTTTGTTGGCAAACTGGCGATCCTTGGCACATCTTTGCTCTTAAAGGACTAGACCTTTCTTGGATGCTGTTTTTGTACCAAATCATAATTACAATCACCTGTTGACATCACTTTTTTTAAAATAACATCATTATTTAACCAATTTTCCTGATTACGAGCCAAAAATTGCTCCTGCCTCAACCATTTTTGATATGTGTTGCAGGTCCAAATGACAGGAAAGAATGTATATTTACAAATGAAGGGAAGTTGACCGGACAAAACATGAAATATTTTGTGTTCATATCGTCTGCAGTGAAATAAAGATCAAAGTAAATTTATAAATCAGTATTTTCTTTTAATTTTTTCTCAGTTTTCCATACTGTCCCAACTATTTGGTATTTGGGTTTGTAGGAAGAAAAAAAAAACACAGTTAATTGTGATAAGACAATAAGTACATTTGCTAGTAAAAGTTTCTGTTAAAGGTGTTAATGGAGGAGAAACCAGGATCTGTGCTCTCAAAGGTTCATCAGTGGATCTGCACTGCTCACATCAACATCTGACTTCAAGCAGAAAATGGTTCACTATCCAATGGAAGGGAAATTATGTTCAGAGTGAGCTCTCTGTGGATGGACAACTCGTAACGTACAACATCTCTGATAAGAAAAACCCAACTTTAACCATCAATGATCTAAGAGAGAGTGATGCAAACGCTTACTGCTGTATGAAGACTACAGACAGTCCAGGACACTGTTGGCTCAACAGAATTACTCTTCAAGTTGTTGCAGGTACAGTGACTTTTACTCATTAATAACTTTCCAAATGACATCATTGTATAAGTTGTTCTCCATCATCCTCTCAGAGCTGCAGGTAAAGGTGATTCCTGCCACAGAGGGACAGACAGTAACACTGATGTGCAGCAGCAGCAGCTGTCCTCTGACTGAAAAGCCTGCAGCCTACATCTGGTACAAGAACAGAGAGTTTCTCTATGAGGACTGGTCTCCCTGGTACCAAGAGCTGCTCAGCAGTGAGGAAGCAGTCACATACTCCTGTGCTGTCAAAGGCTACGAGCATCTCAGAGCCCCTGAAGTCTCTGTGGGTGAGTCATGATGCTCATTCTGTTACAAAACATTATGCAAAGCCCTGTAATAATTCTCTCAGTACAAATATTAAATATTATTTCTCTGTGTTCAGAGTCCATCACACAAACATGCTTCAGTGTGACTTATGCTTATGGAAACATGTCTTCCCACAATCAGACATTAGTGAATGAGTCATGCTCCATCACATATCCGAGAGGTAAAAAAAAGAAAAAAATCCACACTGTCTAAACACATCTCCACCAAACCTCTAAATTCAGATTTATTATAACTATCTTTTACATGAATTATATGAGCTCTTTAAATATAACTATGCATAGTAACAAGAAGTGTTTTTATTCTTTTCAACAGAGGTTCATGTTCAAAGAGCTTCTTCCACATCAGGGTTTGTCACACTGACCTGTAACACCAGCTGTAACCTGACTGACCATCAAACTGCCAACATGTGTTACCACAACAAAAGAAACTATTATGAGAATCAAGATTATTCCACTCATAACTCTTCAACTGGCACATTGTCTTGTGCAGTTAAAGACCACAAATATCTTCTATCTGAGGAAGTTTGTAAGTGTCAAACTATCAAGTGCTGAAATACAGACCAATCAAACAACGTTAAATCTTCCATCTATATTTCAGGTGTTCAGGATAAAAACTGCTGGAGAGTGAATTATGTCAGCAGGAGAATCTGTGCTCTGGAAGGATCTTCAGTCAACATCACAAGTGAATACTCACATCCTGACAACATGAAGCCAGAGTTTAAATGTTGGAGTAAAAAATGGAGAAAAGATAAAGTGGAAGTTGAAGAGCTGATTGAGGCTGCAGGTCGTGTGGAGTATCAGGACAACATGAAGAACCAACACATCCTGACCATCAACAACCTGAAGAAGAATGACTCAGGAGGATACACATTCAGATTCAACAAAGATCATAAAAGATGGACACAGTCTGATCTGCCTGGAGTATTTTTGATTGTCACAGGTAAATCTAAACTCCTTATTCAACAGACTTTACTCATTAATGTCTGAACAGGAGCAGAGGTGGAAGAAATATTCAGATTTAAGTGAAGATGCTACAAATCAAAACCTCATTACAAGAAAATTAGGATTTATCTATTGAAACTGAATTCACTTAAGTTTTTTGCAAATTTGAAGAGTATTGTATTAATTAGTACTTATTTTGCAGAAAAAAATGTGTTTTACTATTTTATAAGATGCATTCATGTGTCTATTTTATTTTTTGCTTTGTTGTTCATGGATTTTATTTGAACAACCTAGATTCTGTTATTTTGTTCAAGCTACATCAAGGACTCACATTTCATCATATGACATTTTGATCTATGGAATGCCAGGACTGCCATAATGAATTAATTAAATACACCATTAAATAATTAATTAAATGTGGCAATAATTAATTAAAATTGGAATTAATTAATTTTATTAATAGTTATGACACATGCAATTAATTAATTATTGACACATTTAATTAATTATTTATGTATTTCACATTTTAATTAATTATTGACACATTTAATTAATTATTTATGTATTTCACATTTTAATTAATTATTGACACATTTAATTAATTATTTATGTATTTCACATTTTAATTAATTATTGACACATTTAATTAATTATTTATGTATTTCACATTTTAATTAATTATTGACACATTTAATTAATTATTTAATGATATATTTATTTATTTCATTTTGGCAGTCCTGGCGCCTGGCTCTCATCTTGAATTAATTTTATCTGTCAGCCTCACCCATCAAACTCAGGGGGCGGGGTTAACGCTGCCCATGCAGCTTCTCTAACATTTGATTGGTTGCCGTGCAAAGTAAGTCAAAACAGGTCGATCCTAGATAATCGATTGCTTGTGTAGACTTGGGGCAGCCAGGTATCCCAGAATGCAGATCAAATCACAGGCAGCAATGGTGGTGGTGTAGTTTTAAAATACCCCGTTTTTCTGTCACCAGCTACACTTTTAACAGTGTTTTAGCCGCGAATGTCGCGCCGTATGTCTGGTCAGGTTGTCAACATAGAACATGTTTGCAGTGCTCAGATGTTTTCAGAGATTTCACTAGCTCTGCTAACAGTCAGCATGCAGAGTGCACCCAGGGGGTTACGTTAACCGGTTTGTTTACATATTCCACTCTCCGTGTTCCACATGTTGCATTCGCAGATTCTCATTTTCACCGAACGATCGTCTCTTTCCGCCTGGTCTTGTGTTTCTATCCTCCTCCTCACCTGTCAGCTGTTTAACACCTGCTGCTAATTCAAGAAACACGCCTACGTTACCTGGTGATAGTCACAGTTTAACTGGGCAGCCGGTGCTCGATATAAAGCAATGTCAGCGCATTTTTTCTGCACAAGATAAGTAAATATAGTGTTTTCCCCGAGCGCAGAGCTGCCGGAGCTTGTTTCCTTACAGAGCACTTTATAGGCGAACCAGCTTCATCAGCGGCTGATGTCCAATCACCGGCACACAGCTTTGAAACCTCAGCTGAGTTTTAGCTCTCAGTGGTTAAACGCTGGACTTCATTCACTCAGGTTCTGTCTGTCGGGTCACGTTTACTTCGCTGTTTTATTTACAACTGAGCAAATCGGTTTGGCTGAGGTTAAAGTTACGTTTCATAACTGCATAGTTTCACAGACGTTTAATGGTTCACTGGCACATGTGTTAGACTGAACTATCATCTAAATATCATCTGTTTTTTAATAGTTATTCAACTGTATTCTAAGCACCAGCTGTCTGTTAGAATGTGATTTTTTTCTCTCTCTCTTTTGTTTTTTTTTTGCTTTTTCGGTCATGTTATGTTTAACTGTCAAAGGCTTGTTAGAAACTATGAAACACATCGTGCAGATTTTTGGATGTTAGAAGAAAACTAATACTGCTCATGAAGGAGACTAAAGGCAGGAAGGTGTCCTTTAAAACTAAATATGTTAATAGGACCTCCCTATTTATATCATAGTTTATGATATAGCACGTGTATTTCAGTAATAGCCTGCTGATTTCAGGTGAACAGTCGCTCACGTAGGGGTTATCTGTGATACTCTTTAACTATAATTTATCCAAGTTAACTTCAGTTAACCATTCAGACAGTTCTTTTGCAATGAAAAACATAAACACCCATGCTGGTGTAGGTTTCCTCAGTGCCAGCTGTTAACATTATAGTTGCTTATGCAGTAACCATGGTAACCACGGACTCTGAGCAGCTGGATCGACGGAGGTCAGACAACAATTTTACACGTATGATCTTAAAACAGGACACAGCCACTATACGTGCTGGCCTCATATCAAATGTGAAGGCAGACTGAGTCTATGTTTGACGTTTGTTTATATCTAATCTTCCTTTTCAAAGCACCGAGTCTTTGATGGGAAAAGCTGTTCATCAACGGTGATATGTAGACCAGGGTTGTAGCACGTGATGCAGTTGGTGACAAATGATCCCCACACACTGGAAATTGCAGCGAACTTTGCTCGATCACTGCGGGTGGACTTGTCATCAAAGCGTAGGTGTTGCATGATGTCTTGGAAGCGGTTTCGTGCCATAGTTCCAATTATCTGTGGGTTTCCCAGGTTTGCTGACCAGCAGTCATTTAGAGATGGAACCCTGGTAACCCCCCGCAAGATGCATGGCCAGACTAGACTGTCAAAAGATACATGCGAAAAATAAAAAGTAATATTAACTGGCACCATAGAAAAATCGTGAACTGGTTCTTGTAGAAAACCGGTACCCAGCATCCAATTTTTTGAATTTGTTAGTCTGCTTGTTTATCCATCCGATTTCAGGTTGTGTGCCAGAGGAGGGAAATGGCATTGCAGTATATAGTGTGGATATGGACATAACTTTTATTTTTATTGCACAACACCGCGATGGTAAAGTGGAGGAATTAATTTTTCTTGGTGTAATTAACATACTGCATTACTTTTAGGGAAACGCATTCAGTGTAATGTGTGTAATAATTACTTTTTCTGAGTAGAGATCCGAACACTGATCACAACAAACATGCAACAACATTGTATCAATGTAATGTCTTTCGTATGCAGCTTAGCAATGGTGGTCATTGTCAAAGTGAATCAATGAGGAATCGAATCAGTAAGTGATATCAATAATAGAATCAGAATTACTAAATTCTTATCCATTCCCATTCCTTGTTCACAGTACTCAAATGGACTCCACAGTCACCAGATCTCAATCCAGTAGAGCACCTTAGATGGGAAATGTGCATCATGGATATTCGCTGACAAATCTACTGCAACTGTGTAATGCTATCATGTCAAAGTCTAAGGAATCTTTCCATCATCTTGCTGAAAATTAAGGCAGTTCTGAAGGCACAAAGCCCGTAAATATGTGTACAAATGGTTGGTTTTTTGTACTGTTTTTATCAATAAATCTCAGCAACAAAGGACATACACCCATGTGTGTTGATTTCTCCCTAAGATGGCAAACTGAAACACTCCAAGTTGGTGACTTTTGGAGATTTATTTCCCTGGATGAGAATGCATCAAGATGAAACACAAAAGGAAGTGCACAGCTTTTAGCAGCTCCCCCACGCCCTCAATCACACACCCCCACTCCCCTCCCTCCAGAATTCCCAGGTAACGACCTAATATACATATGAATGACTAGCCAATTTAGCTTCCACTTGGCTGAAGCTAAAGCTTAGCTAAAAGCCATTTGGCTGCTCTCCCGGGTTTTAAAGGTAGAAAAAGCCAAATGGCAGTCCGTGGGGGTTTAACAGCAGCGAGTCTGCAGCTGAGGGAATACAAACTCAAATTGTCGGAACAGGTTTGCTCGTTTCTTGGATTCATTTGGTGATTTATTAAATGTATAACTGTTATTCTAATCTGCTGCCGAGTCTCTTACACTTTTCTTTATGCTGTATATTTTCACATCTCTGGAATAGTTGGCAGTTAGATAGTCAGCTGGGAAACTTTGTGTTAACTCATGGAGCTGAGGATATCGTGGATATGCTGACCTCGCTCCGTGGTGTACAGAGCGAGGTCAGCATGATTAATATTCACAATAAAAATATTAGCCGAACATCATGAAGTCTGTATGTGTTTCATAGTGTCGAACAACCTTTGTACAGTTAAAGCCAGCAGTTACTACATGACAGAAACACCAACGTTATCTCTTTTATGCGTTTATACACAGGTCACGATGATTACTGAACAAAAACCCAAAGATCAGATGCTAAACAGATTTATTTGCTCTCTCTCATCCTTAAACATGTTTTTAATGTTAGTTATAATTCAGAATTGGCGACTGAAACACGTAGGACACATAAGAACATCAGGAAATAAAACACCGATAAATATAACCTCAGTAAAAGAAGTCAGCGGGGGTTAATACAGCTGTGTACCGGGGCCTGCGCTTTGTTGGCGGTACTAATAGCTCGATTGCTTGCGAGGCGAGCGGGTCTATCCCACGCTTTGCCGTGAGACTGGGCAGACATCTCCGAAATCATCGCAGCACTTTTGCAAAGAGGCTGTATCTTGACAAACCGACCAGACACATGAAGATTAAACCACTACATTCTCTGCTAAAAAAATATTAAAACGGTATTTGGTGACACACAAACAGGGTTTTTCAAAGTTCAGTTCTGTTAGTTTCCACATGCCGGTTGTTGTGTGCTAGAAACAATGGCCACCAGGCCAAAGCAATGGTTTTGACTCGATCAGCGTTAACCCCGCCCCCTGGGTTTGATGGGTGAGGCTGACAGATAAAATTATTTCAAGATGAGAGCCAGGCGCCAGGACTGCCAAAATGAAATAAATAAATATATCATTAAATAATTAATTAAATGTGTCAATAATTAATTGAATGTGTCAATAATTAATTAAAATGTGAAATACATAAATAATTAATTAAATGTGTCAATAATTAATTAAAATGTGAAATACATAAATAATTAATTAAAATGTGAAATACATAAATAATTAATTAAAATGTGAAATACATAAATAATTAATTAAATGTGTCAATAATTAATTAATTACATGTGTCATAACTATTTATTTATTTAATTAATTCCAATTTTAATTAATTATTGCCACATTTAATTAATTATTTAATGGTGTATTTAATTAATTCATTATGGCAGTCCTGGCGTTCCATACTTGACATCCATGCGCATACATTACTTTAAATAAGGTCAGAAAAAAAGAAACAAAAAGACTGTTGTTAAATTTGGAATAATAACATTTCTGGCTAATGGAATCCTTTTTTTCTTTTCTTTATTTGCATGTACATTCACAAGAACTGCACTTCCAAACCATAAAGGTCTCATTTCAATTCCAAAATATCTTCATTTTGACAATTAAAAATCAGGGGAAAACTGTAGTGGTGCAGAAATAAACGTTTGGACTAAAGATTTACACTTACCCTGATTTCTTGCTTTCAGAGCTGAGAGTGAAGATGAGTCCTTTTGCAGTGGTGACAGAGGGTCAGAGAGTCACACTGACCTGCAGTACCAGCTGTCCTCTGACTGACAACACAAACTACATTTGGTACTTGAACAGTCGACCTCTGACCCCGAGAGAGAACCAGAGCAAACATCTGATCCTAGACCCAGTCAGCAGGGAGGATGCAGGAAGCTACTCCTGTGCTGTGAAAACCAACAAAGATATCAGCTCTGCTCCAAAGACTCTCACTGTCCAAAGTATCACAGGAACATGGACACCAGCAGCTGCAGGAGTTTCTGCAGCTCTGCTGCTTTTAATACCTGTCATTGTCTGCTGGTGTGTTAGGTGAGCAATACGTTTATCTCACTCAGATCAATAGTATTCATCTGATATATATATATATATATATAAAATATACATATATATGTGTGTATACATATACATATATATATTTGCTCTTTTTTTACAAATCAGAAAAAAGAGGATTTCAAACCAGCCTTCAAGAAGTGCAACACTAGGCAGCAAACAGCAGGTACAAAATAAGAAACAAAAAACATTCTGCTGCAATAACAGCTGAATTTTTTTTTTTAAATGCCCCTTGAACACCTTGCTTTTCTTCACATTAATCCATTCCTCCGTATCCCAAACTCATGTTATTTTAGCCACTGCACTGTTCTCTTTCATCTGAATTATAACCTCTTTATGTAAATGTATAAAATGTGAAGCTATTTGTTACTTGTCTCCACAGATTTATCCTGATTTCATTGGTAAAAATGTTCCAGCTAAATCGGAAGAGCAGGATACTCATTACTATGTCGGGCTGCGTTGCAGTTTGAAAAACAAAATTGACCCCTACTCAATCATTGAGTTATCGCCTACTAAGTAAATACACATTTTATTTTTGCTATAATCATCATATTCAAACTATGATTTGAAATCTCTTGTTGATTTGGAAATTATTTCTTTCTTCTTCTTTTTTTTTTTAATTAGAATGACGACGACTTCCAGTCACTTTCCAAGAAGTGAAACATCAGACAATAAAGAGCAGGTAGAGGACAGAATTCAGATATAAACATCCCCTCCTCTGTGGTATTTTCTTCATGTATCATCAATTAGTCTCCTTTTTTTTTGCCTGTCTCGTTTGGTTCTTTTGCCATCAGAATTATTGTCTAAAGGTGAGGAAAGATACCCAACGGATTTACTTTACCAAATTGACCATCTCATTCTTGCCGTAATGGTCTATTTGATTCACCTTTTATTGTTTATTTTATTTATTTTTTATTTTCACTTGCTAGATACGGGACAGACTTGAATGAGGAAAAGAAAAGGGAGAAAGGAAGAGGGGGAGAAAAAAACAGCGGAGAAGAGGGACGGGGATAAAGGGCAAAAAAACAAAAACCAATTAAATAAGCAGACAAAAAAATACATATATCAATCACCTGGATCACCTGTTAAGAAAGAAAAAAGAAAACAAGCAGAAGAAAACGAGAGCAATACAATAAACAACATCACGATGAGATATGGGAATATAACAGTAAATACTAAATATTAAACATTATTGTGCAGCACGTAATATCGATAGCGCACAGTGTGCTTTGAGGTAGGAGCCAAAAAGGGTGTAGTTTGTGTGTGAGTACCCGTGTGTACACCTGTGAGCATGAACGCGCTTGTTTTTAAAAGGTTCCTTCATGTAATGATCTGCTAGAGGGTGTGGGAGACCAAGGAAGACCAACAGAGGGGCAGCCGCGTCACTATCCCAGAAAGAGCTGAGGAGAGTCCCAGATGAGGGGTCACTCAGCAGCCGCGGAGCAGAAGCCGGGGGGGGGGGGGGGGGGGGGTTGCAGTGACGTGCCCATGAGCTCTGCCGGCAGCCAGCTGCGCCAGAGTGACCCAGCCCCAGGCCGAGAGGCCGAGGGCACCCCACCCCCGAAGTGGCCCGAGCGAGCCCCAGGCTCCAGGACCCGACAAGCAGCCACCAAGGAGTGAGCCGGTGTGTACATGGGCGCCCATCCCCGGACACAAAGAACCACCAACGCACCGATGTCTGAGGGCGTCTGCCACCGGCAGGGGAAGTGGTGGGGGGAGATAGGCCTCCAAACCTTGGAGGGCCTGAGATGTCCCCAGAGAGGTGGCGTCTGATGCCCAACCTGACATATAGACACAGACATACAGGCACACACAGATACAAACATCCATTCCCACCCTCATGCTCTCATATCAATTAGTCTCCATTTATCCATCCATCCATCTTTTTCCACTTATCCGGGATCTTACACCTCACCCTGGAGAGGCCCAGGAGGCATCCTTATCAGATGCCTGAACCACCTCTACTGGTTCCTTTCGATGTGGAGGAGCAGCAGATCTGCTCTGAACCCCTCTCAAATGCCTGAACTTGTCATTCTATCTCTAAGAGAGAGGCCAGCCACCCTTCAGAGGAAACTCATTTCTGCTGCTTGTACCTGCGATCTTATTCTTTCGGTCACTACCCACAGCTTCTGACCATAGGTGAAGGTAGGGGCGTAGATCGACCGGTAAATTGAGAGCTTCACTTTTACAGTCAGTGGGCACTCCACCCTTTTCTGGCTGAGGACCATAACCTCAGGTTTGGAGGTATTGATTTTCATTCCCACCACTTCACACTTGGCTCTGCATTGTTCTGGTGCGAGCTGGAGGCCATCACCCGATGAAGCCAACAGAACCACATCATTTGCAAAAAGCAGAGATGAGATTCTTAGACCACCCAAGTAAAAGCCTTCCCCCACTTGGCTACGCCTAAAAATTCTGTCCATAAAAATTACAAACAGAATTGGTGACGAAGGGCAAGTCCGACTTATTGCCGACTATGCAGACCAAGCTCTTGCAATGGTTTTATAAGAATCAAATGGCACGTAGCAATGGGCCAGACACCCCATACTCTGGAAGCACCTCCCATAGAACACTCCGAGGGACACGGTCGAATGCCTTCTCCAAGTCCACGAAGCACATGTACACTGGTTGGGCAAACTTCCACGCACCCTCAAGTATCCTTGAGAGGATAAAGAGCTGGTCCAGTGTCCCTCTGCCAGGATCTGCCAGACTCTCCTTTTCAGCACCTTGGCATAGACTTTCCAAGGGAGGCTGAGGAGTGTGATCCCCCTATAGTTGGAACACACTACAGTCCCCTTCTTAAAGATGGGAACCACCATCCCGATCTGCGGTCTGCCAACCTAGAGGTATCTCCCCTGATCTCCACGCGACATTGTAGAGGCATGTCAACCAAGATAGCCCTAGAACATCCATGGCCTTCAGGAACTCAGTGCAATCCTCATCCACCCCAGGGGCTCTGGCACCAAGGAGTTGTTTAATTGCCTCAGTGACCTGACCCCCGGAGATGGGCAAATTGTTCCCCTTATCCCCAGATTCCTCCATTAAGGAGGTCCTCTAAGTATTCCTTCCACCACCCGACAATTTTCTCAGTCATAGTCAGCAGTGCTCCATCTGCACTATACACAGTACAGCCCAAATAGCAGACAGGTCTGGCCCGGATCTGGTGTCAAGCTGGCACTGCTGGCTGACTTCTGGCATGCTAAGTGGTATGTCATCCAGATATGGGTCAGGTCTGGCAATGAATGCACTGTTTATGTGATGGCATGCCATATCTGGCCCGATCGTGGTTTTGTTTTTGTGGCCCAGGTTCATAGAAAACAGGTCTGGCCCGGATTCTGCATCAAGCTGGTACTTCTGACTGACTGGTGTCATGGTAGGATGTATGTCAACCAGATGCGGGCCAGGTCTGACAATGATGGCACTATTTATGTTCCTATTTTCCTATTTTAGTTAGAAGACCCAAATGCCATCTTGCAATACTATACTGCTATGGTAGCCAACGTTTCAAATGCAGGTTTGACAAGTTTGTGAGTGTACACTTTATCCAAAACCTAGTGAGGGTTTACTCACATTCACCACTGGGTGGCTGTAGCTCAGGCGGTAGAGCAGGTCACCTGCTGATCAGAAGGTTAGTGGTTTGATCCCTGGCTCCTTCAGTTTGCACTCAGTTTAGAGAAAGTGTGTGATTGGATGAATACGGCATGTAATCCGGGAGAGTAGAAAAAAGGGCTATCAGTCCATTCACTGTCTGAACAGAGTTTTGTCATGTTACTTTTGCACTATTATGTTCCGGGACATGTTGTTATTACATGGCTTGATTAAGGTACACATTAGGCTGACATCTGGGGCCAGAGTTTAAACTGTTCTGGGCCAGCACAGGGCCAGCAGTGTGTCTGCAACTTTGGCTGCACACGACTTACATATAGCCCAGATCAGGTTTGCCAGAAGTAATCCACACATGGGCCAGCACAGGACCACCAGTGTGCCTGCAACTGGCCTTGTTCTGGCCCATGAGTGGGCCACCTCTGGCAAATCTGATCTGGGCCACCAAAGGGCCGTCATTCTTTGAGGTATGTGGGCCGTGTTTAAGCACATTGTGTGGGCCAGATCCGGGCCATACCAATTTTGCTACGTGGGAGGTAGAGCACCGCTTTCCCCTTCTGAGTCGCATGACAGTTTGCCAGAATCTCTTCTAGGCAGACTGAAAGTCTTTTTCCGTGGCCTCTACGAACTACTCCCACACTCGAGTTTTTGCTTTAGCCATTGCCCAGCCACGTTCCGCTTTGCCTGTCAGTTGTTACCACCACGACAGGCACCAACCAACAACTTTGGCAATGGAGGTGGTGAACATGGTCCATTCAGACTAGTGATGTGTCGGTCACGAACGAAACGGCTCTTAGAGCCGACTCTTTGAAGTGAACGACGCGATCCGGCTCCTTATTGGGAGCCGTGGGTTGTTGTTTTTTTTTTTCTTTCTCTCACCCTCTCTCTCGCACTTTTTTTCCGCTTCACTCCGCACACGAGCCTTGTGCTTTGCGCTGGAAAGAAGGGGGAGGGGCGGTAGTTACAGTCGCAGTAGCACAGGAACAGAGCGGGAGGGAAATAGAGAGAAAGAGAGCCAGGGACAACAACATCACATTAGAAAGGTATAGTAATCATCCACAACTATTTTCAGTTGCGGATGATAAAGGATTCAGAAAGTTTATCCATGCAGGCCCATATGACAGAGAATGTGCATCTTCTTTTTGTTTTCATATTTAAATTTATATTTAATTGTGTTGTGGTTTGCAGTGTTTTGTGTTGTTTCACTTTGAATTTGTTTAAAAGGAAAAAGCTGAAGATTTAAATAGTTAAAATTTGAAAATAGTTGCTTTTTGTATTATATGATTTATTTATTACATTTTATGTGGAGTGAATAAATAAAAGTATATTTACGGTGTGGCCACTAGAGACAAAGCATGTACAAACCCCGAAGCACGTACAAACTCCAAAACACATACAAACTCCAAAACACGTAAAAACTCCATAGCACGTACAAACTCCGAAGCACGTACAAACTCTGAAGCACGTAAAAACTACAAAACACAACAGAAGTGCTCCAGGATGCTGGGCGCAGTGTTGAGGTTTTGTTATCTAGTGGCTACACAAGCCATGAAGTACCAACGACCAGATTTGGTGTGTGGTAGTAACAGGTAAATGAACATTTATTTAAATTATTTGAATATATATGAGCGTTTGCGTATAAATACACAAACAATACACATATGCCTTCAATTGTGTAATATAAGTGATCTAGGTAGCTCTGTTTTGGAAGTTCAGTTAACGCTAGAAATGTGTTTTGGAGTTTGTACGTGCTTTGGAGTTTGTATGTGCTTTGGAATTTGTAGGAGAGGAGAAAAATGACCTATAACACAGTATGTTGTTTGTCTTCCTCCTCAGGTGAACCCTGGTCCCATATATGAAAACATCTCAGCCCGTTATAGCAGATTGCACCTACCTATGACCCACACAACTGATCTCTGCTCCAATATTGACGCACTTCCTGCTTACTAAAGTAACTTTGTTACCATAGTGATTTAAAGGGCCTTTTTCTCTGATAGGTTTAGTGACTGAACTAACTTCAGTATCACAGCAAGGACACCACATTTGGTGGATCTGCCAGTGGTTTTCATACTCTGCAACACAAATTACAGAATAAATTAATCTTGAACTTTTTAGTTATAAAATACATGTTATTGAAACATATGTCACAACTGAAAGATGGCAGAAAACAACTACTTGTGTTTGAGTGACGTTTTCTTAACATAGAACATAATAAATGTTACTGTTCAAATTAAGCCGTGTGGGTTCATATGTATTCTATTTCAAACAAGTACTGGTATGTGGTTTGTCTCTAAACCTGAGCTCACTACAGATAAACATCATGGAAAACTTCTAGAGAGTACATTGAGCAGATTTACAAAATTAGGAAATTGCTGCGGTACTTTGTGTGAGACATACATTAAGACAAACACTTAAATAAAAATAAAAAGTGCTAAGCAGATTGATATATAGATGAACACAGGTGATGATCAGTGCAAAGTTGCAACAGGTGTAGAGAACACAATACAGGGGTCATGTGTTTGAATTAGAGCAAGTGGTGGGAACAGTCTTATGGTTATTGTTCATGAGTCCAACAGCAGAGGGGAAGAGACTGTTCGTATGGCGAGAGGTTTTGGTCCAAATGGACCGAAGCTTGCTGCCTGAGGGAAGCAGGTCAAACAGACCTTGTCCGGTCAGTTGTGCGCCTCAGTGTCCTGGAGGTGTACAGGTCCTGCAGAGATGGGAGTCTGCAGCAAATCACCTTGTCAGCAGAGTGCACAACATGCTGCAGTCTCTGTTTTTCCCTGGTGGTGGCTCCAGCATACCACACCACAATGGAGGAGGTGAGGATGGACTCGATGATTGCAGTGTAGAATTGCGTCATCGTCCATGTTGGCAGGTTGAATTTCTTCAGCTGACTCAGGAAGTACACCAGGTTGTTACGCCTGCACCATGACACCAGACATTCAGCCTCCATCCTGTAAGCAGACTCACCCCGTCCGAGATGAGTCCGATAACGGTCATCTGCAAACTTAATTATCTTGACAGAGTGGTGGTTGGAGGTACAGCAATTGGTGTATAGGGAGAAGAGCAGAGGAAAAAGAACACCACCCTGAGGGGAGCCAGTGCTGATTGTCTGTGAGTCAGAGACATTCTTCCCTAGTCTCATATGTTGCTTCCTGTCTGTCAGGAAGTCAATGTCCCAACGGCAGACGGGACTGACTTGCATGGTATGACCTGCTTGTCCAGGTCAATAAAAAAAAATGTGGATGGTGCTCTTCTTTGTCCCAACAGCAAGCAGATAGAATTGCGTAGTGGAGTTGATGGCATCAACATGTTTGTGAATGCTTGTTCTGCCTCATTTTAAAAATGAAGAAAAAAGGAAAATATGTTGAATTACCGAATCAGAATTTCCGTTGTTGCAAAGTTCAAATCAAAACCTCATTTATAACAGTCAATATAATAGTCAGTTTCAGACGTACTATTAAAGCAAGAATAGTGCATAATTACAAAGTAATATATTGTTAATCAACTCTATAATACACCTCATACTGTGTAATGGACTGTATTATGAGCTTGGTATCATGTCTTAAAATTATGTAATTTTATTCATAAGTTGTTATTTATGGGGGTTTTTTTGTAAAAGATGCTGTACACACTAGTTGATTTGTTAAATACTACCTGTAAAAACTCAAATTATTACCATCTGAAATTAAGACCAACCTGTTTTTTCAACAGAGAAAGAGTCCACTGAAAGCGGCCTGACTCAAACCTGATTTTATAAATGGTTCAGCACAGACACACAGTTTCTCATCCAGGATTAAAGGAGCCAGACTTTGCTCAGACAGGTAGGATTTAATTTTACACTGAGCATGGGTCAGTACTAGTGATACAGTTTAAGTGATGCACAGAAATCAGCAAATAATTTATTATAGATGCATTAAAGCTTGTTGGGGTATTTACTGTGAATCTGTGGCTGCGATGAATCATTTTACTGGTAACTTGATCAACTAGCAACTTAAGTCATGACAGAAGATAGTATTTCAGTCCTGGCATTGTTTAATTATTAATTACTTTACTACTATATACGATAACCGTTACATAGTAACAGTAAAACATTTAAAAACATCTACAATTGCCATGGGAATGAAGCACTGTTAGCCAAGATCTGTTTTACAAGGACCAGAAGACCACAGTTGTGATAATTGTGTCAATCACAGCTAACAGTAAGAAAGCAGAAACACAGTGAAATCGTGGAGTACCAGGGGCTGAAGGACCAACTGGAGGAGATTACGAAGGTAAAGTCCAAAGTGGTCTCAATGGTAATAGGAGCATGAGGAGCTGCCACCCCAAACTGGGAAGAGTGGCTTCAGCAGATTCCAGGCACAGCATCAGAGGTTTCTGTACAGAAGAGTGCAGTCCTAGGAACAGCAATGGAAACACTGCATAGAACCATATACATATGGAATATACATGAAGTATTAAAGTTGTTATTTCTATTTTACTGTAAAATACACTGAAGGAACTGACTTCTTGAAAATACAGCATGATTTGTTAAATATTACCTGTAAAAATTCAAATTATTAGCATTTGTTCAAGAAGTGGAGCTGATAATCTGATTAGAGACAAGAAAAACTATCCAAAATCAAGGCAAAAAGGCCGAAACCTGAGCTTTTGACTTATAGGGATTATTTGTATACATGTTGAATTTATTATTTAAATCTTGGGCATCCACCACTGTAACAGTATACAAATGATAGAAAATAAATACAAGTAAAATTGGTTCCTTTTAAGCTTGATTATTTACACTATAACTACTGATCCAATATTTTTTACATACTCATTTAAAATGTAAAAAAAAAGAAGAAAAAAGCTACTGAAAACTTGCAACATAAGATAATGAAATAACTGCAGATATTTGCACCTCACTTATCTTGTACTGTGAACTTGACAAGAAGTAGCAGAGAACAATTCAAAATGTTGCTGAGATGAAGAGCTAATGGTGTCCTCTGGTGGACATGTCCTGAACTGCTAAGCAACTTCAAGAAGTCCCCCAAAATTATCTAGTTTCATCTTGAAGGTGACACAGGAACAAGTACAGTACTTATTTTTCATTAAAGAATATATGATAGTCCATCCGTCCATCTTGTTCTGCTTATCCGAGGCCAGGTCCCCGGGGGACAGCAGCCTAAGCAGACAAGCCCAGACCTCCCTCTCCCCAGCCACCTCCTCCAGCTTGTCCGGGGAAACACTAAGGTGTTCTCAGGCAACCCAAGAGATATAATCTCTCCAGTGTGTCCTGGCATGTCCCCGGGGCCTCCTCCCGGTGGGACATGCCCAGAACACATCACCCAGGAGGCGCCCAGGTGGCATCCTTGTCAGATGCCCAAACCACCTAAACTGGCTCCACTATGTATGACAGTGTTTCATTTCATTTTGTTGAATTCCATTTATCCTTTCTGGGTGTGGCTAAAAAAGATTAAAGCCTTCCACAAGTTTTGACTGTTGAGCCACACTCAGCAGTGACATTAAAGAAACAGGAATAACCAAGTCTGCAGGAAGTGAAAAGTTCAACCACTACAGTGAAGCAACAATAATAAATTAAGGTTAACTCTTCAAAGCCAGAATACAATTCAACCAGACAACTCAAACACTGGTTGCATATGGATATGCATACAAGCATACAAGAAGGCAAGAGACAAAGAGGAAGAACGTCAGTTTTAGTTTCAAAGCTGTACAAAGTGTGAAACCAGTTCCTTCTTACAAGAAAAGAAAAAAAAGGTGTTTGTCACCCTCACCCATCAGTCTGCAGAGGAAGAGTGTTTAGTTTGACCAATGCATTTCTTTTTGTCTTTTGGTTGAAAGTTTTACTGTCAGCTTTACACAAAAACCAGGATCTGTACTGTAAAACGAAACGTTCATGGAAATGGAAAATACAATTCAATCTGAGAGCTCAAACACTCGTTAAGGATATTTTAAATAATGTGTTTCCCATATCACATTGTTTAATATTTTGAAAAAGAAAAGATAAAAATGGCAATAGAATTATGTCTACATCACTCCAGCTGTGTGTTTACATTGTAAACTGTTATACTCAAACATGCTCAGCAGTTTAATACCTCCACAACTTCCTGTTGAACAACTTCAATATATTTAATAAACTGAATATTTAACACATTCGAATCACAACTGCATGCATCAAGTAAATAAAACAAAAGAATCATTATATAGGAAATCAATTGATGCAAATTAAAATATCACTCATGCTAACATAAAGCATAAAATGAATGCAAAAGATTTAAAGAAAGATGAAGCAAGTTTACTTTTAGTTTCAAAGATGCACGACATGTGAAACCAAAGAACATGAGTAGCAGACAGCAGCCACGCCCCCTTCCCCCCTCCTCACCCTTCGCTCAGACAAAGAGTGCTGTTTAGTTTGACCGATGACTTACTTTGTCTTCATGGTTCAAGCTTTTACTGTCAGCTTTACGCTGAAAGTCTGGACTAAAACAACAATGGAGTTGAGAGATGCTGGTCGTCTGCTTGTGGGTCTCATCTTTTACATTTCAGGTATCTGAAATTATTTATGAGTTCTTATGTAAAAATCATTAGTTAACTCATTCACTGCCATTGACGTCTATAGCCGCCAATGGCAGTGAATGAGTCAATGGGTTTAACTCATTCACTGCCAATGGCTGGCAGTGAATGAGTTAATATTAACTTAAGTCAAAAGTTTAAAAAAAGTTGAGAAATTTTTTAACAGATGAGAAATTTTAGTTTAGATTAGTTCCTAATTTAAAGTACTGAAAATTATTAAGTGATTACTAACAAAGACATATTAATAAGATAAAAACATTTATTAACTCCCTTTTGTTAAAGGTGTTAATGGAGGAGAAACCAGGATCTGTGCTCTCAAAGGTTCATCGGCGGATCTGCACTGCTCACATCAACATCTGACTTCAAGCAGAAAATGGTTCACTATCCAATGGAAGGGAAATTATGTTCAGAGTGAGCTCTCTGTGGATGGACAACATGTAACGTACAACATGTCTGAAGAGAAAATCCCAACTTTAACCATCAATGATCTAAGAGAGAGTGATGCAAACGCTTACTGCTGTATGGAGACTACAGACAGTCCACAACTCTGTTGGCTAAACAGAATTACTCTACAAGTTGTTGCAGGTACAGTGACTTTTACTTATTACTTACTTTCCAAATGACATCATTGTATAAGTTGTTCTCCATCATCCTCTCAGAGCTGCAGGTAAAGGTGATTCCTGCCACAGAGGGACAGACAGTAACACTGATGTGCAGCAGCAGCTGTCCTCTGACTGAAAAGCCTGCAGCCTACATCTGGTACAAGAACAGAGAGTTTCTCTATGAGGACTGGTCTCCCTGGTACCAAGAGCTGCTCAGCAGTGAGGAAGCAGTCACATACTCCTGTGCTGTCAAAGGCTACGAGGATCTCAGAGCCCCTGAAGTCTCTGTGGGTGAGTCATGGCTGTTGTTGCTACAGACTCTCCAGCTAAACCCTGTGAAAATGATCTCAGTACAAATATTTAACCTCATGTCTTTTTGTTCAGATTCCATCACACAGACATGCTTCAGTCTCACTTATGCTTATGGAAACATTTGTTCTTACAAACAGACATTAGTGGATGAGCCATGCACCATCACATACCCCAGAGGTGGAGTTTATATCATATTTGTTTAAACAATATATGTACACGTCTTAAATAAGATGTATGATTATATCAAAAATAGTGACAAGCAGTGTGTTTATCCTTTTTCAACAGAGGTTCATGTTCAAAGAGCTTCTTCCATCTCAGAGTTTGTCACACTGACCTGTAACACCAGCTGTAACCTGACTGATGATCAAACTGTTTTCATGTGGTATCACAACAAACAAAACCATCATGAGAATCAACATTATTCAACTCAAAAATCTTCAACAGACACATTCTCTTGTGCAGTTAAAGCTCACAAACATCTCCAATCTAAGGAAGTTTGTAAGTGTTAAATATATTTTATTTTATATATAATAATGAACTCAAGCGCTGAAATACAGACCAATCAAACAAGGTTAAATCTTCCATCTATATTTCAGGTGTTCAGGATAAAAACTGCTGGAGAGTGAATTATGTCAGCAGGAGAATCTGTGCTCTGGAAGGATCTTCAGTGAACATCACAAGTGAATACTCACATCCTGATAACATGAAGCCAGAGTTTAAATGTTGGAGTAAAAAATGGAGAAAAGTTAAAGTGGAAGTTGAAGAGCTGATTGAGGCTGCAGGTGGTGTGGAGTATCAGGACAACATGAAGAACCAACACATACTGACCATCAACAACCTGAAGAAGAATGACTCAGGAGGATACACATTCAGATTCAAGAGAGATCATGAAAGATGGAGACAGTCTGATCTGCCTGGAGTCTTTTTGATTGTCACAGGTAAATCTAAACTCCTCACTCAGCAGACTTTACTCATTAATGTCTGAACAGGAGCAGAGGTGGAAGAAATATTCAGATCCTTCTTTGTTCTTTAATAATGTTAAAATATTCCCTTACAATGAAAAAGTTTGCTTTTAATTAAAATCATGTGCATTTTATGAAACATAACTTTAGTTAAAATATCAAAAGTAAAAGTTGGCTTCTATTGTAGATAATCATAATAGTTTTAATATTATATACAGTCGGGTCCACAGGTGTTCAGACAAACTGCCCTTCACCACAGTTTCGACAGGTGGCATACCTGCTGCTTCAGAACTATTTCTATTTATTGAATTACTGTTTTGATACTACAGGTTCTGTTTATAAAAGAAAATAATACTCATCAATAATACTCATAATACTTCATCATAATTTTCTTGATTGCTGTTAAATATAAAAACACTTGAACACTTCTTGAAACACCTCTGCTTTCAAGAAGAAAATAAAACAGTTTTCAGCTCTGACTCACAGCAGTATAAAGTTAAGGAAAGTTTCTTCATGGTTCAGAGGTCACTCAGCAGAGGATGGTTTAAAGATGTAGATGGAGTGTTACAATTCACCAACAAAATTTTGATAAATGTTAACTTTTTTTAAAGAAGGAAAAGACATTTAGTATTTTCATTTAAGTAGTTTTTTAATTCTTAAAAATAAAAGCTAAAGCTACGCCCACTTCTACCGTTGATTGACAGTGTGTAAACCTTACCTGATGACACAAACTCTTATCCATCATCCATCCATCTATGCATCCATCCATCCACCTCCTCCCCAGCCACCTCCTCCAGCTTGTCCAGGGGAACACCAAGGCGTTCCCAGGCCAGCTAAGAGATGCAATCTCTTCAGCGTGTCCTGGGTCTGCCCCAGGGCCTCCTCCCGGTGGGACAACTGGCTCCTTTCGATGTGAAGGAGCAGTGGCTGTACTCCGAGGCCCTCCTGGATGACTGAACTTCTCACCCTATCTCTAAGGGAGAGGCCAGCCACCCTTCAGAGGAAGCTCATTTCTGGATCTCAATCTTTTGGTCACTACTCACAGCTGCTGACCATAGGTGAGGGTAGGGACGTAGTTTTAATAGTAAATTGAGAGCTTCGCTAAGCTCTCTCAGCTCTCTCTTTACCACAACAGACTGGTGCAGGGTCTGCATCACTGCAGCCACAGCACCAATCTGTCTGTTGATCTCCTACTCTCTTCTCCCGTCACTCGTTAACAATACCCTCAGTGCCAGGTGGCGGCTAGGAGTCTCCTACAAAATTAAAAAGGTGATAACACATCCAGAGTTTGAGTCCTGTGAGTAAAAAACAAAGCTGACTGAGACAAAAACAGCTGAAAACTTGTGATTATTAGATTAAATACAGCAACTTTTTCTCTATATGTTTTACTTTAAAAAGCGAATTATTGTTTATTACGATCAAAGCCAGCAGCTGTCTCTAACAGTCTCAATTTGCAATGTTTGTGTGGGGATTTCTCCAAAACATGTGTTATTCACCATCATTGACAGTCTGGTTTAATAAGTATTTTTGTTTAGAATTGTGCTTGTCTGCATCATTGTTTCACAAAACAGCATTATCAATTTGTGGCGATAGTCAATTTGGCCAGCAGATGTCACTGTGGAGATGGGTCTCAGATTGAAATAAAATTAGAAGCAGAGCACAGCTTGAGTAAACTAACTGAAACACAGACACTGACTAGCTGACAGGAAATACACAACTGGGCAAAACAATACACAGGTCAAATAAGTCAGCCCAATGACAATGGAAGCAAAACTGAACACTACACACAGGACAAAAAACTATCAAAATAAATCAGGAGACTAACACTGACTGAAACACAAACTATACAGGGCAAATTAAACACAAAGTTAAAACTGACTAAACATAGGAAACATAGGAAACATAAAAGAAACACAGACGAGGCAAAGAGAACATAGGAGGGCAGGAAAAACTTGAGAATATCTAACAAAGATCTAACAAACACAAGATTGACGACTGAACATAAGCAAATGTAATGTTTAAACTAAAACTAGAACGAAGTCAGACAGAAATTTTTTTTTTTTTTAAAAAGGCAACTGAGTCCAAAACAGAAAACACTGAGTATAAAACCAAGGATCATGACATAAAGACCCAAAGCACAATGCAAGTTTCAGTTACTGAAGACAAAAGTCAAGGCGGAGACCCACAAAAAAAGAAGCAACTGGACAGGCAGGATGAAACGGTAGGATGAACCTTTAAGTAAATATTAACTCAGGCTGTCATACACTGTACATGGAGTGGAGTTTAAAAAAGTAACTATTCCCTCGTAAATGTCATAAAAGTACAGAACTTAAGTCAATGTTAGATTTTATCAGTGCATGGGGGATTAAAGAGTCTGCTTTTTGGCTTAACTCACTCAGATTCAGTCTCTAGCACATGTTGGAATTGTGTAATGTTTCATCTTAACATATAACATCTGTCATTATTAATGTTCCTGTTTCAGAGCTGAGAGTGAAGATGAGTCCTTCTGCAGTGGTGACAGAGGGTCAGAGAGTCACACTGACCTGCTGTACCAGCTGTCCTCTGACTGACAACACAAACTACATTTGGTACTTGAACAGTCGACCTCTGACCCCGAGAGAGAACCAGAACAAACATCTGATCCTAGACCCAGTCAGCAGGGAGGATGCAGGAAGCTACTCCTGTGCTGTGAAAACCAACAAAGATATCAGCTCTGCTCCAAAGACTCTCACTGTCCAAAGTATCACAGGAAGGACACGAGGAGTTTCTGTGATAGTTCTGGTTTCAATAGTTCTCTTTTTCTTCTTTTTGATTAGGTAAGCAACAGTGTGTTTGATTCAAAGTGACAACATTTTTATCTCTGGCATGAACTCACTTATTTTTTCTGTTTATTACTTTCAATAATCAGAAAAAAGAGGACTACGAGTCAGTCTTCCACAAACGAAACATCAAACAACATAGTGGAGGTAAAGATTACTGTAGAGTTGGAAAACACATTTTCATACTGAATGATCTTTCTTACAGAGTCAAAGGAGTCAAATCTTTAAGTGTATTATGATGTATCGCTTTTTGTTCTTAGCTAAATCCTGATCCTGCGTGTGAAGACGTCTTAGCTCAGCCACAGGTGGAGGATGAAGTCCTCTACAGCAAAGTTCACTTCTTCAAAAACCACACAGATCCTCTTTTTTCCACCATAGAGCCACTTCAGCCAAGAGAAGAGCAGCATGCTGATTACGCTGCTGTGAAGTTTAGACATGAAACGAGCTCTGATGGAGAATCTGTTGTCATTTCAACAGAAACAGATGACACTTAAAGACCTGCAGAGGTACACTGCGGCGAACAAGCCTTTTAACAAACCTCTGCACCTCTCATTTAAATTTTTGTGCGTTGTACTTGAATCTATATTTCACATTATTTATACATTTTTTTTTCTGTATTCAACACAACTAGATTAGCCAGTTTGATTGGCTTCACATGTTACTCGTGTTAATGTAATAATTCATGGTTATGTAAAAAAAAAAAAAACAATCATAGTAAAAGTTAATCTGCCTTTTGTCTCCCTCTTCTGACATTGAGAGCAATTACACACAATGAGAGGGTGTAAAAACAATATAGCTCCAAGAAAGGAGGGATACAACAGCTGTAATGTTTGCTGTGGGGATGCCCCTCGTGTGTATAGATGTGCTGTTATAGCAGAGGACACTGACATGTTTGCGAATCTCCCTGCATTATAGCCCGTGATATTGTCACAATGCAAAATTGCAGAATTCATTCAGAGCTATATATTAAACACATTTGCATAGTTTTACATTTGTTGATTTTAGATAGTCTAGTTTTGATGTGAAGCATTTTTACGATTTTAGATGTTTGAGTTCGTTCCTAGACAATTTTATAATATTATTCCAGACGGCATACTCCATCCATCCATTTTAGTTTTGAGGAGGGGCTGGAGTCTATCAAAGCTGTTAGACAGCGTATTACCACCTAGCACTGCTTTTTGCCACTGGTACTGTACTGTACTGGCAAGTATGTACTCGCGTTCTCGGCGAGACCAGACTTGCCACTGAACACTGAAATAAACCAAACATTAACATTTAGAAGTGATCTAAGTTACTTATATATCATGTTTAACCTCAGTAGCGAAATCTCTATTAATAAAAATAGTGTGCATGTATGTCTTAATAAAAACAAGCAGGTGAGATGTTAGAACGCCTTTATTTTTATTTTAGTACAATAGACAGCTGCTGGGGTTTGTTTAATCTGACTAGCGAAAAGACTGCGTAGGGGTTGAAAATTATGTGCCAGGAGTCCGCTGTTCTCGCCGGCTCTAGTGATCCTCGACCTCACTGTCTGCTATGGAGCTGGCGGGTCACAGACGTCTCTGAAAACGTCAGAGCACGTTTGGAAATATATGATATCTTGATAAATCGAGCAGATATTTGAAGCTTACACAGCTACATTCTTGCTTGAAAATAACTTAAAAGTTTATTTTGTGACCCAGCAAGAGAAATATTTAAAAGTTTTCAGCCCTGCTCGTCTGCCATTGCCGCGTTTGAGTTTTGGATGAAATGCATTCTGGGATATTTAGCTGTACCAAGTCCACACAAGTCACCACTGATGCATGCTCGATAAAACAGGCGGAGCGAGAAAACATCCGGGACTTTTTCGCGTTCTCGGCTTGATGCGTACTTTGAATTGGAACAGTAATTGGTCTCCGACTGATGACGTATCACGAGTATGCGAGAACACAAGGATGCACAAGTACGCATATTGAGACAGGACTCAGTAGCTGCCGGAGCCCAGAAGAGAGCAAAATAAAAACCGATTTTGCTAAAAAAATAAAATAAAAAAAACCTGCAGAACTCCTCAGATCCTTGTGTTTTGAAGCCGATAAATTCAAAAATTCAGATCCAATTAAATTCAAATCACTCATAATGATTCTCTGGAACACTGGAACACATAGAAAGCAAGCAAACAAAAAAGTGAGGCAACCGCGCGGTGCAGAGCCTTAAAGCACGAACAGAAAATACAGACAAAGACTGACAGGAACAAAGCAGCAGAAGCAGAAGAGAGAGAGAGAGAGAGACCCAATGCAGATTGGATGTACCTTATATAGGGACAGTGATCCTCCCCTCCTGTCGTTGGATATCCTTTTGTAAGGAAGAGGACTCCCTTACTACATTCATTTATATTATATTATCTGTATAGCACTTTAGAGCACACCTTTCACTTTATTAAAAGCACCTTATCAAGCACTTTATTTAGCATTGCACTTTAAGCATGGATTTGCACACAAGAAGTTTAAATTTAAATATTTATTGACTACTAATTGGGAATTTTAAAATCAGTTGGTAGCCTTATTTCAGATCCTGCTCATCTGCTCCTCATCAAGGAATGTGGTGGTTGTCTGTCAGGAGAGAAGAATGGTGATTGAGATTGTGATTAAGCAGTAAGGAAAACTAATGCAAGTGTGTGTGAAATCTAGGAATAAAAGTGGTGCAAATAAGTGTTTGTAAGATAATGATTACTCGTCACGTGGGTGACCGTGGCTCAGGGGGTTGGGAAGCACATCTGTAACCGGAAGGTTGCCGGTTCGATCCCCGTACTCTCTGTCCTGGTCGTTGTGTCCTTGGGCAAGTTGCTTTACCCAAGGACACAAGTCCTTTACCCTACCGCCTACTGGTGTTGGCCAGAGGGGCCGATGGTGCGATATGGCAGCCTCGCTTCTGTCAGTCTGCCCCAGGGCAGCTGTGGCTACAACCGTAGCTTGCCTCCACCAGTGTGTGAACGCGAGAGAGAATGAATAGTGGCATTGTAAAGCGCTTTGGGTGCCTTGAAAAGCGCTATATAAATCCAAAACATTATTATTATTGTCACCTTTCTTGCCTGTGTCCTCTTCAAGGTGTTTGGACAAATGTTTCCCCGGGGGTTCAGACACCATTTAAAGGTTCCGGGAGAGACCATTGGTAAAGAGAGTGTGATGAATCTTTTTGTGCTTGGGGTTTCTGGGTTTTTATAATATTAGGTTTGGCGTAAAATTAAAGTGTGGAATATTTATTAATATGAAAATGTGAAATGTACTTATGTATTTATTTATTCTAATTTATATATTGTAAACTGTGGTGGAAGGTTGGGATTTAAGAATTTACCTGAGAGTGGAAGAATGGGTTAGTCCAGGGGTAGGCAATCTCAGGCCACGAGGGCCGGTGCCCCCGAAAGGTTTTAGATCTCACCTTGGGTCAACACACCTGAATCACATGATTAGTTCGTCACCAGGCCTCAGGACATGTTGAGGAGCTAATTTAGCCATTTAAATCAGCTGTGTTGGTTCGAGGCCACATCTAAAACCTGCAGGGACACCGGCCCTCGTGGACTAACTCTATGTCCACACGTACACGGGTATTTTTGAAAACTGAGATTTTCCGTTTTCATTTTAAAAAATAATCCCGTCCACACGTAAACGTAGAAATGAAGGAAAACGCTGCTAGGAACATGCCAAGCAACAGGTGGCGATATATTCCTAACCGTGTAGAAATGTTGGGCAATCAGAAGTCTAGAAGCCTCGGTGGGAAATAGTAAACAAAGATGGGGCATAGAAGCAGAACCGAGTTGTATGTGTGGAGGGACAGTAACTGTTTATGCATATGTAAGCATTTAAACACTGCAGAGAGTATAAGTAACAGTATTGTAGAAATTAATTTGATCAAAACAATAACGTGGCGCACAGTGTGACGTCAAAAAAAGCGCACACCTTTGACGCTGCATTTTCTCAGTTTTTCTCGTCCACACGTAAATGCAAAAACTGAGTTTTCGAAAATATCCACCCTGGCAGGCGTTTTTAGAATCTACGTTTTCAGTGACCGAAAACGCCGTTTACGTGTGGACGAAAGGTGCAAACGCATAGAAAAATCTGCATTTTCCAAAATACCCGGGTACGTGTGGACGTAGCCTGAGATTGCCCACCCCTGGGTTAGTCTGACAGCTGAACATATTTAAGGCTGCCAGTTGTCATTGGAGAGGGGGGATTTGTGCTGTGAAGAAGCTCGATGAGTTAAGGAGAGCTGTATAGCAAATAAATACTTTTTGTTCCACTACACTTGCCTTGGTCCATCTCACTGTGTTTCCAGCCGCTAAGGGCCGCCCTGTTACACCTTTCATCCTTTGTTTTTTCTTTTCATCTTCCACTTATGATATACACGACCCTACACCATAACTTCTTGTAAACCAGTCTCTCATCCATCATTGCACTGGGTCACTTTGACAGTTCCATGGCCAAAGTGAGTCTGAAAGTCTGCAGAAAAGCAGTTAATCAGTTAATCCATTCAAGAATTTTGTTGGGCGCGCATGCCAGACATAAACTGCTATCCATGCTGAGTGAGGGTTTACTTGTTCGCTTCTGGTGTTTGAGGCAAGAACCAGAATTCCAGGTACATGCCCTGCAAAGGCCAGGTATATTTGCTTATAAGGATATTGAAAGGACTGTACACTTCGGCTTTACCGTCATTTAAAGAGCTGTATGCATTTGTGTCACGGCCCCAGAAAGGGCTGCAGGCCTTTACTTTACAGCTATCCAAACAGCTACATGCTTCTGTTGTACAGCTGGTTAAAGGGCTGCATACGGCGTGAAGCAGTCCAGTTAAGCACAGCTGCATGTTTCTGCTGCACAGTCAAAGGCAGCTGCATAACGAGAAGGGTCCTATGTGTTACACACTGGAGGACGACAGGGTTCATTCAGGTGCACATGAAGATTTATTGCACTGAAACACAGCAAAACAATTCAGTGTTACTGGCGGCTTCCATTGTAATAACTGGCCTGCGTTACTTTTGTGTCATTACGTGTAATGGCCATGTATTCATCAGCCCTTAACACACAGAGAAAATGACCAGTAAACAATAGACAACATAACATGTACTGGCTGGTCTATTTCCTATAACTTTAACTGACACCAGCTAACTGTTTCCTTTCACCTTACTGATGGAACAACACGGTTACAGAGATTAATGCAGGAGGCTAACATGACTTAGCTAGCACACAAATGTTACTAGCATTACCCACAGATAACGTGAAACAACTCCCTTATTCGCTCACATCAAACACCATATAAACAAGAATTACACTCCAAACATGTTAAATAAGTATCAACTTTACATAAATGTATGTAGTTCTCGTATATTGCTCTCACCTGAAACACAGCAAAACAATTCAGTGTTACTGGCGGCTTCCATTGTAATAACTGGCCTGCGTTACTTTTGTGAAGGATTATTTTGCCAGTTACCCGTTTGGCTGAGCCGCCACCGCCACCTACTGGCGAAACTAAATATCGCCCTAACATCACATCAGGTGGGAGCAAATGAGCTTTTCGCTCTGTGTTATGATGCAAACTATTGTCACAACAAATAGCAAAAAAAGATGATGGGGGGTGGGCACGAACACATAAGGAACACATCTGAGACTTGTTCTTAATGCTCAAAATACTCAGGGTGCCACATATGCACATACTTTAGCAGTGCCAAGCTAAATTGGCACTTCCCTTTGTTGGACTAATCACAGTTGGCCATAATACTATCAAAAGTTTCTTACCGATCCTCATTGTTACATTTTTAAACAGTACTAATCAACGTGTGTTTATACAACAAGTGGCACAAATCATTCCTTAATACTATGGTAGATATATGTAACCTAAATATATGGGTCCTGTGATTTGAGTATGCAGGTTAACTGCTTAATACAGTGACTCCACTATATAAAGACTTCATTGTGAGTATGCATAGTATATATGAGTATATATGTGTAAGGAAGAGGACTCCCTTACTATATTTAGGGCCCGAGCACCAAGAGTGCGAAGGCCCTATTGTATCTGCTCCGTTTCTTCTTATTATTATTAAGGCAAAACAAGGGCCTTTTTGAGGGCCTAAACATGCTCAAAAACTCATGAAATTTTGCACACATGCCAGGTCTCGTGAAAAATTTTGTATTTTAATGGTTTTACATATGAGCACTGGGAAATGGCTCTACAGCGCCACCTATGCCTTGTTAAATGCAGCCCTACGACCACATCGTTTGAGCTACATGTATGAAATTTGGCACACATGTGTATCATGCCAAGACAAACAAAAGAGTCTGTGGGCCCATTGATGCAAACCCAACAGGAAGTCCGCAATTTAGAAGTGAAGGTGACATTTTGGCTCTAATTTTGCCATTTCCATGCCTCGAACTTTTTCGAACTCCTCCTTGGAATTTGGTCGTATAAGCTTCATCTTTGGTCAGTGTCAACTACACACCTGGGCCATGTTAAATTGCGGAGCTTTTGAGTTTTCGTGATACGGTGTGGCGGTGGCGCCACGGCGAATTTCGATGACTCGCCATGAAAATCTTATTGCCTCTCATTCCCTCATACATTGTCCGATCTGGACCAAAGAGCACACATATGATAAGGCTCCACCCCTGAACATATTTCAACTGCCATATTTGACATCAAGGACAGCGCCACCTAGTGGGAACAGGAAATGTCATGTTTTACACTTTGGGGTACAGTATTGTGATGGGTGACATCTGCAGCCTCAAATTTCTCCAGGAAAGCCTTATGGAGTTGGTCTTGGGTTACAGTGAAAACTGTGACTTTTCGCGAAAGGGTGTGAACCCTGCAGCATGGCGAACTTTGATGTCTCGCCATGAAGAAACAAATTAGTATAACTCAATGAAATGTTGTGCGGTCAGCTGAGCGCACCATCCGTTCCGAGCTCCCTGACCTGCACTCAATCTACAGCAGGCGGTGCTGGACCAAGGCCAGGAAGATCGTGAAGGACCTCAGCCATCCCAACAACAGACTGTTCTCTCTGTTGAGGTCAGGAAAGCGATTCCGCTCCCTGAAGACCAACACAGAGAGACTGAGGAGGAGCTTCTTCCCGCAGGCGATACGGTCTCTCAATCACACCACCACACAGTACTGACCCACACATATGGTTCTTACACACACACTGGACTTTCTGGACTTTGTTTTTGCACAACACTGGTCACTATATTCTTCATTTCCGGTTAATACTTGTACAGCTGCTGTTATTGTGTATATATTTATTTATATTTAGATTTCTTCATACATTCTTATATAGTTCTATATTGTGTATTGTGTATTTTGTTGTACAGTTATTTTATTTTCAACTTTAATTTATATATTTTATCTTATTCTTCCCAGTTAAATTTACCCTTCATTCTAATTTGTGTTGTACAGTTATTTCATTTTTAACCTTAATTTATATTTTATTCCTTCCTAGTTAAATTTACCCTTTTTAATTTTTCATATTTATTTCCTATCTTATTCATAGCCTTTCCTTTTTTTGTTTTCTTTGGGTCACGAGCAGTTGTCCAAGCATTTCACTGCATATCGTACTGTGTATGACTGTGTACGTGACAAATAAATTTGAATTTGAAATCCAGTCTGATCAGTACCAGACTTTACAGGCATGATGTCGTACTGATTTTCACAGGTTCATCGTGGCCACCTCAAAAGCGGTGAATATCACCATCAGTTGCTCATGATGCATCAGTGCGAAAATTGTGACTTTAAACTGAACGGCGCACCCTGGTGGCAACGCGGTTCACCGTGAACAATGAAGTGGCGTTTGAAGGGCTTGGAAAGTTTAAAAAGTCTTGAAATTTGGCCCACACCTCCAATGGGACGAAGGCTTTGTTGTTATGTGATCACCTTCCTTGAATAGCGCAAAATGGCTCCACAGCGCCCCCTACAAACTTTCAAATCATCAGCCCCTGCTCTGTGTTTTATATATGAGTCTGAAATCTGGGAAGGTTATAGGCGAGATCAAGATGTACAAAAAAAGTCTCTTGGAGCAAAATCCCAAATCCAACAGGAAGTCAGCCATTTTAAAATTAATGTGTAATTTTGGCGACATTTTCCCCTCTTTTCAGGCACCGTTCTTTGACGAACTCCTCCAAGGGATTTCATCAGATTGATGCGATTTCCTGTGTGTGGAATCTAAAGACCTTTGTGATGTTAAATTGCGAAGCTTTTTACGTTCAGGGAAACGGGGTGGTCATGGCAGCATGTGGAGTTTCAATCACTCGCCAAAAAGCAGTAATCTGCTGTCACTCAAAAACACAATGTCCAATCTCTCCCAAAGGTCGTAGGCATGATTAGACTCGAGCTCGGATACGTTTGTTATGCCATTTGTACATAATGGTTAGAGCGCCACCTAGTGGGACGACTATAATCCTGGTTGAATAAGATGAAATGTTAGCTGGTGGTTAAATGCATGAAATCCATCAATGTCACATCAGATCGGAGGTGCTGGTTTTAGGTGTTGGGCGTGGCTCGACACACCAGGGTGCGAGGTCCCTCATAACGCTGCTTGCAGCTTTAATTATATTATATTATCTGTATAGCACTTTAGAGCACACCTTTCACTTTATTAAAAGCACCTTATCAAGCACTTTATTTAGCACTGCACTTTAAGCATGGATTTGCACACAAGAAGTTTAAATATTTATTGACTATTTATTGGGAATTTTAAAATCAGTTGGTAGCCTTGTTTCACATCCTGCACAGCTGCTCCTCATCAAGGAATGTGGTGGTTGTCTGTCAGGAGAAAAGAATGGTGATTGAGATTTTGATTAAGGTTTACCAGTAAGGAAAACTAATGCAAATGTGTGTGTGATTACACACAATTTATGAAAGTAACTATGATTACATGTCTAGTGTATACAGGAATATATATGTCATAATAAAATCAACAAACCTCAACATGTAAAAACACTTTGAGTCATATGTTCAAATACCTTTGGTCCATTTAATAAGAAGGTGTCACATGTTAGGGAGCTGAAACTCCTAAACCCTTTATCCAATTTGAATGTGGATACCTGCACATGACAGCTGAGACCATACACATTTTGTTCATTATGTGTTTATTAGGGGTGCAACGATACACAAAATTCACGGTTCGGTTCGGTTCGATACTTTGGTGTCACGGTTCGATATTTTTTCGATACAAAAAAAATGTTCATGCCTTTTTAATTTGTCATTTATTAAAATTATAAATATATATTTTAACTCAAAGGTACAGTTTTTAAATTTAACCCTAACCCTTGTGCGTGTTTTTTATTTTGACAGCGAATGCGCACCTGCGGACCACTTATGTGCAGCCCTGGTTATTTAGCTCGTCATATTGCAGCCACAGAAATTCTTTTGTCCATGAAACCATAAAGCTGCACTTTCTTTTTGCCTTATAGTCTGATTTGTCATAACTTCTCCGTTTTGTGGTAAGCTTTTCTTTGGCTGTCACTTCTTCACCCTGACCTGTCTTATTTGGCTCAGCAGAACTAAAATATATATGCTGCTGGTTTTACACACGCACTCACATAAGCTCAGCGATTCTCTGCGCGATCAACCTCTCACATGTTTAAGCTTGCTGCGGGAAATTTCACTTGTCATGTTTGCATAGTAAGCTAACGATTAATAAGACAATGTCAGAGGAATTGGTGCACAAATTATCATCACTCACAGATCAGTGCTGTCGCTCTCTATACACAGTTCGCACGATTGCAAAGTGAAAGCAAAAAACAAGCGCAAATTCAAATGCGATTTCAATATGTCACATATTGACAGTGGCTCACCGATGCCAATGACATAATTACCCAGCTACATTTCTGAAAGAATGCAAAAGCATTGACATATATTTTTCCTACAATAGCCCGACGGGCAGGGAAGAGATAGATTTTGGTAGCCCGACTGAAAAAATCGCTAGCTCCAGGACGTCGGGCTAGCGATATTGCAAGCCCTGTATCTGTTTGAGGAATCACTCATCTTTGGAAAAGAGAGTTTATTACAGAGAAATGTCTCTTTCCAAAATAAAAGCTATACTATCCGCTTCTTCTGGGCTATATTCTCAGCAGCATAAGGAGAATCATGTGCTAACAGCTGTCTAAATGACTCGGCTAAAGTTAGTAGCATGCTTGTTGTTTTTGTCTTTGCACTAGGATGATGTCGGCGTAAATGTGCAGTCATATTCGTTGTGTTCCCACTAGTGCTTTCAGGTTAATCTCGTTGAAATGACCTTAACGCCACAACACGGCAAATCTCCGTTAACGAGCTACCGCCGATCGCCCCGTGCATGGGGCTAGACGGCCAACACGTTAACGAGCTAACTGCGCTAACACACTAGTTCCCACTAGTAATTGAGCATTGCATGGCACATCCAACATACTGTTTTACTTTAGTCCATGACTCGCTTACCTTCAGGGTCATACGTCACATGAAAACCAAAATAATTCCAAACGCCAGATCTGAATGAGAGTGGGGGAGGTCCATGTTGCAAGGAGAGCTTAACTTCTGTCTTGCTAGCTTGCCCTGTGCTCTTCCTTCTGACTATGCTGTCTGTGTTGAGCGCTCAGTGGATCTGCGCTCGACAGTGCAGCCTAGGCGGAGTAGTCGAACGCAGATTCACTGAGCGCTCAACACAGACAGCATAGTCAGAAGGAAAGTTGATAAAATAAATTACAAATGTTGTATTGTTCGATACATATGTGTACCGAACCGAAAGCACTGTATCGAATGGTTCAATATCGATACGAGTATCGTTGCACCCCTAGTGTTTATGTGTGTATGTAAACTGTATTGAAATTTTGGATTTACAAAGTATGACAATTGCAAATACAGATGTCAGTATGACAGTACACAGCCAACTAACCTGTAACAATGTAGCCAAAACAGAACATGTGATCACAATCACTTTCTAGAAAACAAAACTGGTCTTTTTGCATGCTAACTTAAAGAGAATATAAAGAAACAGTGCAGAATATTATGGGAAACATAACCTGCACTAACCAAATGTCCATGATCTCAGCAGCACAAACTGCTGCTGAGATCATGTGCTGTGATAATGGCAACCTACGCTGGGCAGACCACAAACTGCTGAAGAGTAGAACAAGCTAGATGGATCCTTAATAATGGTGATGTTTTCAAAATGGCCACCATTGTTATTATTGTTATTATTATGATTATGATCATTTATAATATCATCATCATTATTATTATTCTTATTTTAACATGCCTTGTAATAATGTTTGTATAAACATTTTGACATGAGTTAGGACTGAATGTTTCATTATATCACATCACTCCATTAGGTGGGAGCCTGACATACACACAGCACATAAATATATAAATATATATATAGGGGGATAATATTAACACTTTATTGAGAACTGAAAGTTACCTGAACATCTAAAATATTCAAGGGTAAGACAACTAAACCACAGTGCACTTCCTGCAGAGAACAAAAGAACCACAGAGGAAGGACGTTCATGTTTAGTTTCAAAGGTGCTTTGTGTGCCAAACCACTGAACATAAAACAGTCATGCAAGCCCTTCTGTTTTTCAAGCGATTTTGAGATGTGAGTAAATCGTGTCTACTTTTATATTTATTGTCAACGTTATGCTTCCACGCTGGTCTCCAACCAACATGTTGCTGACAGGTTTTCGATATGTGTTCCTCTGTTTCATCTTCTACATTTCAGGTATGAGTAATTATTTATACATCCTTGTAAAAAGATACCTAAAAATAATTTACTTATTTACATTCTAAGGATAGAAAAAAACGACAGGTGATAAGACAATAAATCCGTTTGCTAATAAAAGTTTGTGTTAAAGGTGTTAATGGAGGAGAAACCAGGATCTGTGCTTTCAAAGGTTCATCAGTGGATCTGCACTGCTCACATCAACATCTGACTTCAAGCAGAAAATGGTTCACTATAGACTGGGATGGTTACAAGTATGTTCAGAGTGAGCTCTCTGTGGATGGACAACGTGTAACATACAACATGTCTGAAGAGAAAAACCCAACTTTAACCATCAATGATCTAAGAGAGAGTGATGCAAACACTTACTGCTGTATGAAGACTGCAGAGAATCCAGGACGCTGTTGGTTCAACAGAATTACTCTCCAAGTAGTTACAGGTACAGTGACTTTTACTTATTACTTACTTTCCAAATGACATCATTGTATAAGTTGTTGTCCATCATCCTCTCAGAGCTGCAGGTAAAGGTGATTCCTGCCACAGAGGGACAGACAGTAACACTGATGTGCAGCAGCAGCTGTCCTCTGACTGAAAAGCCTGCAGCCTACATCTGGTACAAGAACAGAGAGTTTCTCTATGAGGACTGGTCTCCCTGGTACCAAGAGCTGCTCAGCAGTGAGGAAGCAGTCACATACTCCTGTGCTGTCAAAGGCTACGAGCATCTCAGAGCCCCTGAAGTCTCTGTGGGTGAGTCATGACTGTTGTTGCTACAGACTCTCCAGCTAAACCCTGTGAAAATGACCTCAGTACAAATATTTAACATCATGTCTTTTTGTTCAGATTCCATCACACAGACATGCTTCAGTCTCACTTATGTTTATGGAAACATGTGTTCTTATAAACAGACATCAGTGGATGAGCCGTGCACCATCACATACCCCAGAGGTGAAGTTTATGTCATATTCATTTAACTAAATAATATATGATTAAATAAGTTGTGTGATTATATCAAATATAGTGACAAGAAGTCTGTTTATCCTTTCTCAACAGAGGTTTATGTTCAAAGAATTTCTTCCACTTCAGGGTTTGTCACACTGACCTGCAGCACCAGCTGTAATCTGACTGACCATCAAACTGTCTACATGTGGTATCACAACAAAATAAACTATCATGAGAATCAACATTTTTCAACTCATAACTCTTCAACAGACACATCCTCTTGTGCAGTTAAAGACCACAAACATCTTCAATCCAAGGAAGCTTGTAAGTGTCAAATCTATTTTGCCAACTAATAATGAAATACAAAAAATCAAACAACTTTAAATCTTCCATCTATATTTCAGGTGTTCAGGATAAAAACTGCTGCAGAGTGAATTATGTCAGCAGGAGAATCTGTGCTCTGGAAGGATCTTCAGTCAACATCACAAGTGAATACTCACATCCTGATAACATGAAGCCAGAGTTTAAATGTTGGAGTAAAAAATGGAGAAAAGATAAAGTGGAAGTTGAAGAGCTGATTGAGGCTGCAGGTCATGTGGAGTATCAGGACAACATGAAGAACCAACACATCCTGACCATCAACAACCTGAAGAAGAATGACTCAGGAGGATACACATTCAGATTCAAGAGAGATCATGAAGGATGGACACAGTCTGATCTGCCTGGAGTCTTTTTGATTGTCACAGGTAAATCTAAACTCCTTATTCAACAGACTTTACTCATTAATGTCTGAACAGGAGCAGAGGTGGAAGAAATATTCAGTTTGGGTGAAATTGGCAACGTCACACTACAAATCATCATTACAAGGAAAAGGCCTGTATTTAAAACTGAATTCATATACGTTTTCAGAAAAATTGCATTTAATATTGTAGAAAATAGTACTTATTATGCAGGAGAAATGCCTTTTACTTTCTATAAGATCACATGCCTGTTGCAATTTTCACTTTGGGTGTTTATGGTTCAGGTTTGAACAACCTGGATACTGTTATTTTGTTTGATCTACAGCTGTCATGTACAGCTGTGCAGCAGCCAAGGCGGGACCCAAACACAGGACTCAGAAACAATATAGGGGAATAAACCAAAGGAAGCAAACTTTATTTGCTGAATACGTCTCAATCTAATACTGACTAACAGGATTGGGAAGGGGTCGGCAACCTGCGGCTCCGGAGCCGCATGCGGTTCTTTAGTCCTGTGCGGCTCTGCGTGGTTTGGGAAAATAAATTATTTTTTTAAGTAATTAGCTGAAGTGTATTTCATTAATGTTAGTTCTTTTTTTAACTTGTAGTTCTAAATTGGAAGATTATTGTGATATTGAAATATAAATATAAAATTATATTCTATTATTTTTTGATCGCTCAAAATAAGCGTCACACTCGTGGGTGCCGCTCAGGTGCGACCTCCTCCCCTGCAGCGGCGCTGCAGACCACGTCCCGCCACACACATTAACCAGGTAAAATACATATTTAGGCTGAATTTTGCAAATATCTATTTTTCATCTTTTAGCAGCATAGTGCTTTTTTTCCAATTATTTTTTTAAAAGTCAGGTCAAGGCTCCAAAAGCCCAAAGGAGATATAAGGGTGGCGGCTCACAACAGTTTTTGTTTACTGGATCATTTTAGTTCAGCTGGGTGTCTTTCCTTTTGTTATATTTCCTTAAGAGTTCAAAATGTGTTAATTACATAAATAAAAAAGTAATTTTCTCTGTAGCACTTCATAGATTTAAGCAACACAGCTTAGTTGTTTACACAAAGCATACAGGTAAAATAACAATATATTCAGTGTTATCTTCATTTTAGACGTCAAAGAGTATTTGCAGCTCCCAGTGTTTTTGTTTGCGTGGAAATCATGTCCAAATGGCTCTTTGGGTGTTAAAGGTTGCTGACCCCTATGATGGGGGAAGCAAAACTGAACACAATGAACACAGGATGAGAGGCTGTCAAAATGAAACAGGAATTATGATAAACACAGGCTTGACATGGGGACCAGAGGGAAATAGACATGGGGACATGACTGACTGTGGAAACAGAAGGGAAACACTTGGAACAACACATTGTCTGGATAATTGAACATGCTTTTTTAATTTATTTATTTTTTGTCAACATAAAGGTCTCATTTCAAAATATTTTCATATTTTAGTTTAATAGAAAAACATTTAAAGTCACATAAAAAAACAGTAGTGGAATACAAATATAAGTTTGCACAGAAAAAAATAACACTCACCCTAATTTTTGCTTTTAGAGCTGAGAGTGAAGATGAGTCCTTCTGCAGTGGTGACAGAGGGTCAGAGAGTCACACTGACCTGCAGTACCAGCTGTCCTCTGACTGACAACACAAACTACATTTGGTACTTGAACAGTCGACCTCTGACCCCGAGAGAGAACCAGAACAAACATCTGATCCTAGACCCAGTCAGCAGGGTGGATGCAGGAAGCTACTCCTGTGCTGTGAAAACCAACAAAGATATCAGCTCTGCTCCAAAGACTCTCACTGTCCAAAGTATCACAGGAACATGGACACCAGCAGCTGCAGGAGTTTCTGCTGCTTTGCTGGTTTTAATACCTTTCATTGTCTGCTGGTGTGTTAGGTGAGCAAAAGTGTGATTTCATTCAGATCAATAGTATTCATCTGATATTGTTTTAGTTGTGTATATATACACGTGTGTGTGTGTGTGTGTGTGTGTGTGTGTGTATACATATATATATTTGCTCTTTTTTTACAAATCAGAAAAAAGAGGATTTCAAACCAGCCTTCAAGAAGTGCAACACTAGGCAACAAACAGCAGGTACAAAACAAGACACAAACAATGCTGCTGAAATTGAAAAAAAAAAAAATCCCCATTGTCAACCTTATTTTTGTTCACATAACTCTATTCTATTTTACTTTTTTATTTATAATCATTATCATAATTAGCAATAATTATCATTTAATCAGGTATTTTAAGTATATATACATTTATTGTGGGCATGAATGTCAAAGCAATTTGGGGTTTTTAATGATTGATTTCAACTGTTGTTTTTCAAGCGTGGAATTATTGCAGGAATACAGTGTTTTAATTAAGTTTGTAAAACACCTAAGTGCATTTATTTTAGATTTTAGATTTTACAAACAGCTTCAAATAGATACATACAGTGGGGCAAAAGAGTATTTAGTCAGCCACCGATTGTGCAAGTTCCCCCACTTAAAATGATGACAGAGGTCAGTAATTTGCACCAGAGGTACACTTCAACTGTGAGAGACAGAATGTGAAAAAAAAATCCATGAATCCACATGGTAGGATTTGTAAAGAATTTATTCGTAAATTAGGGTGGAAAATAAGTATTTGGTCACCTCAAACAAGGAAAATCTCTGGCTCTCACAGACCTGTAACGTCTTCTGTAAGAAGCTTTTCTGTCCCCCACTCGTTACCTGTATGAATGGCACCTGTTTGAACCCATCATCTGTATAAAAGACACCTGTCCACAGCCTCAAACAGTCAGACTCCAAACTCCGCCATGGCCAAGACCAAAGAGCTTTCGAAGGACACCAGGAAAAGTATTGTAGACCTGCACCAGACTGGGAAGAGTGAATCTACAATAGGCAAGCAGCTTGGTGTGAAAAAATCAACTGTGGGAGCAATCATCAGAAAATGGAAGACATACAAGACCACTGATAATCTCCCTCGATCTGGGGCTCCACGCAAGATCTCATCCCGTGGGGTCAAAATGATCATGAGAACGGTGAGCAAAGATCCCAGAACCACACGGGGGGACCTGGTGAATGACCTGCAGAGAGCTGGGACCAAAGTAACAAAGGTCACCATCAGTAACACACTACAACGGCAGGGAATCAAATCCCGCAGTGCCAGACGTGTTCCGCTGCTGAAGCCAGTGCATGTCCAGGCCCGTCTGAAGTTTGCCAGAGAGCACATGGATGATACAGCAGAGGATTGGGAGAATGTCATGTGGTCAGATGAAACCAAAGTAGAACTTTTTGGTATAAACTCAACTCGTCGTGTTTGGAGGAAGAAGAATACTGAGTTGCATCCCAAGAACACCATACCTACTGTGAAGCATGGGGGTGGAAACATCATGCTATGGGGCTGTTTTTCTGCCAAGGGGACAGGACGACTGATCCGTGTTAAGGACAGAATGAATGGGGCCATGTATCGTGAGATTTTGAGCCAAAACCTCCTTCCATCAGTGAGAACTTTGAAGATGAAACGAGGCTGGGTCTTCCAACATGACAATGATCCAAAACACACCGCCCGGGCAACAAAGGAGTGGCTCCGTAAGAAGCATTTGAAAGTCCTGGAGTGGCCTAGCCAGTCTCCAGACCTCAACCCCATAGAAAATCTGTGGCGGGAGTTGAAAGTCCGTGTTGCTCGGCGACAGCCCCAAAACATCACTGCTCTCGAGAAGATCTGCATGGAGGAATGGGCCAAAATACCAGCTACTGTGTGTGCAAACCTGGTAAAGACCTATAGTAAACGTTTGACCTCTGTTATTGCCAACAAAGGTTATGTTACAAAGTATTGAGTTGTATTTTTGTTATTGACCAATTACTTATTTTCCACCCTGATTTACGAATAAATTCTTTACAAATCCTACCATGTGGATTCATGGATTTTTTTTTTTCACATTCTGTCTCTCACAGTTGAAGTGTACCTCTGGTGCAAATTACTGACCTCTGTCATCATTTTAGGTGGGGGAACTTGCACAATCGGTGGCTGACTAAATACTTTTTTGCCCCACTGTATCTCCCAATAATATTTGTTCAAATGTCCTTTAGCGGGTTGCAGCTTAGCCAGACATTTTTAGTAAAGATCAACAACAGTCTGGCATATTTCTGGTTGTATATTTGACTACTTATCTTTATATAAGTGGAATTCATCTTCATTTGTTGGATTCCTGTCGTGTTCCTGGCTTTTAAGCATAGTCCACAAATTTCCAATAGGGTTGAGGCTGGGGCTTTGAAAAGGCTATAAAGCTTAATGTAAGGCTGCTTTATTTATAGCTCAATTTTTGTCTCATTTGACGACAAAATTGTTCTCCAGAAAAAAAAAATGGCGTTTAGATATGGGAAGCTACAATTTTCGGTTAAGCTTAAAGGGGTTAATTTTGAGGCAGGAGCTCTTTCTTGTCAGTATCCTCTGAGTCCATTACAGTGTAAAACATGTTTTCACTGTGGACAGTGTTCCAGCAGTTTCCAGGTTATGGCTGGCTTGATTTTTGGTGGTTTCTGGGTTATTCCTGAACATCCTAACTAATTTCCTCTCATCTGAGGGTGACAGTTTAGGTCCTCCTCGAGGCCTAGGCAAAGTGGTCACACATGAAAAAAATATACTTACACTTATATACAGCTGTTTGAAATGATGGTCTTGCTATCTGCAGTTGTTTAGAATTGGCTTCTGACACTTTTGTTTGATTGTTTTTATTTATTTATTTTTTTTTAATTTTTAAAAATGGATGCTCTACAACTAGTCAACCCTGGAAAAAACAGCAGTTGAAAGCAGTCATCAAGAGCCTAACTTTACTGTGAAGTTCATCCCCGTTATGAATATATATAAACTCCTGACCGCAGCTTAAATGTACACTTTATTTATCTGAATTCAATAATTTTAATTTCAGATTCATTTTATCAATGAATTTCTTTTTTCTTATTGCATTTTAATGAGCGACACAATCTACTTATCTATTTGTTTGTTCTACTTTACTTAATTATAATTGTTATAGCAAAGGAATTTCACAGATTTTATACTTTATATTTTGTCACCTCACAAACCTGCTGGTCAGAGTATCATTAAAACCTGCAAATAAAGTAAAAAATATTTAAATGAGGAGAAAAATGACCTATAACACAGTATGTTGTTTGTCTTCCTCCTCAGGTGAACCCTGATCCAATATATGAAAACATCCCAACTCATTATTGCAGACTACACCTACCTATGACCCACACAACTGATCTCTACTGCAATATTGACCCACTGCCTGCTCTCTAAAGTAACTTTGTTACCATAGTGATTTAAAGGGCCCTTTCTCTGATAGCTTCCACAACACAGCAGCGACACCACAGTTGGTGGATCTGCCAGTGGTTTTCATACTCTGGAACATAAATTACAACAGAAATTGTTCTTGAACTTTTCCGTTATAAAATGTATGCTATTGAAACATATGTCACAACTGAAAGATGACGAACACAACAATTTGTGTTTGAGAACAGCTGAGTGACATTTTCTCAACATTTTTTTATCCACCATATCCCAAAACCACGTGAAGTCACTTTTACATCCCTCATAGCTTTCCAAAGAAATTGTAATGACATTTACGGCAATAAATGTGGTTACTGTTTGAATTTGTCCTTGTGGTTTCATATGTGTTCTGACTGAGAAACACTGTCCTCTGAATACTGACAGACACTCTTCACTAAAAATCTAATCTTTACAAAACTAGTCATGTTATAATTAGCAAATAAGAGAACCACGTGACAAAATGTACGAGACAAGGAAGTAAAAGTGTCCAGTGCACAAACATAGAGCAAGACAGGGGGAGGCAACAAATGTAAATACAAGTCGGGGGAGATGACTAAAGCTACTCATACTGAAACCCACATGCTCTACATTACAGAGAGCTCATTCCTAAAACAGAGATAAAGAGAAAGCAAAGAGTCTAAACAGCAACTTAAACTTTAAAATGTGAAGTAAGAATTCAAGACTGCAACAAAGAGTCAAACAACAGGAACCATAAGAAATAAAGAAGGAAGTGATTTTGCTGCTGTTCAACTGTGTTTGGTTTGTAGTGGAAACTGCTGAAAACAACAGAGGAAGCAGAACTTTCTGCTGAAAAGAGTTGTAAAAGCTAAACTGCTTGCTAAAGACTGCTGTATTTGAAAGGGTACAGTGAAGATTATCGAGAAAGCTGAGCGCATGCAAGCGGGCGAACACGTGTGGGATTCGAACTTTCGCCACCGGGTCTCAAGGCGGCTGCTTATCCCACTGAGCCAAACCAGTTCTGATGCCAACCAAAGATATAATGAGAAAAACAATTATCACTGATAAAAGGTGAAAAAGCTCAAAATTGAGCTGAAAAGAGCAGAAGAGATTGAGATTTGTACTGAAAAGAAGTAAATATTCTGCCGAAAAGAGGTGTAGCTGTGGCTACAATGTAGCTTGCCATCACCAGTGTGTGAACGTGTGTGTGAATGGGTGGGTGACTGGATGTGTGAAGCGCTTTGGGGTCCTTAGGGACTAGTAAAGCGCTATACACATATAAATACAGGCCATTTTAGCAGAAAGAGCAGAACAGTTGAAAATTTGAATGGTGAAAATCTGCTGAAAACTGAGGGAGTAGTTAACCAGCAAAGGTCGGAGCAACTAGAATAAGGTAGAAGAATAAAGTTTATCTGACTACAATCAGATAAAGTCTAAATGTTGGTACAAAGAATCAGAATTCCATTTTTAAAGTCAAGAGAAATGCTGTGGGGGAAGCTGAACAGCTGACTGAGTTTGCAGATCATGTGGAGTATGATGATAGCAGGTTTAATATAAATTTATAAAAACTGTCTTGTCTACTCAGATGACTTCTCATCTTATGTATGAAAACAACTCGGCTCAATCAGCAGAGCAGGATAATTTCTACAAAATTTGCAGCTTTATAGACTTAGTTTAGTTTAAATAATTAAAGTCAATGTGTCCTATAGAGTAAAACATTTATAAGAATTGCATTAATATATATCCAGTGTGATGTTGAATACCTGCAGCAATACATCAGTTCTACACTAGATGTCTCTTTGTATTTGAAGAAATGATAGATAAATGAGGAAGTGATTGTGTTAAAGCTGAACGCAGTTTGTCTGCAGAAATACTCTGAATTTAACATTTCCTCTTAGATGGATGTTGATTGATTAATGCTTCTGATATTTTATCAAGTTAGATATGAGCAGTGGTAGTAATCAGGCCTTGAAAATATTGATATAGCCAACTTTTTCTGATTAGAAGTAAAAATCTGCAACAGCCATGTTGTTGCCAGAAACTGGATGTTTGTTTATGGGTTTCATTCTGTGTCTCTCAGGTAGGAATAATTTGTTTCTCTTCATGACAAGTAAGTAATGATGTGTCAGGAATGTAGATAAAAGATGTAAAAAGTTCATTTCAGAAAACAGAAGATTCCCAGTTAACAGGATTTTTACTTGTTCTAGTGTTCTGAATTCTCCAGCGTATAAAAGCACCAGATTGTGATCCTTCTCACTGAAAAAAAGGCCACGTTGGGTTTACTTATTTCAATAGTGAACATTGGTTGCACACAACTGTTTTGCTTTGGCAGAAACTTAAACAACTGAGTTAAATCAACACAACTTACTCATATTCAATAAACCTGTGCATTTTGTGTTGATAAAACGTGATTGAAACATGTTTAGATGAAGTAGTAAGGTGAGCTTTTGGAATATTTTAATCCTTCGCAATGTTGTCATTTTATTTCAACACTATTCAATAACATTTAGCCCAATACTACTTGGTCACTTAAATACTACATGCTGTCTTCATATTACATATTGTTCAACAAAGTCTAGAGTCTGGTTAGCATAAAAATGAAATGGATCTACAACTTCCTCCTATCTTTATCCATGGTTGCAGAGGGGCTGGGGCATAACCCTGAAGTGATAGGTTACAGGAGGCAGGGTACACCCTGGACAGCTCACCAGTCTATCACATAGAGACAAACAACAATTTTCACTTACATTCATGGGTAATTTAGATTCACCAATTAACCTAACCTAACTCTTTTGACTTTTAACTGTGGGAGGAAACTAGAATACCTAGAGAGAAACCACTGCAAAGTAGCCAGATTGGGGATTTAAACCCAGGACCTTTTTACTGTGAGGCAACAGCACTAACCCCCATGCTACAAAGGCAGGCTTAACAAAAGTAGGAAAGCTATGATTTCAAGGCTTGATGCAGAATTTTTCGTACGTTTTTGTCCTTGACAGGTTAAACCACAATAAATAGAATAAATAGCGATAGCATACACGTGGTGTGTGTGTAGTTGTCTGCCTCTTATAACTCCAGTGATTTTCCTGCAGTTTGAAATCTTTTGCAATCTTGTGAATTTCATGAGTCCAGCAACTAACCACTCTTACTAGATTGTGTCACGTCATCTGAACAAGTTGTTGAATTTCGTACAGATCCTACATGATTTTGTTACGTTCAAGATAGAAACATGAAATTTTTGTGTTCAAATTACAAGTTAGACTTTTTTAATGTAACAACCACCCAATTTACTTTTTTCGGTATACCAAAAAAGTAGAGGTGGCTGCTCGACTTGACTGAGATGGATGCCTTCCTGAAACCACGATCCAAAGCGCACAAGACTGAAATCCCTTGCGGTGTCGCGAGATTCAACATGTTCACCATGTTTTCTAATCACATGTTGTGTTAAAGGTGTTCAGGGAAAAGCAAACAGCATCTGTGCCTTGAAAGGTTCATCAGTGAATCTGCCCTGCTCACATCAACATCCCACTGCAAGAAATAGCTGGTATACTGGACACGATACTGTCTCCAAGATTGAACTCTCTACAGATGAAACACATGTAAAGTACAGCATGTCAGCAGAGAGTAATTTCACTCTAACAATCAATAATCTGACAGAGAGAGATGCAAATTTTTACTGCTGCATTAAAACTGCTGACAGATCAAAGTGCCAACAAAGTGGAATTCATCTCCAAGTTACAGGTACAGTTCTTTTTACAAATGCATCACAAATGAATGAGTTTATGAATGATCAGTGTATTCATGTTGGTCATGTGACCTCTCAGAGCTGCAGGTAAAGGTGATTCCTGCCACAGAGGGACAGACAGTAACACTGATGTGCAGCAGCAGCTGTCCTCTGACTGAAAAGCCTGCAGCCTACATCTGGTACAAGAACAGAGAGTTTCTCTATGAGGACTGGTCTCCCTGGTACCAAGAGCTGCTCAGCAGTGAGGAAGCAGTCACATACTCCTGTGCTGTCAAAGGCTACGAGGATCTCAGAGCCCCTCAAGTCTCTGTGGGTGAGTCATGATGGACACCTCCTCATCATGTTATGAGATGTTAAACACAAACACTTTACTCTTCAGACTCTAATGAATTTACTGAAAGTTGTTGGTTTTTCTCAGGTTCCATCACAGAGACCTGCTTCAGTGTGACCTATGCTAAAGGGAGAATGTGTTCTTCTCAGCAGACATCAGTGGACGAGTCCTGCTCCATCACATATCCCAGAGGTGAAGTTCTGGACAAACTGCACTTTGAAACTTCATTTTTATTTGTTGATTTATTTGACATGACAGAGATGAACCAGTGGAAAATGTGATCATCATCTCCCAACAGAAATTCATGTCCAGAGGACTCCTGCTGAACACAGAGGTAACATCAGACTGACCTGTAACAGCAGCTGTTTTCTGACTGAGCCTCTGATTTCCTTTGTGTGGTATGAGAACAGAAAGCCTACAGTGAAGGAGGGAAAACAGATTCTAGTTTTCATCTCTCATCCAGACAGTTTGTCTTGTGCTGTAAAAGGTCTTGAGGATGTGCGCTCTGCTGACGTCTGTGAGTAAACTTATTGTCTCTCAACTTGGTACTTGGTATTGTTCTAATTCTGTGTTGTTGTTAGAATATCTGACCACAATAACAGAAACACTGTAAATTTTAATGCTACAATAATGACACATTAAACATCATTTTTAATTTCTGATAATGTTTTGATTTTTTTGAAATAGTCACAGATGTTGTTCTTTTGCATTTTTCGGCTGCCGTTGCAGGGTTTTGATTCATTATTGTATGAGATGTGAATCTCTGTTACGTTTGGCAATTGTCAGTGCTTATTCAGATGGGTTTTGTAATAATCAATTCACTGATCATTTTTTTTCTAAAGACAGCTCTTTTGAATCAGTAATATACTGTATATCTTATAGGTCCTGATAAAATATTTGCACAGAAATTGATTGAAAATTCCTAATCAAGGGAAATCATTTATGTCTGTGATAAAGTTGAGCTGTTTTGCCAGACAGTTATTAACTCTTTCTGTCTACTTCATCGATATTTCAGGTGTTAATGATTCCTGCTGGAGTTTGAATTATGTCCACAGCAGAATCTGTGCTCTGGAAGGATCTTCAGTCAACATCTCCAGTAAATACTCATATCCTGACTACGAGCAGATACAGTCTAAATGTTGGTATAAAGTCAAGGGAAATGCTGAGGAGGACGTCAGGAGGAACCTGACTGAGGATGCAGATCATGTGGAGTATGATGACAGCATGAAGAACCAACACATCCTCAGATTAAAGAAGCTGAAGAGAGATGACTCAGCAGAATACAGGTTCACCATCACAGCAGAAAATGAAGAAGTGAAACAGTTTGATTTTCCTGGAGTTACTCTGATTGTCACAGGTAATTATGGTTTGTCTTTCTTCGTATAAAAATAACAGTCAACACAAAATCCTCTGCAATGCTTTCAGCTTCATTAACAAGATGAAAATGCATGAATTTTCCTCAGCTGATGATGCGATAAGAAATATTTTATTTAGTCAAAAGGCTACAGATATTTGCCTTTTATTGCTTCTTGCACTCTTCAGAAGTTAGAGAAAACCAAAAGCACCAAATCTTGTTTTATCTTTAATGAGAACTAGTTTGTGTTACATTTACTGACTAGTCTGAGTGTTTTTCAGAGCTGAGAGTGAAGATGAGTCCTTCTGCAGTGGTGACAGAGGGTCAGAGAGTCACACTGACCTGCAGTACCAGCTGTCCTCTGACTGACAACACAAACTACATTTGGTACTTGAACAGTCGACCTCTGACCCCGAGAGAGAACCAGAACAAACATCTGATCCTAGACCCAGTCAGCAGGGAGGATGCAGGAAGCTACTCCTGTGCTGTGAAAACCAACAAAGATATCAGCTCTGCTCCAAAGACTCTCACTGTCCAAAGTATCACAGGAACATGGACACCAGCAGCTGCAGGAGTTTCTGCAGCTCTGCTGCTTTTAATACTTCTCACTGTCTGCTGGTGGATCAGGTGAACGTTACTGTGTTATCTCTAAGACCAGTTACGTTTAAAGTGTGATGTGAAATGTTTTACCCATTCACTGATTTGTTTCTTTTATGCAACAGAAAAAAGAAGACTTCCAGTCAGTCTCCAAGAGGAGAAATGTCAGATACAGTGCAGCAGGTACGAAATAAGATTCAAATAATTCTGCTGTGTTAGAAAAACTTCCCCTCATCTTTCCTTTTTTCCTCACACGATCATTTATTCTGGAAAAAAGCTTAAACTTATTATATGTCTGCCTTTTTCTGAGTAACCAACTGTAGCATTCTTTTCAGTGTCCCTACCTACACCCGATGTTCATGTTCATCATTGTATCAAATAAGTCAGATATCATACATCAGCAATCCTTACCACACATTACATTAATATCGTCTTCAATTAGATTTGTAATTGATTGGACATTGAACAGTCGTGATGTTTACCACTGACAGGAAAAATAATTTTTGAGTTCATTGCCATTTTTGTCCCGTCTGTTTCTCATTGTTATATCATGACCTCTGACCTTAATTGACACAATTGAGACCTGAAGTTCTTTAGAGGTTCTGGGTTCTTTTGTGACATCCTGGATGAATAGTCGATGAGCTCTTGAGAGCTTTTGGCTCTCAGCATGGTTCACTGGAAGCCCAAAGCCTTATAAATGCTTTTGGAAACAATTTTTAGGCTGACAGATGTCAGTGACTTTGTTTCTCATTTGTTCTTTTGATCATTGTTTTTTGGGGGGGTTAGGTCTCTTAACTTGTTTCAGTTTGTCAGACAGGTTCTATTTGAGAATCTCAGTGACAGTGCAGTACAGTGACAATGTAACAAACAACAAACAACCAGCTATGAGTTATTGATGCAGTTTGATATAAATTTATATTAACTGTCTCGTCTCCTCAGATGAACGTTGACCCCATGTATGAAAATATCTCAGCTCAGTCAGCAGAGCTGGATGATCATCACTACAGCAGACTGCACTTCAGTGAGAACCACACAGCTGACCTCTACTCCACCATTGAGCCACTGTATGCTCAATAAAGAAACGTTTGTTACCATGGTGATTTCAACTCCAGTGATATTACTTTGCCATCACAGCAGAGAAACTGCAGCATCTGGATCTGTCTGTGGGTTACACTTGCTTCATTGGAATATAAAATAAAGGTAGAAATAAGTAGAAATTGAAATCAATTGAAATTGAAAAGCTCAAGTAGAAATTCTCAAGCTTTTGAATTAAAACATATTTGGTAATGATGTACGTCTGTCACAAAAACCTGCAAAAAATGACGCAACCGTTTAAAAATTCTGCTATGTCCAAAAGCCCACGAGTGTGCATTTACTGATCACCCACTTAAAGGGTGCTATTTTTGATAACTTTGTTAGACATTGTATTACTTTGTGTGCTTTGGGTGTCACTAATAAAAACATCAAAGCCATTGTGTCCGCAGGTTTGTCTTCTGTTAGGTTTTTGTCTGTACCACAAAATAACCACTAACACTGTCACCTGTCTCTGCTTTCATTGTCAGCACTGTCAGGTTTTTGATGAACATATAATAATATGTAGCCATGTCACATGTTTAACTGAGCTGCTTTGAATGCAGTTTGTCTGGAGACAGACTCACAAAATTAAAATCTTTTTTCAGCCTTTCAGGTAGGAATGAACTATTTAAGTAAAGAGCAGATTCACTGTTTGACATGATTTGTTCTGTATGACCTCTCAATTGTATTAAAGTACCAGATTTGGACTCTTTAACACTAAAGTGTTTTCTTCACACAATTTGAAGTCCATCATTATACAATGAGAAAGATGAAAAAAAGATGACAAGTGAAAAACATTCAAAACAGTTGCCAATCTTCATAGGGGTAGACATCCCAGACAATTCACCCCAGTCAGACCACATAAGGCTCAGAGAAACTGCAAATCCCCCCAGGAACTACAAGACTCCAAAGGCCTCAGTTAGCATGTTAAATATTAATATTCATCTAAGTGCAATTAGAAAAAGACTGAACAAATATGGTCAATACAAATAATGAACAGCACCACATTTGGAGAGCGTCTCAAACTAATTAAGCACACAAGTCATATACACTGAACGAGGGCTGATGATATGGGCAGTTTTGCCTACACAGAACCAGGACACCAGGGCTGAACTGGGCAGCTGAACTGCTGCTACGCCATATATCTTAAGACACCCGGGCCCTCATGTATCTGCGATACGCACCTTGAAGAACAGAATTTAATTTTGAAGAAATGAGAAAGGATAAGAGTTGACAAGTTAAGAGAAAACAAAAAACAAAAAGAAAAAATAGTAAAATCAAAAGAATCGGTATGTTAGCTGTTGGGGCTGCTGTCACTGCACTGTCAGCAGTACAATCAGTAACAACTACTAACAAGCCCTCACAGTCACAGTGGGGTGCTTTTGTAGGGACAACAATCCCAATAAAAAAGTGAGGAAGAGACACAGGAAGTTGAAATTAATGTATAAAGAAAATAAATGATTATGAAGTGAGATATTCAGGGATTCAGGTAAAATGAATGGGAACTTTGACCATGAGCCACTCTTAATAGCTAAGGTGTGGCTTCTGATTGTCACAAGCTGCTGTGCAGCTAAGGCGTCCTAAACCAACGACAACGTGATTTAAACTTGATTCAAATAAATAATCAAACAAAATGAAGTATATTCATAATATGTGTATCGGAGCTCAGTGACCTTCCAGTCACTGAGGTGGCCATGGCCCTCACATTTGACTCTAAAATATTTTAAAGTCCTCTGTCTGACAGCTAAAGCCTAGAGTAAAATGAGTCATACAAAGGACAGTGAACCCAAGCTCATCAGCAAATCTTCAACAGAATGGCTTAAAAAGAAAAGAATCAAAGTGTTGCAATGGTCCAGTCCAGTCTTTCCAGACCTTAGCCTGATGGAAAAACTGTGTTGAGTAATTAAGAGGGATGTGCATAAAAAAATGTCTGCAAACTGAAGCAATGCTGTAAAGAAGGGTTGGCCAAAATTCTTCTGAAATGATGCAGTTTCTTATAGGAACTGAAAGTAAGATATTTAAAGACTTAGCAGCTCTTGAACTTGAGACACTCTGTCTCTGTCAGGCTCTCTCACACCAAATAAGAGGAAGCCTCAAAACTTTGTCAGATTTAGCTTCATATAAAGGCAAGCAAACCAGTAAATTGTCTGAAATCAGGCGTATTAAAATCCAGGAACTTTTCACTGGACACAAATAAATATGTTCAGTTCTAATAAATGTTCTATTTTAGGTATTATCACTTTGTATATTATTGTGGATGGAACAAAAGGTAAAAATCTTGATCCCAGACTCAGAGGACTCAGAACTAGTTCATCATCACCATCATCTCAGCTGCACCTAATATATTCTTGATGGTCTGGTTGTATTAAAGGTTCTTTTTATTGCGCAGCTTAAGGGAAAATTTCAGTGACTTGGATGCCTTTTGAAACTGCTGGAGTGAGAATGAGGAACAAGACAAAAAGAAAAGAGAAGGAATGCAACAGTCAAATGATGATGTCACAGTCAGTATACATTTCCTCTGTACTCACAAATCACAGAAGAATAAGCTGTATAAAATCTGTATTAATTTATTTTTTAAACTTCCTGGTGATCTTGACTTTGAGGTAAAGCTCACACCTTGACCAGTTACTAGTAAAGAATTCAAACTCATGTTTTTCGTAGATGCACCTGCAGCTAAGGGGTAAAAGGAGCTCAAAGCTTCACTTAAATTTATTCATGAATATATCGACTGGTTTTAGCAACACTTACTTAAGCTACGCTGCCATCTCCTGGCAAAACTGACTATCACTACCACATCAGTTGAGAGGAAGAACCGTTAAAATCATAACACGAAATTTTAAAAAGTAATGTATATTTACTGAGGTGATAATCAACATTTAAAATTCCCACCAGTAAAAGGCTGAGACTTCTTCTTTGACTCTTATGTCTTTTCTTTTCCCTAATTTCTTTGATTTTGTGAACTTTATGCTTCGAAGATGAAGATGAATCTTTTGAAAGATGCTCATTAAACTTTTCTGGGTTTCATCTTGTACATCTTAGCTATAAGTGATTATTAAGTAAGGTTTACGTTACTTACTCATTACATATTTAGTAAAGGTAGAAAAGTCAAAAACACAGATAACAGTAACAAAACTATTTGAAACAATCTGTTGAAAACATCAATGGAGGAGACACCAGGATTTTTAAAGGTTCATCACTGGGCACCTTTAACAGTGCACTACTCTGATTAACATCTGAATTAAAGGGGCAGACGTCTGAATTTATGCTGGATTAATTAATTAATTAATTAACTAATTAATTACTATTACTGTGGTCTCAGAGGTCCATCAGTGGATCTGCACTGATCACATCAACATCTGAGTTCAAGCAGAAAATGGTTCACTGCACACTCGGATGGTTACAAGTAAGTTCAGAGTGAGCTCTCTGTACATGTAACGTACAACATGTCTGAAGAGGAAAAACCCAACTTTAACCATCAATGACCTGAGAGAGAGTGATGCAAACACACACTTTTACCGAGAGCTGCTCAGCAGTGGGGAAGCAGTCACATACTCCTGTGCTGTCAAAGGCTACAAAGATCTCAGAGCCTCTGAAGTCTCTGTGGGTGAGTCATGATGTTTATGGTTGCTACAAAACAAACAGAATGGGTCATATAGCAAATCATTACAATCAGGATCACTTCTTTGTTTCTACGTTCCATCACAGCAACCTGCTTTAGTGTAACCTATGTTAAAGGGAAAATATGTTCTTACAGGCAGACATCAGTAGATGAGCCGTGCTCCATCACATATCCCAGAGGTGAAGTTTTCACAAATAAGCAAACATCTTCCACCAAACCTCTAATATATTAGTTTGATCTCATTTTTCTTCAAAAAATATAAAGCTCACATATTACCTTTATTAATACATGTATTAGCAAGCCATATTTAATTACTCCTTTTTCTTAACACCAAACACTAAAAATAAAATTACATACATTATGTCAAAGTGACTCATTAAAACTATATTTATCATCTCAGAAAAGCAGAAATTACAAGAATCAACAATTTTCATTTCAAAGCTATTCAACAGACAAGTTCTCCTGTGCTGTAAAAGGCCTTGATTACCTTCAGTCTCCAGGAGTCTAATTCTATTTCTATTAGTTTGTTTTTCAAGCCAGGGGGACTTCAATCTCTCTCAATCTTACTTTTTTCAGCATAGAAGTAAATCCTAGTGTCTGTGACAACTCAGTGCCATCCTATTGGGCAATGTCTTCATTATGTTTTGTGCAGACAATTGGACACACAACATTCTGTCCTAGAGGCTGAAGAAATGACCTTGAAGGCTGTGTGCGAGGAAGGATACAAGGGAGCAATAGACAGTGAGCACCCACTAACCTAAGGAATATCTGACTTTTCAAATGTACGATTTAGTAAGAAGAAACTGTATTGAGTAAATTGTGATCAACATAGTTTTATGGAGAACATATAAGTGGATTAAAAAAGGATTATGTTAAAATAGATGTTCATGTAGGAATGAGCCCATGATAGATCAAATTGAAGAGAAAATGCATAAACGATGTTGTTTTCGTAAAACACATCCCACTGAAACAGCACTACTTAACATGCAGTGATATTATGATATCAGCAGAATACACAGTACCGGTCTTGTTTGGCCTCTCCTTAGCTTTTGACACAGTTAATCATACCATCCTGAGAAACAGGCAGACAACAAAGTACCTGCATCCTGCAAAACACCATGGTAGTTTCTATGTGTAGTATTTCTCATATGCAATTGTAGTTCTTGTCAATCCCTGTCACTACATTCCCTGTCCATAAAGATATATACACACACTCACACACACACACACCTATACACACACACACACACACGCACACACACAGTGCTAATATTTTCTTGTGCTGCTTGAATCGGCAGCAAAGTTCCTTAGCTAGAAGACTCAGAAACAATCTTCTTTTGCCTGTCCGCCCTGTGCATGCCTTATACAAAATGTAGGCATTCACCGCCACCAGGTCCAGCATATTGTAGAAAACCGCTACTGGTCACCTGCGTGTTGCTGCTCTTACGGAATACATGCGTGCCATTTGGTCCAACACGTCTACACCACACTGTAAAAGCAGAGAGAGAGAGAGTCATGAGTATATGTTTTTTCTATAGGCCTGTATAGCACACATCAGAAAACATTGTAGCACTGGTGTAAAATTATACACACATTCACATACCTTCATGTGGTTATAGTTTCTTATTGCTTTGGGTTTCCTCTTTCTGCCGTCACTGATCGTCACATCTTAGTGCATGGAACTAAGAACACACACAGTCTTGGTTTTTTTAGGTCCATAAATTGTGAAGGAGACACCACCACTTCTAAGCACTGAAGTGGAGAATTCCTCTCGCTGTGCAGTGTCTTTTGCAATTTGAGGAAGTTCACGCCGGGCTTTATTCACCATGCCCAGTAACGTTGTTTTGCGCTGCAGCAGTCGGTGCGACAGTAACAGTGAAGTAAAGGAATTGTCCGTTGTGACGTTTCTCCCATCATCCAAAAACAGCTCCACTAGTTTCATGACCACGTTCTCTGCCAGCCTCTCTTCCTTCTGACGACTGGGGTCCTTTCCCAAGTAGATGCACTGCAGACACATTTGGTCTCCAGATCCGTGGCCATCCAGAACTTGATCCCAAATTTGCCTGGCTTGGTTGCGATATACTGTGTGAATGGACACTGAATCTTGGTAGGGAAAAGCTGTTCATCTATGGTCATGTGTTCTCCTGGAGTGAAACTCTTAGCACAGCGTGTCCAGATGTCAGAGATTGCCTCAAATTTGTCTGTTTTCACCCGTTCTGCCCGCGTGTCCTTGTCATCAAATTGAAGGTGTTGCATAATTAAAATGAATCTATCTCGGGCCATTGTCTCTTTGATTACTGGCACCAGAAATCTTTCTGACCAGCAATCTAGAATGGCACCAACGGGACACATGATTGCTCTTAGGGTCAGGTTTTGTTTTGTTTTTTTTAATTTTTGCTATTTTTACAGGAACAGGCAGAGGAGAGAACATGCAAAGCTGGAGTGATCACACATGTCACTCATGTCATTGTATTAGCAACCTGTCATTCTGTTTTCACACATTTTTTTATAAATAAAATGGACTTGTGTTTCCATATATTGTGAATGTGTGTCTTTCATATTTGCAGGTCAGTCAATGTGTGGGAAATGAAGTTCAGAGCTTGAATAAATGTCACACTGAATCACTGAATAGGAGGACTGAAGGGTCTGCCTGCATTCAGGGCTCGATTAAAACTCATGTTTAGTGAGGAATCGATGTTGCAATTGTGTTGTGTTTCATGTCTTGCCATATTATTATTATTATTGTTATTGTTGTTGTTGTTGTTGTTTTTTGTTTTTTGTTGTTGTTGTTGTAAAACATTGTCGACCAAGTTGTCAACTCTCTTGTCTCACAACCATATGAGGATTGATGCTGCCAAGACTACTTTGCAATTACCACCATGTCACTTCAAACCACCATAGTCACAGAATGCAGTCAGAATAAAATAATTGTCTGTTCAAGTTAATATCCTCTTGAGAACCGAGGAAAAATTAATCTTCCCCTTGAACTTTTTTTGTGATTTCCTTCCTCTTTGGAGCTAAAAGAGGCCACCCAAACTTATGAGATATCAATGGAAAGCCCAGGATTTCCTCTATTTAGTACATCATGACATAGTAAGGTAGCTCAAATAAGTCAAAAGGCATAGACCAAAAACAAATGTCCATTACAGAGGCCATAAATGAATAGGCTGGTGTGGTGGGGCGTGGTCTGCGGTGCCGTGAAGGGAGGGCAGACGCACCTGCACGGCATCCTTAATCACGCCCGCCTAGTTATCAGAATCAGAATACTTTATTGATCCCTGGGGGAAATTATTTTTTGTTACAGTGCTCCATTATAAACCAACATTAAGACAAAAAAGACAATACGCTAACTAAGAATAGTACAATATATACATATATATACATACATACATAAGTCACTCATAAATAAATAGCTGGAAAAGAAACATGTGTAGTTGTAGCAGTAAAACATGGGGATTCAGGGGTTTGGGTGTGTTGTGGTGAGATGTAAATAAAGATGGCTCCGAATGATACTCCGTGGTCCCGCCGTGCCTTATTCTCGCCACAGCTGGTTCTCAGGAGGGTGTAGGGTCATATAAAGACAAAATTATACAGAATATATATAACATAATATAATAATATGATATATATAATATATAACTAACCAGACCAATTTGTGGTTTGCAAGGACGAGAGGACCATAGTTGGATAAATGTGTCAATTCTAGCTAACAGCAAGATCAGAAATCAGAAACACAATGAAATCAAGGAGTACCAGGGGCTTAAGGACCAACTGGAGGTAAAGTCCAAATTGTCTTAGTAGTAGTAGAAGCATGAGGAGCTGCCACCCCAAATCAGGATGAGTGGCTTCAGCAGATTCCAGGCAGAACATCAAGGGTCTCTGTACAGAAGCGTGCAGTTCTAGGAGCAGTAATGGAAGATACTGCATAGAACAATATACATACACAATGCATATGAAGTATTGAAGTTGTTATTTATGTTTTACGGTAAAATTCACTGAAGGCTCTGACTACTTGAAAGTAGACCATGATTTGTTAAAAATTACCTGTAAAAATTCAAATTGTTACGATTTGTTCGAGAAGTGAAACTGATAATGAAGAAAAGAAAAACAAAGGCAATAAAGTCTGAAGCCTGAGCGTTTGGCTTACAGGGATCATTTGTATATATGTTAAATTTATTTTTTCAAACTTTGGGCATCCACCACTGTAACTGTATGCAAATGACAGAAAACAAATACAAGTAAAATTGGGTCCTTTTACATTGTGGGGCCCAATTATTTAAACAAAAATAAAGATCAACCATTTTTTTTAAAACCTGCCACATAAGATAATGAAATAACTACAGATATTTATACCTCACTTATCTTGTCTGTGAACTTGAAAAGAAGTAGGCAGAGAACAATAGAAATGTTGCTGAGATGAAGAGTTATAATGGTGTCCTCTGGTGGACATGGCCTGAACTGCTAACCAACTTCAAGAAGTCACCCAAAATTGTCTGGATTTATCTTAAAGTTGACACAGCAACAAGTAAAGTACTTATTTTATAAAAGTAATACATGATATATATGACTTTTATATGTTAATTATTTATATATGATAGTGTTTCATGCAGCACAGTAAGACCAAAAAAACAAAACAAAAACAGAGTGAATTTAAAACAAAATTCTTGTTACCAGTGTTTACCTCTATGGTTGAAATCCTATTTTTCCTTCTGGGTGCGGCTAAAAAAGGCTAAAGACTGGCAGACGTTTTGACTGTGGAGCCACACTTAGCAGTGACATTAAAAGAACAAGAATACGACAGGACAAGTGACAAGTTAAACCACTACAGGGCTGCAACAATAACATTAATGTCACCTCTTCAAAGCCAGAATACAATTCAATCAGACAACTCAAACACTGGTTGCATATGGTTACCCTTAAAGAAAGTAACTAGAGGCAGGCTACATAATCAAATGAAAAAGAATGTAACTTTTTTTTATATTAAAATAAGCAGCCTAACAGCAGATTAAGGTCAAACTTTTCATGCTGCTCTTTGACAACAGAAGCTTTTTCTCATTGTAAACCATTACAATCACATATGGAACACAGTTGGAACATCTTCACATCTTTCTGTTCAACAATACATATATATATATATATATATATATATATATATATATATATATATATATATATATATATATATATATAAACACCCAGCACGCCCCTGCGGGCGGTTTATCCTTCAAGCTCGGGTCCTCTACCAGAGGCCTGGGAGCTTGAGGGTCCTGCGCAGTATCTTAGCTGTTCCCAGGACTGCGCTCTTCTGGACAGAGATCTCCGATGTTATTCCCGGGATCTGCTGGAGCCACTCGCCTAGCTTGGGAGTCACCGCACCTAGTGCTCCGATTACCACGGGGACCACCGTTACCTTCACCCTCCACATCCTCTCGAGCTCTTCTCTGAGCCCTTGGTATTTCTCCAGCTTCTCGTGTTCCTTCTTCCTGATATTGCTGTCATTCGGAACCGCTACATCGATCACTACGGCCGTCTTCTTCTGTTTGTCTACCACCACTATGTCCGGTTGGTTAGCCACCACCATTTTGTCCGTCTGTATCTGGAAGTCCCACAGGATCTTAGCTCGGTCATTCTCCACCACCCTTGGGGGCATCTCCCATTTTGACCTCGGGACTTCCAGGTTATACTCGGCACAGATGTTCCTGTACACTATGCCGGCCACTTGGTTGTGGCGTTCCATGTATGCCTTGCCTGCTAGCATCTTGCACCCTGCTGTTATGTGCTGGATTGTCTCTGGGGCATCTTTACACAGCCTGCACCTGGGGTCTTGCCTGGTGTGATAGACCCCAGCCTCTATGGATCTTGTACTCAGAGCTTGTTCTTGTGCTGCCATGATTAGTGCCTCTGTGCTGTCTTTCAGTCCAGCTTTGTCCAGCCACTGGTAGGATTTCTGGATATCAGCCACCTCCTCTATCTGCCGGTGGTACATACCGTGCAGGGGCCTATACATATATATATATATATATATATATATATATATATATATATATACAGTCAGCCGAGACTGCAAGACCAGACTGACCAACCTGTGCACTGCCTGGATTGATTACAAGAAGGCCTATGACTCAATGCCCCACACCTGGATACTGGAATGCCTAGAATTGTACAAGATCAATGGGACCCTAAGAGCCTTCATCAGGAACTCAATGGGGATGTGGCGTACAACACTAGAGGCCAACTCCAAGCCCATAGCACAAGTCACCATCAAGTGCGGGATCTACCAAGGAGATGCTCTGTCCCCACTGCTGTTCTGCATAGGCCTGAACCCCCTCAGTGAGATCATTAACAAGACTGGCTACGGATACCGACTACGGAACGGAGCAGTTGTCAGCCACCTCCTGTACATGGATGACATCAAGCTGTATGCCAAGAGTGAACGAGACATCGATTCACTGATCCACACTACCAGGCTATACAGCAATGACATTGGAATGTCGTTCGGACTGGAGAAGTGTAGTCGGATGGTAACAAAGAGAGGGAAGGTAGTCAGAACTGAGGGGATTGAACTACCAGAAGGCAACATTGCAGACATAGAGGACAGTTACAAGTACCTGGGGATCCCGCAGGCAAATGGGAACCATGAAGAGGCCGCTAGAAAGGCTGCAACCACCAAGTACCTGCAGAGGGTCAGGCAAGTCCTGAGGAGTCAGCTGAATGCTAAGAACAAGATCCGGGCCATCAACACGTACGCCCTGCCCGTGATCAGGTACCCTGCTGGGGTAATAGGCTGGCCAAAGGAGGAGATAGAAGCCACTGACATAAAGACAAGAAAGCTCCTTACCATGCATGGAGGGTTTCACCCCAAGTCCAGCACCCTGAGGCTGTACGCTAAGCGGAAGGAAGGGGGCCGGGGACTGGTGAGTGTCAGCACCACAGTCCAGGATGAGACAAGGAACATCCAAGAATACATTGGGAAGATGGCCCCAACTGACCGAGTGCTCAGTGAATACCTCAGGCAGCAGAAACCCAAGAAAGAGGAGGGAGACGAGGAACCATCATGGAAGGACAGGCCCCTGCACGGTATGTACCACCGGCAGATAGAGGAGGTGGCTGATATCCAGAAATCCTACCAGTGGCTGGACAAAGCTGGACTGAAAGACAGCACAGAGGCACTAATCATGGCAGCACAAGAACAAGCTCTGAGTACAAGATCCATAGAGGCTGGGGTCTATCACACCAGGCAAGACCCCAGGTGCAGGCTGTGTAAAGATGCCCCAGAGACAATCCAGCACATAACAGCAGGGTGCAAGATGCTAGCAGGCAAGGCATACATGGAACGCCATAACCAGGTGGCCGGCATAGTGTACAGGAACATCTGTGCCGAGTATAACCTGGAAGTCCCGAGGTCAAAATGGGAGATGCCCCCAAGGGTGGTGGAGAATGACCGAGCTAAGATCCTGTGGGACTTCCAGATACAGACGGACAAGATGGTGGTGGCTAACCAACCGGACATAGTGGTGGTAGACAAACAGAAGAAGACGGCCGTAGTGATCGATGTAGCGGTTCCGAATGACAGCAATATCAGGAAGAAGGAACACGAGAAGCTGGAGAAATACCAAGGGCTCAGAGAAGAGCTCGAGAGGATGTGGAGGGTGAAGGTAACGGTGGTCCCCGTGGTAATCGGAGCACTAGGTGCGGTGACTCCCAAGCTAGGCGAGTGGCTCCAGCAGATCCCGGGAATAACATCGGAGATCTCTGTCCAGAAGAGCGCAGTCCTGGGAACAGCTAAGATACTGCGCAGGACCCTCAAGCTCCCAGGCCTCTGGTAGAGGACCCGAGCTTGAAGGATAAACCGCCCGCAGGGGCGTGCTGGGTGTTTTTTTTTTTTTTATATATATATATATATATATACATGAATCCTGATATAAGAACAGAAGTAACTTCACTTATGAACGACAGGATGAGTTAATACTGTATGATTCATAGATCACGACTTTCAGGTCCAATTAGTTACAGAATATTATTGTGTGATTAACGATAGGAAAGTGAAAATGAGTTTCTGTTAAAAGTGCTTTATAAATAAATATTTATAGAAATGGAAAATACAATTCAGTCTGAGAGTTCAAACACATTTCAGATATTTTTAATCAATTGTTCCCCATAGCTCATTGTTTCATATTTTTTTAAAACAAAATATAGTCGCAGTAGATTAAAGTCTGAATCGCTCCAGCTGTGTTTATTACAAATTGTCATACTGAGATATGCTCAGCAGTTTAACACCTCCACACCTTTCTATTCAACAACTTCAATATATTTAATAAACTGAATATTTAATGCATTCAAAACACAACTGCATGCAGCAAGTAAATAAATTAAAAGCATCATTATTGAGGAATTGAACTGAAGTAGATTAAAATAATATTCATGCTACAACAAAGCATTTAAGGATGCAAACGAGTCAAAGGAAGAGGAAGCAAGTTTACTTTTAGTTTCAAAGATGCAAGATATGTGAAACCAAAGAATATGAACCAGCAGCCCACCCCTCACTCTGATAAAGAGTACTGCTTAGTTTGACTGATGACTCACTTTGTATCTTTTGGTTTGAGCTTTTACTGTCAGCTTTACGCTCAAAGTCTGGACTAAAACAACAATGGAGTTGAGAGATGCTGGTCGTCTGCTTGTGGGTCTCATCTTTTACATTTCAGGTATCAGAGATTATTTATGAGTTCTTATGTAAAAATCGTTAGTTAATATTAACTTAAGAAAAAGGTCTTGTAATATTTACATATGAGGAATTTTAGTTTAGATTAGTTTCTAATGTAAAGTACTGAAAATTATTAAGTGGTTAATAATAAAGACATATTAATAAGATAATAAATATTATTATTAACTCTCTTCTGTTAAAGGTGTTAATGGAGAAGAAACCAGAATCTGTGCTTTCAAAGGTTCATCAGTGGATCTGCACTGCTCACATCAACATCTGACTTCAAGCAGAAAATGGTTCACTATATACTGGGATGGTTACAAGTATATTCAGAGTGAGCTCTCTGTGGATGGACAACATGTAACGTACAACATGTCTGAAGAGAAAATCCCAACTTTAACCATCAATGATCTAAGAGAGAGTGATGCAAACGCTTACTGCTGTATGAAGACTACAGACAGACCAGGACGCTGTTGGTACAAAAGAATTACTCTTCAAGTTGTTACAGGTACAGTGACTTTTACTCATTAATAACTTTCCAAATGACATCATTGTATAAGTTGTTCTCCATCATCCTCTCAGAGCTGCAGGTAAAGGTGATTCCTGCCACAGAGGGACAGACAGTAACACTGATGTGCAGCAGCAGCTGTCCTCTGACTGAAAAGCCTGCAGCCTACATCTGGTACAAGAACAGAGAGTTTCTCTATGAGGACTGGTCTCCCTGGTACCAAGAGCTGCTCAGCAGTGAGGAAGCAGTCACATACTCCTGTGCTGTCAAAGGCTACGAGGATCTCAGAGCCCCTGAAGTCTCTGTGGGTGAGTCATGATGTTTATAGTCCCTACAAACCCTTCAGCAAAAAGCTGTAAAAATAACCTCAGTAAAAATATTTAACCTCATGTCTTTTTGTCCAGATTCCATCACACAGACATGCTTCAGTGTCACTTATGCTTATGGAAACATGTGTTCTTATAATCAGACATCAGTGGATGAGCCGTGCACCATCACATACCCTAGAGGTGACGTTTCCACAAACAAATTGTATAAACACTTCTTTATATCACATTTGTTTAAACTACACAATTATGTGACTTAAATGAGCCGCATGATTATATCTAAATAGTGACAAGAAGTGTATTTATCTTCGATCAACAGAGGTTTATGTTCAAAGAGCTTCTTCCACCTTGGGATTTGTCACACTGACCTGTAACAACAGCTGTAATCTGACTGACCATCAAGCTGTCTACATGTGGTATCACAACAAAATAAACTATTATGAGAATCAACATTATTCAACTCATAACTCTTCAACAGACACATTCTCTTGTGGAGTTAAAGGTCACACACATCTTCAAGCTAAAAAAGTTTGTAAGTGTCAAATCTGTTTGTTTTTTTCAACTAATAATGAAACACAGACCAATCAAACAACTTTAAATCTTCCATTTATATTTCAGGTGTTCAGGATAAAAACTGCTCAGCTGTGAATTATGTCAGCAGGAGAATCTGTGCTCTGGAAGGATCTTCAGTCAACATCACAAGTGAATACTCACATCCTGATAACATGAAGCAAGAGTTTAAATGTTGGAGTAAAAAATGGAGAAAAGATAAAGTGGAAGTTGAAGAGCTGATTGAGGCTGCAGGTCGTGTGGAGTATCAGGACAACATGAAGAACCAACACATCCTGACCATCAACAACCTGAAGAAGAATGACTCAGGAGGATACACATTCAGGTTCAAGAGAGATCATGAAGGATGGACACAGTCTGATCTGCCTGGAGTCTTTTTGATTGTCACAGGTAAATTTAAACTCCTCACTCAGCAGACTTTACTTATTAATATTTCAATATGAGCAGTAGCGCTAGAACTATTCAGATCTTTCTCGGTTATATAACAACGTTAAAATATTCCCTTACAATGAAATGATGGCATTTTGCTTGATTTAATATAATAGTTTTAAAATTATATACAAATGAGTTTTTCGACAAAGAAATAATTTTTGTAACAACTTTCATCTTCAATTGAGGCATTTTAATAAAAGAATTACTTAAACGGTTCAGGAAATACAATCATATTTATACAGTCCCCCATTTTCAGAGGCTCAAAAGGGAACTGGATATCTGATACATTAAGCAAAGAAAGATCCGGAGTTTATTTCAAGTATTTCATATTTATTTACTAAAATGTTCTGGAAAAATAAAATCTTTGGACAAACAAAATCAAGACTCATTTGTACCAGAATGATGGGAACCTACAAGTTTGGAGAAACTATGGCAGTGTTATGGCATGGGAATATATTACTTCCAGTAGATCCAGGTCACTAGCATTTATTGATGTTGTAATTCTAGGATTAGTAGAATGATTTTTAAAATATACAGGGCTATACTTTCTGCTAGGATTCAGCCAAATGCCTCAAATGCAATAGTGTTTCACAGTCCCAATGGATAAGGTATCATGGGCTGGTTGCAGGCAGAGACACAAACACTCACTAACAGACAGACGCACACTCAACATGAGGAACCAGCAACGTGACAAGGAACACTGGGAAGCTGGGAAAAACAAGACGCATGTGAAATAAGTCAGACTAATGACAAGGGAAGCAAAACTGAACACAACACAAGAGACTAACAAAATAAAACAGGAAAGTAACACTGAGACTGAAACACAAATTTAACAGGCCAAAGTAAACACAAAGATAAAACTGAGTAAATATGGGCAACAACAGAAACACAGACTGGGCAACGGGGACATAGGAGGACAGGAAAAACCTGAGAATATCTAACAAAGAAATCTTGAACACACATTTAGAATGACACCCTAACCTAAGCAAATGTAATATTTAAACTGAAAACTACTCAAAGTCAAATAAATGTTTCATTATTTAACTGAATATGAGGACTGGAGGGTCTGCCTGCAGTCAGGTCTCAATTAAAACTCATGTTTTGTGAGTAATTCATGTTGCGATTTGGAAGAGTTTCATGTCTTGCCTTAATACTATTATTAATACTATTATTATTACTATTATTATTGTTGTTGTTGTTAAATCTTCGTCTTTCAGAGCTAAGAGTGAAGATGAGTCCTTCTGCAGTGGTGACAGAGGGTCAGAGAGTCACACTGACCTGCAGTACCAGCTGTCCTCTGACTGACAACACAAACTACATTTGGTACTTGAACAGTCGACCTCTGACCCCGAGAGAGAACCAGAACAAACATCTGATCCTAGACCCAGTCAGCAGGGAGGATGCAGGAAACTACTCCTGTGCTGTGAAAACCAACAAAGATATCAGCTCTGCTCCAAAGACTCTCACTGTCCAAAGTATCACAGGAATGTGGACAATTGGAGTTTCTGTAATAATTCTGATTTTAATACTTCTCTTTTTCTTCTTTTTGATTAGGTAAGCAACAGTGTGTTTGATTCAAAGTGACAACATTTAATCTCTGGCATGAACTCACTTATTTTTTCTGTTTATTACTTTCAATAATCAGAAAAAAGAGGACTACGAGTCAGTCTTCCACAAACGAAACATCAAACAACATAGTGGAGGTAAAGATTACTGTAGAGTTGGAAAACACATTTTCATACTGAATGATCTTTCTTACAGAGTCAAAGGAGTCAAATCTTTAAGTCTATTATGATGTATCGCTTTTTGTTCTCAGCTAAATCCTGATCCTGTGTGTGAAGACGTCTTAGGTGAGCCACAGGTGGAGGATGAAGTCCTCTACAGCAAAGTCTACTTCTTTAAAAACCACACAGATCCTCTTTTGTCTACCATAGAGCCACTTCAGCCAAGAGAAGAGCAGCATGCTGATTACACTGTGGTGAAGTATAGAAATAACACGAGCTCTGATGAAGAATCTGTTGTCCTTTCAACAGAAACAGACCCCACATGGTGTTGAACAAGCCTTTTAACACATCTCTGCAACTGTCATTTAAAATTTTGTGCATCACACTTGAATCTTCATTTTACCTTTTTGCTGTGTTCGACAAAATTAGATTAGGCAGTTCGATTGGGCTTCACATGTTACTCATATGAATGGAATAATTCATGATCATGTAAATATTATGCTCATGTATTTTTATTTTTATTCTATTTTAGGAGGTCATGTGCCTTTTGTCTCCCTTTTCTAACCGTGAGAGCAATTACACACAAAGAAAGGTTGTTCACTATAATCCAAGAACAAAGGGATACAACAACTGTAGTGTTTGCTGTGGGGATGACCCTTGTGTGCATGTGCTATTATAGCAGAAGACACTGAAATGTGGGAATGTCACTGCATTATAGCCTTGATTTTGTCACAGTGCAGAATATTTAAGTCCAAGTTGTTACTCTTATTTATTTCGTAACAACTGGAAACCTTGTTATGTCTTTTTCAGAACTGTACATTTAACCATTTCATTGCTGTTAGTAATTTTTATTTCATTGACGGTTTGTTCTTATATCATTATATCACTGGTGAATTTTGCCACTTAGCGCTGCCCTTTGTCACTTTTATATATGTATAAACATATGATGTGTTTTTGTGTATATATGTAAACCTTGTTGAAAATTTGGATTTACAAAGTATGACAATTACAAATACAGATATCAGTGTCACAGTATAAAGACAAATAACCCGATTTAGAAATTAATTTATTTGTGGCAACAAGCAGAGACAAAAAGCTTTTCATCTGTAAACTCCTCACCCAGCCCCCACACTTGCATGCGCATTGCTGCGATTGCAATCAGTTTCTAGCAGAGAGAACTGTGGTCTTTTTGCGTGCTAACTCAAAGATAATAACAGGGTTCAGTGGAAAATATTACTGAAAACATATCCTGCAAGCGCCAACCAAATACCCATCTGCAGAGACTGCTGCTGAGATCATGAGCTGTGATAATGGCAGCCTACGGTGGACAGACCACAAACTGCTAAAGAGCAGAACAAGACTGGTACTTAATAATGGTGATGTTTTCCAAATGGTCACTATTATTATTAATATTATTGTTATCATTATTATTTTAACAGGCTGTAAACATGCCTTGTAAAAATGTTTGTATGAGCATTTTAACTCTTGTGCCCTTTTTTGTTATTGCACTCCATCAGGTTTGAGCAGGAGAGTTTTAGAAAAAATAATGAATACATAGAGCATATATATACATACATAAATGTAGAGGAATAATATCAATACTTAGAACAGTTATTGAGAACTGAAAGTTACCTGAACATCTAAAATATTCAGCACAAGACAACTAAGCCCCATTGTTCTTCCTGCAGACAGCAAAAGAAGCACAGAGGAAGGACATTCATGTTTACTCTCTTTTCTTTTTGTCCTTGCCTGTCCTGTCCAGCAATCAGAATTATTGTCTGAAGCCCAAGAAAAAGCCCAGCAGATTTATGTTCCCAAAGTAGTAATATACCGATAGCTTTTTTGCCCCCCCCCCCCCCCCACACCCCCTCCCCCGCGGGCATTTCCCCCCCCTCCCCTATCCCCCTCCGCGTCCGTGTGCACGTGCGCGAGAACGGACTTTTTGCACGTGCATGTGGGTCCAGGGGTCATATGAGTTTACATGTGTTTAATAGCGTATTATTTAATGAAACCATTATGTGTTTTAATTAAACTCTTTTTAAAGGATTGTATAGGTCTCAGAGTTCTGTTATTTAGACATAGATGATTTAATTTAACTACTTTAGGGGTATTTTAACTAGTTAGGAGCCTTTTGCATTTTCTTCAGTGCTATTTAGGAGCAAATAGTTTTCAAACAGAGGGCCGCAAATAACAGTGATACTTCTAAAAACCGTGTATTCCCACACAGCATTTAATTTAGCTAGTTTAGGAAGATTTCACTTTTCTAATAGTTTCACAGGCTAGTAGTTTTTAAATAGAGCACCACACACAACATGTATCCCTTTAGAAATAAACTGCGATACTTCTAAAAGTACATATTCACACTAGCACTGTATCAACCTCAATGTGGCTTTAATGCAACTAGTCTTATAATTATCTACTAGTCTGCAACAGTTAGACTCGATGATTACACATAGATGATTTAACTACTTTAGGGGCATTTCACTTTTCTAAAAGTTTCACAGGCCAATAGTTTTAAATAGAGCACTGCAAACAACATGTATTATTTTCGAAATAAACTGTGATACTTCTAAAAAACACATATTCACACCTAGTCACACTCTGTAACAGTTAGACAGAGGGGGTGCAGTTAGGCTCCCAACAGTCTGTAAAAAGGTATGAAGCAACAAAAGAGGCTCCCTTATCAAGAGTATCCCAGCACCCATCCCAACTGTAGTTCCATACATTCCACATTTTTTAATTACAAACAAACAGTTAATTCCATTATCTTATCTTATCATGTCAGAGGCCAACAGAAACCTTGTCCAACAGAGTCTCCAAAGGCTTTCCACCTTTCTTCCTTACATCGTACTCTTTTATCTCTACATCTCAGAGGTCAACTGAAAGTAGCCCCACCTATATAAAAACACCCCATCAGACACACAGTATTTTCCTCAGCACTTCACAACTGCCGCAAGGTATATCGTTTTAACTTTTTATTTTTTCACCTGAATGTGCGTTGGAGCCGACTTTGCTACCCGCACAGAACGTTTCTGACAGTCGGGCGCTGCTTATACAATAGAGAAAAGCAACAATACAGAGTGTTTCTCTGCTCCAAGAAATCCGAGGGCCCTTCACAAGGTAAGCATGTCTGTTATACCCAGGGCATAAATGTCTGTATGTCGGTGCTGATTATTCAAACCCTGTTTAAAATGTGATACATATGTTGTCCGAAAACAATTCCTCTAAATTTGCAAAGTTACTGATTTAAAAAATATATATTTTCGAATTTTTAGTTGCATGTCAAACATATGATAGACTCTTGAGCATATTCATATAGCTAAATTCACAATGGTATAACCGTGCTAAATAAAAGAGGCCCAAGCACCAATGCACTCTAACCCACTCCGCTAAACTGTATGTTGATAAGTAATGAAGCATACCTCTACCTCTACACCTGAAAACAGTTTGTATCCGCACTCTGAGGGTCTGCTGAATTGTTTTTAATACGGCACTTTTTGACGAACAGCAGATGATGAAATCCTCTTTATTGTAGAAACTGTCCCTAAGCTGTTGTTGCTCATACTTACTGAGGTCCCTAGCTACTTCCTTACTATGTCAGTAAACTTTTTTGAAAAGGAAGCTGTTGTAGATTTAAAGAAACATCTTAATTGAAGCAAAGGCAAAAAAAAACTGGAATGAATTTTATGTGACTGTTCATATTAAAGCCAACAACAAGTGAAAATCCAAAAACGGCTCCAATCCTTTGTTTTAATGATCTCCCCCCTCTCTCTCTCTCTCTCTCTGTGTGTGAGTGTGTGTGTGTGTGTGTGCGTGTGAGTGAGTGTGTGTGCCCTCACAGAAGGAAGGTCATAGCAGGAGCTTTTCTCAAACGCATTACCAATCAGTTTTTTACAAGAAGTGTAGCTCATACAATGGTATAAATGTATTCTTTGCGATACTTTATAAATATGAAACTAAAGATTTTGAGTTCGTGCACATTGTGAAGCAAGAATCTAAATATTTGTGTCACAATGATTTCTATAAAAGCATGTTGTTTATGGGGATAATGCAACAAATCTTTTGTGCGTCCTATTAATGATCAATGATAATTGAAGAGGAACCCAGGCTCAGGACATTTTCATGACAAGTGACAGCGCAGACAACTACTAATGAGAGAACATGTTTTATCATCATAAACACGATGATATGAAGCATCGTTAAAGTGTCACTTCAGTAATGTTGACTCATGTTTTTAATAATTACTTTAAAACACTAAACTCTAATTTCTGTGGTTTATTTTAAGTTAAGACGACGAGTTTTACTTCTCACTGTCCGTGTTATGTGTATCTATTTATCATGTACAGGGAGTGCAGAATTATTAGGCAAGTTGTATCTTTGAGGAATAATTTTATTATTGAACAACAACCATGTTCTCAATGAACCCAAAAAACTCATTAATATCAAAGCTGAATGTTTTTGGAAGTAGTTTTTAGTTTGTTTTTAGTTTTAGCTATTTTAGGGGGATATCTGTGTGTGCAGGTGACTATTACTGTGCATAATTATTAGGCAACTTAACAAAAAACAAATATATACCCATTTCAATTATTTATTTTTACCAGTGAAACCAATATAACATCTCCACATTCACAAATATACATTTCTGACATTCAAAAACAAAACAAAAACAAATCAGCGACCAATATAGCCACCTTTCTTTGCAAGGACACTCAAAAGCCTGCCATCCATGGATTCTGTCAGTGTTTTGATCTGTTCACCATCAACATTGCGTGCAGCAGCAACCACAGCCTCCCAGACACTGTTCAGAGAGGTGTACTGTTTTCCCTCCTTGTAAATCTCACATTTGATGATGGACCACAGGTTCTCAATGGGGTTCAGATCAGGTGAACAAGGTGGCCATGTCATTAGTTTTTCTTCTTTTATACCTTTTCTTGCCAGCCACGCTGTGGAGTACTTGGACGCGTGTGATGGAGCATTGTCCTGCATGAAAATCATGTTTTTCTTGAAGGATGCAGACTTCTTCCTGTACCACTGCTTGAAGAAGGTGTCTTCCAGAAACTGGCAGTAGGACTGGGAGTTGAGCTTGACTCCATCCTCAACCCGAAAAGGCCCCACAAGCTCATCTTTGATGATACCAGCCCAAACCAGTACTCCACCTCCACCTTGCTGGCGTCTGAGTCGGACTGGAGCTCTCTGCCCTTTACCAATCCAGCCACGGGCCCATCCATCTGGCCCATCAAGACTCACTCTCATTTCATCAGTCCATAAAACCTTAGAAAAACCAGTCTCGAGATATTTCTTGGCCCAGTCTTGACGTTTCAGCTTGTGTGTCTTGTTCAGTGGTGGTCGTCTTTCAGCCTTTCTTACCTTGGCCATGTCTCTGAGTATTGCACACCTTGTGCTTTTGGGCACTCCAGTGATGTTGCAGCTCTGAAATATGGCCAAACTGGTGGCAAGTGGCATCTTGGCAGCTGCACGCTTGACTTTTCTCAGTTCATGGGCAGTTATTTTGCGCCTTGGTTTTTCCACACGCTTCTTGCGACCCTGTTGACTATTTTGAATGAAACGCTTGATTGTTTGATGATCACGCTGCAGAAGCTTTGCAATTTTGAGACTGCTGCATCCCTCTGCAAGATATCTCACTATTTTTGACTTTTCTGAGCCTGTCAAGTCCTTCTTTTGACCCATTTTGCCAAAGGAAAGGACGTTGCCTAATAATTATGCACACCTGATATAGGGTGTTGGTGTCATTAGACCACACCCCTTCTCATTACAGAGATGCACATCAACTAATATGCTTAATTGGTAGTAGGCTTTCGAGCCTATACAGCTTGGAATAAGACAACATGCATGAAGAGGATGATGTGGACAAAATACTCATTTGCCTAATAATTCTGCACTCCCTGTATGCTACTTTGCTCTGTGGACTGTAAAATGTTTCATTGTGTTCATGAAATAAACCAGACTTTCACTGTCTGCATCTTTTACTGTTTTTCTGCTTTTGTTCACTCCAAGTTTGACAAAACCTACTACGGCTGTGGCTTGGGCGATGTCCTGGCTGCTCGTCATGGTTGATACAGATGTCATCCTGCACTCCTTAGTTAGAGGTGTATACTTAGTTATAGTATATAGTATATCAGAAATCTGTTCACTATTTTTATTACAAATTATATCAGTAAGGAAGCTGACTAAATATTCACTGATAATTTATGGCAAAGGGGTGGGATTAAATAAGTGTATACTTCTTCCCACTCCCTTTCAACATGTAAATTAATCAGAATGTTTTTTTGTATGTAATTTGTATAGTATTTTTTTTCTCTCTTATTTCTTTTCTAAATGTACTTGTATATTGTTCACATGTTGAAATAAATTACCAAATTACCAAATAACTCTGAGACCTATACAATCCTTTAAAAAGAGTTTAATTAAAACACATAATGGTTTCATTAAATAATACGCTATTAAACACATGTAAACTCATATGACCCCTGGACCCACATGCACGTGCAAAAAGTCCGTTCTCGCGCACGTGCACACGCACATGGACGCGGAGGGGGATAGGGGAGGGGGGGGAAATGCCCGCGGGGGAGGGGGGTGTGGAGGGAGAGGGGGGGGGGGGGGGGGGGCAAAAAAGCTATAGGTATATTACTACTTCCCAAGTTGACCAAGTTCCGCTTTTGTTGTCCTGGTCCACTTGATAGTAATAGATTTTATAGATAGAAAGATAAAATAAAGGATTTTTTAAAATATGAGTTATTACAATCAGAACAGATAGGACAGGGGGAGAGGAAAGATAAAGAAAAAGGAAAGAGAAGTTTGGAAGACAGTTAACAGAAGGAGAGGAGAGATAGAGAGAGAAAAGACACTGAAAATCTGCCTCAACACCTGCTGAAAAAAATGAGCAAAAAAAACAACAGCAGGGAATTCACAGCAACAACCAACATATGCAAAAGTAACAGTAAATAATAAATATTAAATGTTACTGAGCAGCATACAGTACTAATAATGCATTATGTGTATAGAGGCAGCAGCCCCCAGATGTCAGCCTAATGTGTACCATAGCAGTATAGTATTGCAACCAATGTTCCTACTAAGCTGCGCGCGTGCACAATTGCGCACTGCAGAAAATCTGTGTTGCACACAAAAAAATCTAACCTGAATTGAAATTAAAATTAATACTTTAACAAATCTGTTTTGCAGTGTTAGTCAGTAAGTGACTGGCTACTCCCATATGGGATTAGAACAATGCCACCTTATTCCATAGTCCAGCAAATAATGCGATTCATATTCGTATATACGCAGCTAATCAACGTCGTTGACAGGCTATGACAGCGTCCTTATGTGCCGACACCGGTGTTTAGCTAGCAAAGCGGCGTGGCTAATGTGGAGTGAAGCCACGTTAATGAAAACGTGGACAACCATTGGAGATGTGAGCAGGACAGATGGAACAATTGACGGAAAAAGTGTTGACTTTGTACCAGTTTTTAAATTGTGTTGATAGGCCACGTAAAACCAGAGTTATGATAAAAATAAATGCAATGTTTGGTTTTCTTCCTGAATACTATCGTTGTTTATATTTACTGCGGGAAGAAACGGTAAAAATGGCGTTTGATAAGGAAAACGCTCGAAAGCGCTCTCTGCCTGTGAGCAAAAACAAAACCAAAACATCCCCCGCCCTTTCCTAATTGTCGAAAAATGTACCATGTCAACCAATCAAAAAATTATATGGCAACCTTACCTTTATTTGTTTAGGAAGGGGGAAGTTTTAGGAGTGACGGCAGTGTTTTGAGATGTGAGAGATTTGCAACGTTTAGCGCAAATCTTGTGTAGTTAGTGTGTAGTGTAGTCAATAGTTTTGTTGTGTGTGTCGGAACAATGAGGCGACTGCTGAATGTTACAGGTGTTACAGGAGTGATACATCTCCTGTTGTCAGGCCTGCAGGTATCAGGCGGTTGTTCTCCTTTATCTCATAGTGGACAGAAATTATTTTTTGGAGTGGCACAAATAATTTGTGTGGCATCAAATTTGATGCAGAACAGCTGATTGTTCTGTAAATAGTTTAGAAAATGCCTTGGCTGCATTTTTAGGTAAACAGCTGCAAAAAACCTTTGTTGTTTGCATAACTCAGTTAGTTACTTCTTCAAAAAAGTAACTATATAATTAATTGCCCAACATTGGTCATTATATACTGTATTTTGCAGGCAGAGAGTTACAGGACTCTCTCCCAGACCACAGACTCACAATACAAGTCAGAGCTTTATAAAAAAAGAAAAGAAAAAAAAGTTGTGTTTTCAAAATTGGAGTTCAAGTTATTTTTACTTCCAATAGTGTTAACATACTACACAGGTCATGATTTGAGGTCAAGATTTTTTAAAAATTTTCATTGTAAGTTGGCTAAAGCAGTAAATTAAAAGTAGTCTAACATGAATGTAAATGCTGTAATTTGATTATTTTAATAAACCATGTAACTTGGATGGATTCGATGCTGGCGTGACCACAGTGCACACGTCTGCTGTTGCTCACAGTGGTCCAAGGGACCGCTCAGGGAGTTTGTGTGTTCACTCAGACACATGAAAAATTAGAGGGAACATTGATTGCAACATGGCATTTGGGTCGTCTAACTAAAAGAGGTAAAAAGGAACATAAATAGTACCATCATTGCCAGACCTGGCCCACATCTGGTTGACATACATCCTGACGTGACACTAGTCAGTCAGAAGTGCCAGCTTGAGTTAAACACATTGAACTTTTGAGAAGTCATTTATTTTTTTCACTTTAGACATTCAGAGCTGAAGAATGTGACAGCACCTTTGTTCATGTTTGCAATACATTGGTAACTCGCTGAGGCTGTAACTTTTTGAGTGCACGTGGATCTGTGCCATCACCTTCTGGGTAACAATGAAATGATGTCCATCGGCAGAGCTAGCAAGAATTTTAAACTTAATAACTCAAGTTAAAAAAAACAAATACTCAAAAGTGTAAGATACCTAACTTGAAATTAGGTTGTGAGTTATGGAAATTAGGAAATGAGTTATGGATGGCCATTTTATAGATGAGGAAGCAGTCATGTACTCCAAAACTAAACAAAAATATATTTTTTAAATACCAAAAGTTTAAAATGATGTTAAACAGCTGTTGCATTAAATAGATGAAATTTATTCAAGAAAATAAATCAAGACATACAAAAAAAGTTTTGAGCCTTTGGCTTATAACAGTAACAAAAGCTGTTATAGGAGGGGTAAATCTGGGATGTCCTTTGGGAACATGGTGGGGTTTCCTTATCCTCACACTCTCTCTTGGTAGAAAAGAAGGTTTCTGTGCGTGATGCCTACAATCAGTGTAACGTTGCATTTTCAACTGATATTTCTGAACTGAGTGACGTGCAATGTTATCCAGTGGAGACACAGCAGAAGGCAAAGGGAGTACATCCAGTTTAGTAACCATCTTTCTGCCATACAGGAGTTCATAGGGAGAGAGGGAAGTAGTTGCATGCGGTGTTGCATGGTAAACTTGAAGCCAATCCAGCACAGTCTCCTTCCATGGTTTTGACTGCTGGATTGCTGTCTGGATAGAGGTGCGGAGGGCAAGATGAAACCTTTCGATTGCTCCATTTGCAGCTGGGTAGTAGACAGATGTTCTGCTGTGGGAGATGACTCTATTACAGAGGTAAACTGTGTACCATTGTCAGTTACAATGTTCTCTGGGTTGCCATGACGACTAAAGACAGATGAGAGGAACTGAATAACATCGTCAGTAGTAGCAGAAGGTGAAAAGGCAAGCTCAGGCCATTTGGAGTAGAAGTCAGTCGATGTTATGACAAATCTACAAGCAGGTATTGCAGTATCAAAAGGCCCAACAATGTCGAGACCAAGTTTTCTCCATGGTCCATCAGGCAGTGGGATGGGTTGGAGAGGAGCAGGAGTATTATATGCAGTTTTGTCATTGAACTGGCAAAGGTGGCATGAGGTTATGGCAGACTGAACTTGTGAGTCCATTTTTGGCCACCAGTAGAGATCTCTTAATCTTTGTTTTGTGCGCACAATCCCTTGGTGACTTCCATGTGCCAGTGCAATCAGTTTAGGTCTCACGGAAAGTGGTGCAATGAGCCTTGAGCCTCTGAGAACATAATCACTTAGGGTTGAGAGTGCATTACAGATTTTGTAGTAAGGTGCAAGTGTGACATCAAGTGCTTTGATTGAGGCAGGCCAGCCACTTTATATTTGTGAACGCAAAGCAACCAGTTCAGGGCAAGTTGAACAGGCAGAGTCAGAGTCAGCAACTGGAAGTGAGGACATGGCAGCAGCAACTTGAGCTATCATTTCATGATCTGCATCTGATGTGGGATGGGAAGAAACAGGCAGGGGCAGGCGAGAGAGACAGTCAGCTGTATAGTTCGGAGAACCTAGGCAGACCAGCGGGCGATGCACATGCCAGCCCTATTAATCCCTTTGGTGCTCAGCAGTGTTCTCAGAGCTTGGTGGTCTGTCCGCAGAGTAAAATGTCGGCGTCACAAATATGTTCTCCATTTCTCTGCAGCCCACACACAAGCATAAGCTTCTTTTTCAACAGTTGAGTACTTTTGTTGTGTTGCAGACAGTGTGCAGGGAGCAAACGCCACAGGTTTTTCTGTGCCATCAGATTGCACTTGAGCAAATACAGCACCAAGCCCATAGTCACTTGCATCAGTAGAGATCACTACACGCAAGGCAGGGTCAAACAGTAGCAGTGCAGGACTATTCACCAGGAGTTTTTTAACTTCTTCAAAGCTCGCTTGTGTATCTGAAGTCCATGTGAAGGTGTTCTTGTCGCTAGCACAGGCACGCATAGGGGCTACAACAGTTGCAAAGTTTGGCAAGAGCTTGGAGTACCATGACACCAAGCCCAAGAAGGATCTCAAAGCAACAGCATCAGATGGGGAGGGGCTCTTAAAACAACATCAATATGCTCCTCATCAGGAAGAATGCCATCAGCAGTGACAACATGACCTAGGAAGCATAGTAATGTCTTCCTAAAATGACATTTGTTTTTGTTAAGCACAAGTCCAGCATCTTTGAGCTTCTGCAGGATAGTGCTAAGGTTTTGGTCATGCTCAGCTGCACTTTTACTGTAGACAGTAAGGTCATCCAGGTAATTTTGGAGACCTGGGAGGTCTTTTTTAAGGATTTCAGCCATCACTTTTCTGAAAAGCTAAGGGGGCAGAGGCCAGTCCATAAGGTACTCTGCAGAATCTGAAGAGTCCATCATGTGTAATGAATGCTGTCAAATCTCTGCTATCTTCATGCAGGGGCGGCTGGTAGTATGCATTTGCAAGATCAATTGTAGAAAACCTCTTTGCACACTGTAATTGTTATTGGATTCCAAGATGGCGGCGCGTGAACAACGCGAGGCTCAGTGTCTCTCCAGAATCTGCTATTTAGCGGTTTTTTATCTACTTTTAACCGGATTAATCGTCCAGAATTGCTGTGCGTTGCTGACCTACAGCAGACAAGAGCTTCTGGACATCTGGACTCACAACTCCAACAGTTTTATCGCCGATCTCCGACTCATCCCAGAGATCTCCAGAACACCGGAGGCTGCCCACTCTCCCCAGCCGGGCGGAAGTGCACGCAGACGGCGCCGAGATCGTAAACAAAGGCGAGGTAGGCGCGGAGGGCTACGGGCTAAGCTAAAGCTAACACCACACCGGCTGCCTCTACCCAGTATTTTTCTCGCCAATGTCCGTTCTCTGGCAAACAAAATGGATGAGATACGGCTCTCCATCACTAACAACAGACGGATTATGGGCTCAAATGTCATGTTTTTCACCGAAACATGGCTGAACAACAGCTGCCCGGACAATGCTATCGAGTTAGCAGGACGCCACACATACCGAGCCGACAGGCTAGCAGATGACTCCGGCAAGACCAGAGGTGGAGGTTTGTGCATTTATATTAACAATGCTTGGTGCATGAACTCCACTACTACTGAGAGTCACTGCTCACCTAATGCGGAGTTTTTAATGGTCAAATGCAGACCTTATTATCTCCCCAGAGAACTCACTTCGATCATACTCACTGCCGTGTATATACCCCCCGACGCTAATGCTAGGTTGGCCATGAAAGAACTTTCTGCAGCCATTAACAAACACCAGAATAAACACCCCGAGGCTGCTTTTATTGTTGCTGGCGACTTCAACCACACCAACTTAAAGACAGTCCTCCCCAGATTCCACCAACATGTCTCCTGCCACACCAGAGGAGACAAGACTTTAGACCATGTGTATTCCAACCTGGCTGGAGCCTACAAAGCCACCCCCCTCCCCCACATTGGACAATCGGACCATCTCTCCCTGTTCCTCACACCTAGGTATTCACCACTCATCCAACGTGTGAAACCTGCTGTGAGGACAATTAAAGTGTGGCCAGAGGGGACAGACGCAGTGCTCCAGGACAGATTTAAAAACACAGACTGGAATATGTTCACCCACACAGACCTGGACCAGTACGCCTCATCTGTACTGGATTACATCTCCGAAACCACAGACAGTGTCACCACCCAGAAACGGATCACCATGTACCCCAACCAGAAGCCTTGGATGAACCGGGATGTTCGTCTCCTCCTGAAGGTCCGCAACACCGCCTTTAGGTCAGGAGATGCACACGCCTACAGTACAGCCAGGGCTAATCTAAAGAAGGGCATCAAAAAAGCCAAACACCATTACAAAAAGAAGGTAGAAGAACACTTCTCCAACTCCAACCCCCGACGCATGTGGCAAGGACTCCAGACCATTACAGACTACAGGACCACCAAACCCTCCCCCGCATCCTCTGATGTCTCCTTCCTCAACGAGCTCAACAACTTTTATGCTCGTTTTGAGCGAGGGAACCCCACAACCACAACCAAAGCAGACATGACGCCAGACCACCAACCTCTGACTCTCTCCCCCACCGATGTAGGAGCGGTGCTGAGCAGGATCAATGTCCACAAGGCTGCAGGCCCTGATGGCATCCCCGGGCGTGTTCTCAGAGCGTGTTCTGGGGAGCTTGCAGGAGTGCTCACAGACATATTCAATCTGTCCTTGGCCCACGCTGTGGTACCGGCCTGCTTCAAATCCACCTCCATCGTCCCGATACCCAAAAACTCCAACCCATCTTGCCTCAATGATTACCGCCCAGTAGCACTCACCCCCATCATCACTAAGTGCTTAGAGCAGCTGGTCCTAGCACACTTCAAATCCTGTCTCCCCCCCCACCCTGGACCCCCACCAATTCGCATACCGTCAGAACAGGAGCACAGAGGATGCAGTCTCCATCGCACTGCACTCTGTCCTCTCACACCTGGACAACAACAACACCTATGCCAGAATGCTGTTTATAGACTTCAGTTCAGCGTTCAATACAATCCACCCCTCACAACTCATCAGGAAACTGACAGACCTGGGCATCAATTCCCTCATCTGCAAATGGTTACTGGACTTCCTGACCAACCGCCCCCAACATGTCCGGCTGGATAACCGCTGTTCATCTACAATCACGTGAACACCGGTGTACCACAAGGCTGTGTGATGAGCCCTTTCCTCTACTCCCTCTTCACCCACGACTGCAGACCTGCTGATGGTTCCAACACCATCATTAAGTTTGCAGATGACACCACGGTGATTGGCCTCATCAGTGACAACGATGAGGCCGCCTACAGGGAGGAGGTGGATCGTCTGGCTGAGTGGTGCGACACAAACAACCTGCTGCTTAACACCGAGAAGACCAAGGAGCTCATCGTGGACTACAGGAGGAATGCTGACCCACATCCACCCATCCACATTAAGGGGACGGCTGTGGAGCGTGTGAGCAGCTTCAAGTTCCTGGGAGTCCACATCTCCGAGGATCTCACCTGGACGACCAACTGCTCCAAGCTGGTCAAGAAGGCTCACCAGCGCCTCTTCTTCTTGAGGACTCTGAGGAAGAACCACCTGTCCTCAGACATCCTGGTGAACTTCTATCGCTGCACCATCGAGAGCATCCTGACCAACTGTATAACAGTCTGGTACGGGAACTGCTCTGCCTCGGACCGGAAGGCGTTGCAGAGGGTCGTGAAAACTGCCCAGCGCATCGCCGGAGCACCACTTCCTGCCATAAAAGACATCTACAGGAAGCGGTGTCTGAAAAGGGCTGGGAAAATCATCAAAGACCCCAGTCACCCATCACATGGACTCTTCACCCTCCTGCCCTCTGGGAGGCGCCACAGGAGCCTCCGGACTAAGACCACCAGGTACCGGAACAGCTTCTTCCCCACAGCTGTCAGACTCCTGAACTCTGCCTCCTGACATCTGACCCACGTTAAACTCATGGACTGAACATACACACACCCACAATGGACAACTGTACCCTCAAACACACAATAATAACATGGACTGAACCACCACTCACAACCACTAGCACTTTATATAGCCTCTGTAGAAACTATCTACACCCTCACTTATCTTAACTGCACTACTGTATAGCTCTGTGTAAATAATCATTCTGTACATTCGATAATCTTTAATCCTACAACTGTTTACAACTTGCATAGTTCCCATTTCTGTATAGCTGTATATCTCAAATTCTGTAAAGTTATTTATTTCATATTCTGTATAGTTTTTCATATTTATATCCTGTTCATAGCCTGTACATAGCTTGTACTCACTACAGCCTGTACATACTTATAGTTATAGAATATTCACAACATACTTCATACCGTGTACATTATAACATACCATAATAGACCCATTTCTGTAATATACTCACATATCTATATTATTGCTAATATATATTGTAATATATCTATATCACTAAAGCACTTCTGGATGGATGCAAACTGCATTTCGTTGCCCTGTACCTGTGCATGTGCAATGACAATAAAGTTGAATTCTATTCTATTCTATTCTAAGCTGGCAAACAATTCATCTACATGTAGTAAGGGGAAGCAATCAGTGATCACAGCTTTGTTTGGTTCACAGAGGTCTGCATACAGCCTTATTCCACAAGTTTTCCGTCCTGTCACAACAATTGGGGATACCCATGGTGATGCATCAATCCGTTCAATGACACCAGCTTTGAGTAAACGATTCAGTTCTGCTGAAACTGAAGCACTCACTTCAAACGGGAGACGTCGCAGCTTCTGACGGGCAGGTTTGAGTGTTGGGTCAACTTTCACTTTATACACAAAGGCACGCACACAGCCAATATCTGGGGCAGCAGGGATGCAAGGAGCAGGTGATGGGTTTGTAAACATCACAAAAGCAGTACGATCAGTACATGGAGGTAGAACAGTATTGCCTGCAATGCTGACATTCAGCGCTTCCATCAGATCTCTTCCAAGAAGAGGAGTTCCTTTTTTTACAACAAAGAACACAGCTGAGGCGGATGCATTTCCTCTGCTCACTGTGACTTGCAGGCCTATGGAGCGCCAGGACTGCCATAATGAATTAATTAAATACACCATTAAATAATGAATTAAATGTGGCAATAATTAATTAAAATTGGAATTAATTAATTAAATAAATAGTTATGACACATGTAATTAATTAATTATTGACACATTTAATTAATTATTTATGTATTTCACATTTTAATTAATTATTGACACATTTAATTAATTATTGACACATTTAATTAATTATTTAATGATATATTTATTTATTTCATTTTGGCAGTCCTGGCGCCTGGCTCTCATCTTGAAATAATTTTATCTGTCAGCCTCACCCATCAAACTCAGGGGGCGGGGTTAACGCTGATCGAGTCAAAACCATTGCTTTGGCCTGGTGGCCATTGTTTCTAGCACACAACAACTGGCATGTGGAAACTAACAGAACTGAACTTTGAAAAACCCTGTTTGTGTGTCACCAAATACCGTTTTAATATTTTTTTAGCCGAGAATGTAGTGGTTTAATCTTCATATGTCTGGTCGGTTTGTCAAGATACAGCCTCTTTGCAAAAGTGCTGCGATGATTTCGGAGATGTCTGCCCAGTCTCAAGGCAAAGCGTGGGATAGACCCGCTCGCCTCGCAAGCAATCCCACCGACAAAGCGCAGGCCCCGGTACACAGCTGTAGTAACCCCCGCTGACTTCTTTTACTGAGGTTATATTTATCGGTGTTTTATTTCCTGATGTTCTTATGTGTCCTATGTGTTTCAGTCGCCAATTTTGAATTATAACTAACATTAAAAACATGTTTAAGGAGGAGAGAGAGCAAATAAATCTGTTTAACATCTGATCTTTGGGTTTTTGTTCAGTAATCAGCGTGACCTGTGTATAAACGCGTAAAAGAGATAACGTTGGTGTTTCTGTCATGTAGTAACTGCTGGCTTTAACTGTACAAAGGTTGTTCGACACTATGAAACACATACAGACTTCATGATGTTTGGCTAATATTTTTATAGTGAATATTAATCATGAGGGTAAACGGCCCTGTACACCACGGAGCGAGGTCAGCATATCCACGATATCCACGATATCCTCAGCTCCATGAGTTAACACAGAGTTTCCCAGCTGACTATCTAACTGCCAACTATTCCAGAGACGTGAAAATATACAGCATAAAGAAAAGTGTAAGAGACTCAGCAGCAGATTAGAATAACAGTTATACATTTAATAAATCACCAAATGAATCCAAGAAACGAGCAAACCTGTTCCGACAATTTGAGTTTGTATTCCCTCAGCTGCAGACTCGCTGCTGTTTAAATGTTTGAAAAGGAAGATTAGATATAAAAAACGTCAAACATAGACTCAGTCTGCCTTCACATTTGATATGAGGCCAGCACGTATAGTGGCTGTGTCCTGTTTTAAGGTCATACGTGTAAAATTGTTGTCTGACCTCCGTCGATCCAGCCGCTCAGAGTCCGTGGTTACCATGGTTACTGCATAAGCAGCTATAATGTTAACAGCTGGCACTGAGGAAACCTACCAGCAGCATGGGTGTTTATGTTTTTCATTGCAAAAGAACCGTCTGAATGGTTAACTGAAGTTAACTTGGATAAATTATAGTTAAGGAGTATCACAGATAACGCCTACGTGAGCTGTGTGACTGTTCACCACTACACTGAAATCAGTAGGCTATTACTGAAATACACGTGCTATATCATAAACTATGATATAAATAGGGAGGTCCTATTAACATGTTTAGTTTTAAAGGACACCTTCCTGCCTTTAGTCTCCTTCATGAGCAGTATTAGTTTTCTTCTAACATCCAGAAGTCTGCACGATGTGTTTCATAGTTTGTAACAAGCCTTTGACAGGTAAACATAACATGACTGAAAAAGCAAAAAAAAAAAAAAAAAAAGAGAGAGAGAGAGTGTTGACATAAGAAGAGAAAATGCTCTCAATTATGGAGACAGGCAAATGGTTCATTTATGTTTGATGTGTGTTTATTCCTCCCTAAATATCGTCGGTGAAGTTTGCCATGCACGTCAGATTTTCCTGCGCATTTTTATACCTCTGCCAACAGAGAGAGAAAAAATAAATCACATTCTAACAGACAGCTGGTGCTTAGAATACAGTTGAATAACTATTAAAAAACAGATGATATTTAGATGATAGTTCAGTCTAACACATGTGCCAGTGAACCATTAAACGTCTGTGAAACTATGCAGTTATGAAACGTAACTTTAACCTCAGCCAAACCGATTTGCTCAGTTGTAAATAAAACAGCGAAGTAAACGTGACCCGACAGACAGAACCTGAGTGAATGAAGTCCAGCATTTAACCACTGAGAGCTAAAACTCAGCTGAGGTTTCAAAGCTGTGTGCCGGTGATTGGACATCAGCCGCTGATGAAGCTGGTTCGCCTATAAAGTGCTCTGTAAGGAAACAAGCTCCAGCAGCTCTGCGCTCGGGGAAAACACTATATTTACTTATCTTGTGCAGAAAAATGCGCTGACATTGCGTTATATCGAGTACCGGCTGCCCAGTTAAACTGTGACTATCACCAGGTAACGTAGGCGTGTTTCTTGAATTAGCAGCAGGTGTTAAACAGCTGACAGGTGAGAAGGAGGATGCATGCAGGTAAACTGAGGGTCTGTTGAGCTGATCGCTGGTTTCGTGAGAAAAATGTCAGCTCGTTCTTTATGTTACAGAAGCACAGAGACACAAGACCAGGCGGAAAGAGACGATCGTTCGGTGAAAATGAGAATCTGCGAATGCAACATGTGGAACACGGAGAGTGGAATATGTAAACAAACCGGTTAACGTAACCCCCTGGGTGCACTCTGCATGCTGACTGTTAGCAGAGCTAGTGAAATCTCTGAAAACATCTGAGCACTGCAAACATGTTCTATATTGACAACCTGACCAGACATACGTGGCGACATTCGCGGCTAAAACACTGTTAAAAGTGTAGCTGGTGACAGAAAAACGGGGTATTTTAAAACTACACCACCACCATTGCTGCCTGTGATTTGATCTGCATTCTGGGATACCTGGCTGCCCGAAGTCTACACAAGCAATCGATTATCTAGGATCGACCTGTTTTGACTTACTTTGCACGGCAACCAATCAAATGTTAGAGAAGCTGCATGGGCAGCGTTAACCCCGCCCCCTGAGTTTGATGGGTGAGGCTGACAGATAAAATTATTTCAAGATGAGAGCCAGGCGCCAGGACTGCTAAAATGAAATAAATAAATATATCATTAAATAATTAATTAAATGTGTCAATAATTAATTAATTACATGTGTCATAACTATTTATTTAATTAATTAATTCCAATTTTAATTAATTATTGACACATTTAATTAATTATTTAATGGTGTATTTATTAATTCATTATGGCAGTCCTGGCGCTCCATACTTTGGCAGCAGGACACTGACGAAGGTTGGCTAAATGACTGTTTGAACCACATCTAAAACAGTTCTTAGTGGGTGTTGTTGCATGAAATGGCTTTGCAGGGTGAGCACTGGATTTGTGTTTCTCACTCATGCTCCTGCATGGAGTGTGAGTGAGACTGCACAGCTTGGACTGGAGTACTGCTGTCTGCAGCTATGGATTTAGCTTGTTGAAGTGCAGATTCCATTTGTGTTCCCAGTGTAACAGCTTTATTTAGAGTCAAATCAGGTTCGAGCAAATTTCTTTCTCTTATGCTGGGGCTAGACACATGTTCAACTAGCTGATCACGGATCATTTCTTCTGTCCTGTCATCAAACAAACATTTAGAAGCAAGGTCACGCAAGCTCGCCACATACTGGATAACTGTTAGGTGTGGCTGTGTGCAGACAGGAATAGGACCCAAGGTGCAGACTCCGGAGACAGAACTTAAACCAAAACAGCTTTAATGCTGAACTCAAACATAACATAACTGGGGGAAAAAGGTCAAAAATAAACTAACACCGGTGGATTGACAAAACACACAGCAAAATAAACGGTAGATCGCGACCCGGACACAGAGAAACACAGGGCTTAAATACACAGAGGGAGCAATCAGGGAATGAGTAACAGGAGGGAAACACAGCTGGGGCAAATCAGGCCTAACGAGACAAGGGGAAGCAAAACCAGACACATTAACATCAGACATGGACTTTCAAAGTAAAACAGGAAACACATAACAGACTGAACAAAGACACAGACTCGCACGCACTGCAACAGAGGGAACAGAGACGTGGGACCAGGGCAGACACAGACACTGACTGGACACGGGGATATAGCCACTAAGGACACACAGAGACGCGAACTAGACAAGGGGATACAGCTGACAGGGGAGACAGAGCAGCTAGAGAAGACAGAGACATAAACTATAAGACAGAACTCAAAGAAACCAAAGACTAGAAAGTATAAATAATATAATAAACTCAAAACCCCTGGGTCAACGACCCAGGCATCCTAACAATAACAGTCTCATGTGAAGCTTGTGTTCGCTTTCTGAAAGCATGTTTTTCCACAACAACATTTACCTTGGGTGAAAAGTGTTGTTCTAGGGCAGTAACAGCAGAGGCGGAAGTATCACCTGTATTTGGCAGTGAGTAGAAAATCCTTTGTCCCTCTGTTCCTAAGCAGTGAAGTAAAGTAGCTCTTCTTCATGCAAATAATTGTTGAACATACGCATCCACATGTTAAAGGCCAAAGCAGGATCTCCAGGGCAAGGCAAAGCAGTGGAGAGGCGTTTGCAGCCATGATGACAAAAAAACTAAGCAGAAAAAAACATGCACATTGAGTTATCAGTTAGCATCTTAACTTTATTCTACCTCTTAATTTTCCCGACTGCACTTTACTCTTATTTCATGACACCACCCTCTAGTGGTGCAATATGGTATAGTCATTACAGGACACAACACTTGCTTATGTCAGCCAACCAAAAAAACTGTCTTTGAATACTGTTTGCTTCTTCTGCTTTCAACTGGAGTACATTACCACTGAGTTACTTTGCATCTGCTCTTAATATTTGGCCAGTCACTCACTTAACCAAACTACTGCCAGGGTGAAAATAAATAATACCTTACCACTAAATCATGTAGTTTCACATTGTGTGTGTGTGTGTGTGTGTGTGTGTGTGTGTGGTGTAGAGTAGAATAGAAGAGAAAAGAATGCCTTATTTTCCCTATACAGTTGTACAATGAGATAGAGGGCATCTCCTACTCAGTACAAACATGCTGGGTGGGGACAGTTCTGCAGCACTATATACGTATGGACAGTATTAACAGAGAAAAAATATATAAAGTTTACAAATATACAAACCAGTTTTAAAAAGTAATATGTAATAAATAGTGTTATGTATATACTAGAGATGGCACATACTACTTTTTTATGTCTGAGACTGTTACCAATATCATAAATTTGGATATCTGCCAATACCAATATAAATCTGATGTAGCGTATTTTATAATCAACATAATGTTTTTTTTCAAATATGTTGCTGCATTTTGTATAGGTTCATACTGAAGTTTTTAAAAAAAAACAAAAAAAAAAACACTGAAGCTATTCAGCAAAAAATACACTGCACCCAAAATATTTCATAGTTCAGCAATTCTGATCAATCTAATAAACTTAAACCTACATCATCCTTCCTATTCTGGTATTTTAAAGAGTACTTAGCAGAAATATTAAGCAACCTAACTAATAGGTTTGCCAACTCCCAGCAAAAAAAAAAAAATAGGGAACCACCCCCCACCTTCCACCTCATAATGCTTAATTGACGTAGTCAAAACTGCGGAGAAGAGGGACGGGGATAAAGGGCAAAAAAAACCCAAAAACCAACTAAATAAGCAGACACAAAAAAAATACATATATCGATCACCTGGATCGCCTGTTGAGAAAGAAAAAAGAAAACAAGCAGAAGAAAACGAGAGCAATACAATAAACAACATCACGATGATATATGGGAATATAACAGTAAATACTAAATATTAAACATTATTGTGCAGCACGTAATATCGACAGCGCACAGTGTGCTTTGAGGTAGGAGCCAAAAAGGGTGTAGTTTGTGTGTGTGATCACCCGTGTGTACACCTGTGAGCATGAACGCGTTTGTTTTTAAAAGGTTCCTTCATGTAATGATCTGCTAGAGGGTGTGGGGGGCCACAGCCCCGTCCTCCAGGGCATGAAGCAGGTATGGAGGAGATCAAGACTCCAGACATCCAGAGGCCCCCAGAACACAAGAGACCAAGGAAGACCAACAGAGGGGCAGCCGCACCACTGTCCCAGAAGGAGCTGAGGAGAGTCCCAGATGAGGGGTCACTCAGCAGCCGCGGAGCAGAAGCCAGGGGGGGTTGCAGTGATGTGCCCGTGAGCTCCACCGGCAGCCAGCTGCGCCAGAGTGACCGAGCCCCAGGCCGAGAGGCCGAGGGCACCCCACCCCCGAAGTGGCCCGAGCGAGCCCCAGGCTCCAGGCCCTGATAAGCAGCCACCAAGGAGTGAGCCGGTGTGTACCTGGGCGCCCACCCCCGGACACAAAGAACCACCAACGCGCCGATGTCTGAGGGCGTCTGCCACTGGCAGGGGAAGTGGTGGGGGGAAATAGGCCTCCATACCTTGGAGGGCCTAAGATGTCCCCAGAGAGGTGGCGTCTGATACCCGACCTGACATATGGACACAGACAAACAGGCACACACAGATACAAACATCCATTCCCACCCTCATGCTCTCATATGCAATTACTCAACACTCACCCAACGTGGAGACAGACATATAGAGACACTGTACACACAATCACACTCCCCAAGCGTACTCTAAGAACCGGGTCTAGGTACCTTTGCCCCTGGAGGGGGGAACTGCACCCAGACCCAGGTGGTGTTACCCTTTTTCCCTGCGGTGGCGAGAAGCAGACCGTCCCGACTCCGCAGCAGCAGGGAGGCCCCACATTCCAGACCCCAGTCGGACGGCCAACTCCTCCTCCCGGCCCCCCGCTCCAGCAGGTTGCAGAGAACGGGGGTGTGAGAAGACTCCAAAACCTCCCTCCGCCCACTCATATGTAGTGTTGATGCATGTGTGTTCTAAGGTGCATTTAAAACCCAGGAGGGCATGGAGCTACCTGCCAGAGAGCAGCAGGTAAGCGCATGGTCCCTCCTGCTAGCCCTCAATGTCTGTATTTAAAATTGAGAGGTGGGCAACGACGCCAGGGGTGAGGTGTACACCCTGATGGTCTTTTGGAGTCCGTGTAGCGTGCCCACCCCCAAGATCCTATATGTATGTGTTATGAGAGTGTGAGTAATGTGAATGTCTAAGGGGACAGAGGGGGGGGATGCCTCCCCTGCACCCTGGTGACACACCTTTACCCCAAGGATCTGCATGTGTGGGTAGTTGTGGTGGAACGGGAAGAGGGAGGCAGCTGGAGATGGGGAGGGAAGGAAGGGAGGGGCAAGTGACCTCTCCCTGGGGCCAGCTGCCCCGCTGAACCCAGTAGGCACCCCCATAGTCCGCAACCCGCCAGGGAAAGGGGACCCAGGCCCATCCGGACCGGGGCCCAGAACAGCAGCGCCGCCCGGCCCCACAGAGCCCGGGACAGCCCACCTGACCCCACCACAGAGAAAACTGCACCCACCCCGTCATCCACTCATCTTCCAGACTACACAAGACAATAGACGCCCAGGCTGAGATCTTCCTCCACCTCTCCTATATCTCCCCCTCCTGCAGAGTGAGTTCCTGAAGAGAGGAGAGCTCCTGCAAGGTGTAACACACCCCCACCAGTTGAAGAGCCCCCCAGGTGGCTCGATGCACTGGCGGCACCCTGCGCCAGGGCCGGGCCCCCATACACCCACCCGCCCACAACCCCAGCAACATACCAACCAGGACCCAAGCCCCCGAGGCCCAGCCAGGGCCCCAGCCCAGAGACGGAGCACCCCCAGAACCTCACGCCCGTCCCGGACCCACCCAGGGGCAGCCAGGCTACCAGGTCAGTAACCCACGTCCGTCAGCACAGACCCTCCCCTAGCCCCGCTGCACGCAGCCACGAGGAAACCGTCACCTAAGAGCCAACAGAGCCCCTAATAGGCCATGACCGCTACCCCGGGTTGAGCCACCCAAGGAAGATGCTCCTGGGGAACCCCCCGACGAACGTTGGGCCTTCTTGATGACCACTGAGATGTTATCTGTCCAGGAGATGTCAGCAGAGATGAGGACACCAAGGAACCAGAAGGAGTGGACCCTCTCCACACAGTCCCTGTGGATGTAAGGGGGGGGTTATGTCAGTGCTGTGCCTCCTGAAGTCAACAATGACCTCTTTGGTTTTCTTAGTGTTCACTGGCATGTTGTTCTCTGAACACCATGCTGCCAGCTTCAGGACTTCCTCTCTGTAGTCTGCCTCGTCCGCCTTTGAGATGAGTCCGACTACTGTGGTGTCATCAGCAAACTTGATGATGAGATTGCTGTTGTGGGTCGAACTGCAGTCGTGGGTGTAGAGAAAATACAGGAGGGGGCTCAGCACACAGCCCGGTGGGGAGCCAGTGCTCGGTGTGCGATTTGAGGAGACATGAGGGCCAAGTCTTACAGTGTGTGTGTCTGTGTTTGAATCCATCTCTCACCCCAACCACACACCTCACCTCTGTTTTACTGTTCTGATACATGTCCTCCAGCAGCCTCACCCTCCTCTGTCCCACTGCTGTCCTCCTCATACAGTACCAAGGTTCCTTTCTTGTCACGCTATGTCCTCTTCTTCTTTTACTAAGATGAATTCCTTCTAAAGAAGGAAGGACATTTTTATATAATAACTTAACGCCATCTGTCATCACCTACAAAACAACAACCTACCTTGTTGTCATGACAGTGATTAGGCATACAAAAACAGCTGTACCATCAATGTTTCTGAATAAAAGCTGAAGGTTGAGGAGAAGGTTGAGGAGAGCCATGCTTTTAGAACATGTAAGCAGGAAAGCATACATGTTCTTTAAGGTTCACTTCTTTGTTTCATTTAAAAACTTTGATGTCTGCTAATGAAAGTTTCTGGTAAAGGGATGACTGGACACACAAAAAACATCTAAAACATCTATGGATTAAAAGGTCAGATAAAGCAAAGTCCAACTGGAAATGGTACACTGTGCACAAGCAGGGCAACAAGTATGTTCTCTACAGACGAAACCAGGGTCGTGGGCGTGTCTGATGGCTTCCCCACACAGGTGATCAAGGATGTGAGAGAAAGTGATGCAAACATTTACTACTGCAACAAGTATAGAAACAACCAAGAACACTGCTGGGACAGGAGAGTTAAACTCATTGTTTCAGTATGATGCTTGTAAATAGTGATTATTTTATGATTATCACACCGATGAATGCATATCCTCTCAGAGCTGAAGGTAAAGGTGATTCCTGCCTAATCACGACCTGAAAACAGCTCCATCTTAGCAGTGATAGAAAATTGAAATTCAGAGAAACGCTTAAGATATTTGAGATAAAATGAATGAAAATTTTGGTTCCCACAAAATGTGAATAAAAACAGAGTAAAAGAGGGTACAAATATTACTGAACAGTACACACAACTTTTAGAGGCTCACATGCTACCATTCATATAATACCCTCTCTCTCTCTCCCTCTCTCTCTCTCTCTCTCGTCCAAACAAAATCAGCATAGGTGCATATTAAAATAGTGTGTTAAACTGTCATGGATGAAGTAGACCCAGTGAAGACATTTGATGTGTTATAAAAAAAAATTTCATCGTTTTTCTTCTTTTTTCTATTTCTGTATACTAATATAGGCCAGTCACTGCATCTTCCTCTGATTGGTCTGATTTTTTTAAATTTAGACTTTACAAAGGTGAGTATACTAGTAATATATAAAAACACACATGTATTTATTATATATAGCAATAGACTACCTTTACTGCTCATTTACTGAAGTATATTTACAGATCAATGAAATGAAATGATATTTTGAAAAATAAAAATATCACGCATGTTAGTGGTTCTGGTAAGTTTCTTTTTCTGCATCACAATAACCATTAATGCCGCACCATTGTTGTTACTCTGCCAATAGTAACAACTTTGGGTTTTTTGATGAAAATGTAATGAAATGTGGTCATGTAGCATATTTAATTGGGATGCTTTTTAATTTTGAAAATAACAAAGACAAGAAGTGTGACAATACACAAAAAAACCCACTAAATTCAAACGTAAGAGTCCAATAGCTGCTGCAAACATGCATTCTTCACTAGAGGGCTCTGTTGTGAAAAAAAAATTATCATAAAGGAGGAAGTGACTTTGGTCGTGTTAAAACGTGTTTGTCCTGCAGACACGCTGAAATCAGCTCTGTATTCAGGTTTTCCTCTTAGACAGCTCATGAATTTGAACATTTATTCACATTTCTGATATTTTATAAATTTTGATATTAACAGAAGTCATAGCAAGGACTAAATTATATTCACACAATCAACTTTTTGATTAGAAGAGAAAATCTACAGCAGCCATGTTGTTGGCAGAAGCTGGATGTTTGTTTCTGGGTTTCATTCTGTGTCTTTCAGGTAGGAATAATTTGTTTCTCCTCCTCATGATGACTGTGATGATGTTTCTGGAATCTAGAAAAAGATGCAGAAAGTTACAAGTTTTTCTAAGAAGTTAAATTAAAGTGAATTTCCTAAAAAAAACTCACTTAAGAGATTTACTGTTAACATGATTTTTTCTTGTTTTGAAGTTCTGAACTGTCAAGTGTATCAAAGCACCAGATTGTGATCCTTCACAGTAACATGTTGTCATCACAGATTAGCACAGAAAAGAAAGTTAGCATAAATGTTCACCATGTTTTCTAATCACATGTTGTGTTAAAGGTGTTCAGGGAAACCCAAACAGCATCTGTGCCTTGAAAGGTTCATCAGTGAATCTGCCCTGCTCACATCAACATCCCACTGCAAGAAATAGCTGGTACACTGGACACGATACTGTCTCCAAGATAATGTTCTCAGTAGAGGAAACACATGTAAAGTACAGCATGTCAGCAGAAAGTAATTTCACTCTAACAATCAATAATCTGACAGAGAGAGATACAAATTTTTACTGCTGCATTAAAACTGCTGACAGATCAAAGTGCCAACAAAGTGGAATTCATCTCCAAGTTACAGGTACAGTTCTTTTTACAAATGCATCACAAATGAATGAGTTTATGGATGATCAGTGTATTCATGTTGGTCATGTGACCTCTCAGAGCTGCAGGTAAAGGTGATTCCTGCCACAGAGGGACAGACAGTAACACTGATGTGCAGCAGCAGCTGTCCTCTGACTGAAAAGCCTGCAGCCTACATCTGGTACAAGAACAGAGAGTTTCTCTATGAGGACTGGTCTCCCTGGTACCAAGAGCTGCTCAGCAGTGAGGAAGCAGTCACATACTCCTGTGCTGTCAAAGGCTACGAGGACCTCAGAGCCCCTGAAGTCTCTGTGGGTGAGTCATGATGGACGCCTCCTCATCATGTTATGAGATGTTAAACACAAACACTTTACTCTTCAGACTCTAATGAATTTACTGAAAGTTGTTGGTTTTTCTCAGGTTCCATCACAGAGACCTGCTTCAGTGTGACCTATGCTAAAGGGAGAATGTGTTCTTCTCAGCAGACATCAGTGGACGAGTCCTGCTCCATCACATATCCCAGAGGTGAAGTTCTGGACAAACTGCACTTTGAAATTTCATTTTTATTTGTTAATTTATTTGTCATGACAGAGATGAACTGGTGGAAAATGTGTGTATCATCTCCCAACAGAAATTCATGTCCAGAGGACTCCTGCTCAACATAGAGGTCACATCAGACTGACCTGTAACAGCAGCTGTTTTCTGACTGAGCCTCTGATTTCCTTTGTGTGGCATGAGAACAGAAAGCCTACAGTGAAGGAGGGAAAACAGATTCAGTTTTCCATCTCTCATCCAGACAGTTTGTCTTGTGCTGTAAAAGGTCTTGAGGATGTGCGCTCTGCTGACGTCTGTGAGTAAACTTATTGTCTCTCCACTTACAAAGAACTAAAGCTTTTGTTTCTCAAAATATTATCACCCCTTCTTGCAATTAATACTAAGTCTATTAATCATCACACTAGTAAATCCAAAATGGTTCATTCTGTTCATCTGGACATAGCATTTTCAGTGGGAGAAACGTTTCGTCATTCATCTTAGTGACTTCTTGAGTCTCAGCTCACTGCAGTTTTCCCCAACCTCATAAACTGTACATTTCCACAATGACTGAAACTCGGTCAGTTTCTTGATCATTAATGAGTGATAAATTATTTTGTAAATGTTGGTGATCACATCACAATTCTCAGCTGCAGATCCAAAACTCTGGACTCATCTCCCTCTTCAGATCTGCTCATCTATGATACTAACAGTATTCATCTCCTGACTTCTGCTTAGCTTTTTCAGTCTCAGCCAAGAGTAACTCAGTCTGTCATTTTCCTGAATATATTTCTTTCCCTGATTTATATATTTTTAATGTTATTATTTTATTCTTATAAATTATTTAGTTGATTTTGTATTTTTATCACTAATTATTACAATAATTTAAAGTACTTTTTAGTTGTTGCGTTGTACTTTGTTGTCAGTTGTTAGCCGACCCACAACATCTGTTATGTTTAAATATATAATATAAATAAACTGATTTGACAAATTCAGTTAAAATATCTGTGTCTCATCGATATTTCAGGTGTTAATGATTCCTGCTGGAGTTTGAATTATGTCCACAGCAGAATCTGTGCTCTGGAAGGATCTTCAGTCAACATCTCCAGTAAATACTCACATCCTGACTACCAGCAGATACAGTCTAAATGTTGGTATAAAGTCAAGAGAAATGCTGAGGAGGACGTCAGGAGGAACCTGACTGAGGATGCAGATCATGTGGAGTATGATGACAGCATGAAGAACCAACACATCCTCAGATTAAAGAAGCTGAAGAGAGATGACTCAGCAGAATACAGGTTCACCATCACAACAGAAAATGAAGAAGTGAAACAGTTTGATTTTCCTGGAGTTACTCTGACTGTCACAGGTAATTATGGTTTGTCAGTAAGCAAGAGTAAAAATATTATATTTTTCAAACCTACTAGCTCTTAATAGGTACATGTTGTGTTACAAAAGAATATGAAGAGCCATCATTCAACTGTGTCTTACATATGTAATGTAAGTCATCGCACAGATCCAACCAAATGCATGATGCAATCATCAGATTTCTCGAGCCATTCATTTCTTCTGCATATCCATTTTCAAGTTTCAAGGTCCCATCCAAGATAGTGGCAGTGAAAACAGCAGTAAAACTATAAACATCTAATCTTTACTGCCACTGTTGTGTATTTGTGAATTTTCCACTATATATGCACTACCCATACTACAGTGATGTTTTAAGTGCAAAAAAGGAAAATATTGTACTTCTGACATATCTTGATTAAGGCATAATACGTAATGCCTATGGTTAATTTCATCAGTTGGCCAAACCCATGTCTTTGTGAGATAGAGTACTCAGAGAGAGCGCACACAGACACAGCTCCAACATGTAGAGAGACTGAAGCCTGGATTTGAACCAGGTGTGAGGCAACAGTGCTAACCACCTTCTCACCCACTCATAAAATGTTTATGCTATGTTAATGCTGACTTAATTTTATTTCTAAACACTACCTGAGGTAGAAACTCTGCATTTCCTGTTGACAGGGGATTTCTTAAAATCACCCCGCAATTCTTCAGCTGAGACACTTGAGTTAGAAAACACAAACACTGCAGTTGTCTTTACTCGCGAGGACAAGTGACAGAGCGCTCCTACATGTAAGAGACACTCACGGACTTGCACTCTGTCACCGTCTGCTTTCTTTATTTATACAGCAGGAATTAATACATTTGTTCAGTGACATGAGCATGTGCATATGTGATTGTGTGTGTATGTGTGTGTGTGTGTGTGCACAAGGTCAGAACTGCTTGTTCAACTTCTTACTATCGCTGTGGAAAGATTCAGATACAAATATCAGAACACGTTTCATAAAGAACAATCAGTTCTGAGCAATGAAAAGATCATCATGCAGCATTCTATCACAAATAAACTTATATCATCAAATCAAATCACTTTTATTGTCACATCACATGTGCAGGCACATTGGCACAGCACATGCGAGTGAAATTCTTGTGTGCGAGCCCCACAAGCAACAGAGATGTGCAAACACAACAACACAAACGAGCAAAATACAAGAATGGCCGACCTGAAACTAATAAATATATGTACAATATATAATAGTGTATGCATTTCTGGATGTGTATACTAAATATTTTCCTACGTGTGTGTGTGTGTGTGTGTGTGTGTGTGTGTGTATACACATTTTTACAAATTAAATAGTAAAAAAAAAAATAATAATAATAATAATAATAATAATAATAATAAAATATATAAAATATACAGAGTTGAATATGTGCAAAACAAGTGGCATTTATATACAGTGTGGAGTGCATAATGTTGAAGTTCCAGTAGTGAAGCTGAGGTGTCTATGACGTGTTCAGCAGTCTGATGGCCTGATGGAAAAAGCTGTCTATCATTAAAAGCTTATACTGACTAAACAAATACAATTCTCTATTGACACCTGTATAGCGTCTTCATGTTTTTTACCCATGCATGTTCTGATGTTAGTATGATCAGTTAGGAAAGAAAAAAGAAGAAACTATTTTAGCCAGGCAAAAATGTTTCTGCTATATTATTCTTTATTATAAAATCTGAATTAATTCAAAATAAAAACACAGTGCAGTGATTTGTAAAAATCACACAATATAAAACAGAAAACAAATCAAACATATAAGAATATATTTTTCTTATGAATTTGATGCCAGAAATGTTTCTCAAAAATGTTGGGACGGGGCAAGAGTAAAGCAAATTGGAGGAAGTTTTGCAGCTAATTAGTTTCATTGGCAACAGGTCTGTAATAAGAAATAAAAAGAACATGTAGAGTTTCTTACATGTAAAAATGGGCAGAGGTTCACTAACCTGCAAAAAACTGCATGTACAAATTGTGAAAATTTTCAGAATAATGCTGCTCAGTCTGTATCAGAGCCTAGACTCTGATTGTAGAGGTGAAGAAAGTGGCTCGAATGGAGCTTGGGTGCTTGAGTGTTAGAGATGCAGGGGAGGTGGGTTATGCAAAGGCATTTGCAAAGGAGAATGACAGATGTGCAATGAAATTTAATGTATGAAGCATGAATGCTGATTGGCCAGAAGAAGGTGACTGGACAAGACCAGTGATGGCACAGTTTGACAGTGTGGGAGAGTGGGAGTGATAAAGCTTAGATTTAGCTGGTAGCACCTGGAAGTGGACAGATGTGAGACCATAGAAACTTGTGCATAATGTTCGTTCAAATGTAACCTGAGATAAACAACAACACATGGCATATCTGTGCCACTATTTATTCAAAAAAAATACTAAGCAAAAGGCAGGCACTAACTCGCGATATGGGAAATCCATGAAGTAGTCAACTTTATTTCTGTACAATTATTATAGATGTTACTGCTACTACCTGCTACTATACTATAATCATAAAATGTTGCTAGTTTTTAACACACTGCTTCTGCATTTTGTTTTCATTTTAGTTAAAAAAATAATAATAATGATACAGTGTAATGTATCATATGTTACAGGGTGGCTGTAACAGGTCACCAACTAACTGGAAGGTTGGTGGTTCAATCCTAGTCTGCTCCAGTCTGCATGCCAAGTATCCTTGGGCAAGATGCTAAACCCATGTTGCTCTCCAATGCATCCATCAGAGTATGAATATATGTGGATGTTAGTTATTAAGCACTGAGAAATGGTAGAAAAAAAGTGTGAATGGGTGAATGCACAAGTTGTGTAAAGCACTTTGAGTGCTCAAAATAGAGTAGAAAAGTGTTATATAAGAACCACTTCATTTATCATTTTGTTCTTATTCACAAATCACATTTAATGCATAAGCCACAGAGGAGATTTGCTATAAAAGAGATTTCTTTGACCAACGTTTCTCTTTCAGAGCTGAGAGTGAAGATGAGTCCTTCTGCAGTGGTGACAGAGGGTCAGAGAGTCACACTGACCTGCAGTACCAGCTGTCCTCTGACTGACAACACAAACTACATTTGGTACTTGAACAGTCGACCTCTGACCCCGAGAGAGAACCAGAACAAACATCTGATCCTAGACCCAGTCAGCAGGGAGGATGCAGGAAGCTACTCCTGTGCTGTGAAAACCAACAAAGATATCAGCTCTGCTCCAAAGACTCTCACTGTCCAAAGTATCACAGGAACATGGACACCAGCAGCTGCAGGAGGTTCTGCTGCTCTGCTGGTTTTAGTACTTCTCACTGTCTGCTGGTGGATCAGGTGAACATCAATGTTTTGTCTCTCACATCAACCAGATTCAATCTCAAGTTCACACACTAACCTGTTTCTATATTCATCTGTTTCACTGACCAGAACACAGAGGTCAGGAAATGAAACAATGGAGAACTTCACGGTAAAGAAAATACATTTAATAATCTTGCTTCTGTATAGGCACAGTCTTTTCCACATTTAATCCTACCACTCCTCTTTTTCACCACTTAATTTGAAATGTTTGTTCTGTTTTGCATCACTTACACTTTGGTTTCAAGTATGAAAGCTTCTCACCTCCGCTGGCAGAGGAGGAACCTGACTACAGTGAAATCTGCTTGTCCAAGAATAAAACAGAGACTCTCTACTCCACTATTCAGCCATTTCAACCACAAGAGCAGGACCATCACCCCTATGATGTTGTGGACTTGAGAAACAAGACTGCTCCTGAGTGAGTATGTTCTGTGGCTATAAATCACACTTTAATTGAATTATTTTAATTAATGCACTAGTTTTCTTACTTTCAGGCTCAATGAACAGGCTCTGGACACCTAGAAACTTTACAACACATCAACCTAAAGAAGATAAAATATAACAACACATGTGGCTGTACAGGACTTGAGTGAATTTGTTGAGATGTTGGCTTTTTTTTTGATGAGTATTTACGTGTTGTGGGTGCTCTTGACAGCATTAATGGATACGCTTAGTTTCAATTCCTATAAGTGACTAGGGAGGCTGAGCAGCTCTTGATCTTGAGACGCTCGCTCTCAGGCTCTGCCTCACACCAAATAAGAGGAAGCCTCAAAACCAGTGCTTTTTGTATAGTGTGTAATTAAAAGCACTAGTCTTTCACACATTACAAAATCTCAGTTAAGTCTTGGAATTTTCCACTGAATACATAATGAACTGTTTCCCAAAAATGTGCCATTTTAGGAGTTATTACTTTTTAGTATCAAACTGGGAGTCTTATTTAACCTATTTAACTATCATCCACTGTTTTAATCAAAACTGTTGACTAGCAGGTTTGCAAGTCAGAGATGTTTTGCCAGGTTATGGTTATGTTATGCAAGCAAGTTACTCTTGTAGACTTTTAGGCATTGCAGAGACACTACAGAAGAAAGAGACTGGTTACTCCAAGACTGCAGAGTTGACAACAGGATAAGAGGTCATAGAAACACAACTTCCAGGTGGGGGAAAGTCCAACTCCAGTCCTCTAGAGCTACTGTCCTGCAGCTTTTAGACGCGTCCTTGTTCTGACACACCTGAATCAAATGAATGGCTTGTTACCAGGCCTTTGCCAAACTTGATGGCATGCTGAAGAGGTAATCCAATCATTTGATTCAACTGTATTGGAATAGGGATGCATCTAAAAGCTACAGGAGAGTAGCTCTCGAGGACTGGAGTTGGACACACAGGATTTAGAGATTCATAAATGACTTCCCAAGTTCCCAGATGCAATTCTGTCAAGTTTCAAGACTTGCTAGAAGCATTATGGAGCAAGATAACGAAAATAAATTCTCAACCAACATGAAACATCTGCCGTCAGATGACATATACCCAGTTAATTGGATATTTTAATAAAATATAGTATTTAGTAAGTAATTCTTTTTTCAACTTTTGCTTTTATTTAGGCTACAGTTATAAATTTTACGTTTTAATAAGCCGGGGTCCCTATGATTTCTTGTCTACTTTTATAGTTACACATAATATGTTTTATAATATCCAAAGGTTCTCATGTGTTTTCAGTATTTGCCATAATCATGTGCATTATGTTGTCATATGCTGTGGGAGTGTCTGGTCGGGTGTGGTCCAGGTTCCTGTTGTCCGTCCCCTGGGGTGGAGTTGGCCAGCTCATCACCTGCTTCCAATTTCCGGGGCTCCATCTAGAGGGTTTTTAAGCCAGCACTGCCTGCTACTCCTCGCCAGTTTGTCCTGCTACCACCCGTGATTCATCACCCGTCGTACTCACCAGCAGTGCTGGTTCTGTTTCCGTCCCGTTCTCCCGTCTGCCCAGAACCCGAGGACCACACACTCATCTTCTCCTCAGCCTGCCCTCCAGCCCGTATTTCAACCTCCCTGGACACCTTGGAACCTGGACCAGCCTCCCCACGCTCTCAACCATCCCTGGAACGCTCCCCGCCTAATAGCCGGTGTTTTCAAAAGTTCCCGCCCGTGTTCTCCCTGTGTTCTACGTCCGTTTCTCCGCCCTCGGGCCTCCCTCAGTTCCTGCGAATGATTTCTGTTAGACCCAGTCTTGTTTAAGTTCCTTTTCCTTTCAATAAATTGTACATAGTTCGAGCAATTGAGTCTGCTCTTGAGTCCACTGCATCCTTGTTTGTGACATTATGTTATTTTTTTGGTTTGTAATATGACTACTTTTGAAAATATAGGTAATTTGACATGCACATTATCATTACAATTAATGTCCATGGTTTTTCACTTTTGTGTCTACTTCTGTCTTTATAAAAGTTGAGTTAAATTAAACCTGTGCTCCAATGTTTTTTTGATGGCCACACTTCTTAATAAAATATAGGAGTGTAGCCTGACTGGGATTATTTAAAACAAGACCAATTTCAAATGTTATTCATACATTTTATTAACATACCATTGTATTACAGGATTAAGTCAGGTAAAACAGATGAATAAAAGATGAATAAAAGAATGCTAAGTAATTCCTTGCCTACTTCTTCTGCAAAAAACAAATTAGTCATAGGAGTGTTCCTGTAAGTGCTGGAGTGAGAATGAGGAACAAGAGAAAAAGAAAAGAGAAGGAATGCAACTCTTTTCTCGATGGTCACTTGACACTGTCTTAGACAGTATACATTTCCTCTTTACTCAGTCCACAAAAGGATAAGCTGTACAACCTTTTCACTGGTTAATGTGTTAAAAGTAAACTTGAGCAGCAGGATCATTATAAGGTGACCAGATGCTGTAAAACATCTTTAAAGAGGCTTTAGCACGTCAGGTGTTTCCTGTGTTAGTTTTCCATATATACTGCTTTGCACTCAATTTCAGAGTAATAGTGAAAGGAACTTTGGTTAAACTGACTCATTCAGTTGTGATTTTCTTGTGCTTTCAGTTCTCCACTAATATTTTTCCACATACTGGAGGACCTCCCTCTTTTCATACACTACACTGCATCGCTCACCTCTTCCAGCAGCACCTCCTGAGACAGCTGGGGACTCAATCTGCACACTAGATAATGGAAACAGACAGTTCTTTAAAGAGAGAAAAGTGAAAGTTTGCTGGTTCACGTCCAGCTAGAGACACAAATCCCCATCGAGCTTGCATCTGGTTTAAAAATGCCAAATCCAACATGCAGAGCTACCTGCAGTTAACCCATTTGTCACAAGACAGCAGCAAACGTTTGCTGACATTCAGACTTTGGCTAAAAGACAATTCCAAATCATGTATCATGTACATGTATTAGGAGTGTGACAGTTAAACTGACCCAGCTGAAGTCTCTAGACCTGTGATGCTGTAAAAATATTTTGTGTGTTTTGAAATTCTGAATCATGCATGTGAGACTGCAGCATTTGGGTTCCCAGATGTTTGTAGAAGCTGAAAAGCTTATTTTAAAATTGAAAAATGTTTACACAAACATCTTTCCTTAACCCTGCAGCGGTGAGTTCTTCCCTCCACACCACTCAAGCTGCTGTAGTTATCTTTTGATATTCAGTTTCGATCCGCTCCTCACGTGTTAACCTCTTCAACATGTCAGTGGCTGTGAACAAAGAGAAACTTATAAATAACTCATGAAAGAATAAAGTTACGTTGAAACCAAGCACACCACTGTTTTTCTTGTGACATTACCAATAAGTTTGATGTGTCACATGACCCTCTTCCTATTGAAAAAACAAAAGTTGTATCCAAGATGGCCGACTTCTAAATGGCCACCATGGTCACCACCCATCTTGAGGAGTTTGCCCCCTCAGAGATACTAATGTGCCACAAACAGGACTTTAATATCACCAACCATTCCCATGTTATTACATTGTATCCATATAAATGGCCCACCCTGTGCTATTTTAAACTTTGTTTCTCACTGCCATTGTTTGAATTGACATTAAAGCTTTAGTTTTTTATTTTATTTTTTTTAAACTGTGCTTAAAATGTGACTTACTTAGGTTTCTACTTTGTTTGTATTGGCAACATTTAGGAAACCATTATGGTATATGTGGATTATAAATATAGTAAACTAGTAAAGTAAACTAGTACCACGGGCAGCAGCCAAAGCAAAGACCAAGACCTCCCTCTCACCAGCCACCTCCTCCATCTTATCCAGGGGAAAACCAAGGCTTCAGAGGCCAACAGAGAGATATAATCTCTCCAGCATGTCTTGGGTCTGCCCTGGGGCATCCTCTCAGTGGGACATGCCTGGAACTAGCAAAAGCATGTAACCATAGGTGAGGGTAGGGACGTAGATCAACCAGTAAAAATGCGTTACCATGGCAACTGAGGCTTTGTGTGGATTACCGTCTGTTGAATTCAAGGACTGGGCAGGATGCTTTTCACCTGCCTTGAATTGAGGAGTCCTTGAATGTGTTGTCCAGTGGATGCTGGTTTTTGACCTTGGACTAGTGGCTACAATCAGGGCCCTGTTGCTGAGCCGGATAACTGTACTCCTTTTGGGATATTTGAATTTAATCGCATGCCATTTGGCTTCTGTAATGCACCAAGCACTTTCAGAGATGGAGTAAATGTATTGTTCCCAGAATCACCCAGAATGTTTATTGTTGGATGATGTAATTGTCTTTTCTGCCACAGTAGATGAGCATATCCAGTACTCAGGAGCAGTTCTGGAGACGTTGCAGATTCTAAACTTGAAAACTAAGTTGGAAAAATGCTGCTCCTTGAAGACAGAGGTAAAATGCCTTGGGCATGTGATCTCCAAGGATGGGGTAGCAAATGACCCAGACAAAATATCTGCTGTGTCTAATTGGCAAAACCCCTAGCTCTGTTGCTGTGTTAAGATCATTCTTAGGGTTTGCTAGCTATTATCACCGCTTTGTCCCAAGTTTTGCCTCCCTAGCTCATTCAGAGCTTCAGGAATGAGGTTTTGCCCATTATGACTTACATAATGGGCATAGTCACCAGGGGATAGACAGAATTGAAAACTTGATACAGAAGAGATGTTATAGTCCAGGTGTGTTTAGAGGTTGAGGATCATTGTCAGCAACACTGTGTTCAGGCTAAGGCAGTTTATTCCAGACCTAAAGCAACCATGGGTCACCTCATGCCTGGGAGGCCTAATCAGATTCTAGCAATTAATTTCTAATGCCTTGAACCCTCTGTTGATGGTCATATAAATGTATTGATTCTTACTGATGTGTTCTCCAAGTTTACTCAGTTCATTGCCACTAAGGATAATTCCTATTGAAACAGGTACCTCTCCAAGGCCACATTTAGCTTTTGAAAAGCTTAGTTCAAGTTCTCATCATATTATGAGATGCTAAACACTAATACTTTACTGTTCAGACTCTTCAGAAAGCTTCTCTTGTACTGTTAAAGATGTTGAGCATCCATTGTTAAATAACTGGATAACAAGTAGATATGAAGATTAGTATTAAAGCCAGTGTGATGTGATGATTTCAACAATTTAAACAGAAATGAAGTCACTATAAAATGGCTCCTGTGAGAGTTTAGGATGTTGGACTTTGCTTATACATCATAAAAGTATTGTTAATTAAAAAAAAAAAACACATATATTTTGTATTTTAAATATGTAACAGCAGTACTTGTATTCCGTTACTCCCCAACACTGTATAAAACCTAAATCAAGCTGTCTTAGAAAGTTTAGAAGGCCAAATAGCACTGCTTAGACCAGGCATTCACACAGCCCCAGATTCCTGTGATTATAAAGAGGAAAAACAGCCCCGCCTACCAGAGGTGGTTCCCAGACTCAGGTCTTACCTGTCACGTTGATGAGAATTACATTAACATGAATCCAATATGATTTTTAATTTCTGCTGCAGTATATCAGTTCTACACTAGAGGTCTCTTTGTAGTGAAAGAAATGATTGATAAACAAGGAAGCGACGGTATTAAAACTGAATGCAGCTTGGAGAAACACTTAAATCAGCTCTGCATTCAGTCTATCCTCTTAGATGGCTTTTGATTGATTCTGGTTTCTGATATTTTTTCAAGTTTAATATAAACAGCGGCAGTAACTAGGCCTTTAAAATATTCATACAGCCAACTTTTTCTCATTAGAAGTTAAAATTAATAACAGCCATGTTATTGGCAGAAGCTGGATGTTTGCTTCTGGGTTTCATTCTGTGCCTCTCAGGTAAGAATAATTTGTTTCTCTTCATGATAACTGTAAGGAATATGCGTCAGGAATGTAGAAAAAAGACGCAGAGAGTTACAAGTTTATTTAAGAAACGAGAAAAGTCTCAGTTACTTGTTCTGCTGTTCTGAAATCTGAAGTGTATCAAAGCACCAGATTGTGATCCTTCACAGTAACATGCTGTCATCACAGATTAGCACAGAAAAGAAAGTTAGCATAAATGTTCACCATGTTTTCTAATCACATGTTGTGTTAAAGGTGTTCAGGGAAAACCAAACAGCATCTGTGCCTTGAAAGGTTCATCAGTGAATCTGCCCTGCTCAGATCAACATCCCACTGCAAGAAATAGCTGGTACGCTGGATACTTGAGTATCTCCAAGATATTGTTCACTACAGATGAAACACATGTAAAGTACAGCATGTCAGCAGAGAGTAATTTCACTCTAACAATCAATAATCTGACAGAGAGTGATGGAAATTTTTACTGCTGCATTAAAACTGCTGACAGATCAACGTGCCAACAAAGTGGAATTAATTTCCAAGTTACAGGTACAGTTCTTTTTACAAATGCATCACAAATGAATGAGTTTACGAATGATCAGTGTATTCATGTTGATCATGTGACCTCTCAGAGCTGCAGGTAAAGGTGATTCCTGCCACAGAGGGACAGACAGTAACACTGATGTGCAGCAGCAGCTGTCCTCTGACTGAAAAGCCTGCAGCCTACATCTGGTACAAGAACAGAGAGTTTCTCTATGAGGACTGGTCTCCCTGGTACCAAGAGCTGCTCAGCAGTGAGGAAGCAGTCACATACTCCTGTGCCGTCAAAGGCTACGAGGATCTCAGAGCCCCTCAAGTCTCTGTGGGTGAGTCATGATGGACACCTCCTCATCATGTTATGAGATGTCTGACAGACATGAATAATTTCACTGTTTAAACATCAGTGGTGTTTTTCAGGTTTTGTAACTCCGACCTGCTTCAGTGTGACCTATGCTAAAGGGAGAATGTGTTCTTCTCAGCAGACATCAGTGGACGAGTCCTGCTCCATCACATATCCCAGAGGTGAAGTTCTGGACAAACTGCACTTTGAAACTTCATTTTTATTTGTTATTTATTTGACATGACAGAGATGAACTGGTGGAAAATGTGTTCATCATCTCCCAACAGAAATTCATGTCCAGAGGACTCCTGCTGAACACAGAGGTCACATCAGACTGACCTGTAACAGCAGCTGTTTTCTGACTGACCCTCTGATTTCCTTTGTGTGGTATGAGAACAGAAAGCCTACAGTGCAGGAGGGAAAACAGATTCTAGTTTCCAGCTTTAATCATGACAGTTTGTCTTGTGCTGTAAAAGGTCTTGAGGATGTGCGCTCTGCTGACGTCTGTGAGTAAACTTATTACTTATTGTCTGTAAACTTACAAAATAGAACAGTTATGGTATGGTACAGTTGATTGTTCTGTGTTGTTGTTAGAATATCTGACCACAATAACAGAAACACTGTAAATTTTAATGCTACAATAATAATGTGTTAACCACCATTTTTAAGATCTGATAATGTTTTATCTTGTTGGAACAGTCACAGGTGTTGTTCTTTTGCATTTTTAGGCTGTTTTGACTCATTATTGTTTGAGGTGTGAGTCTCTGTTATAGCTATTGGCAATTGTCAGTGCTTATTTTGCAATAATTTTATATATTTTGTAATGATTTTGTAATAATTCACTGAGGGTTTTTTTTCTGAAAACAGTTTTTTTGAATCAATAATTTACTGTATATCTCATAGGTCCTGATAAAATATTTGCATAGCAATTGATTAAAAATTTATGATCAAGGGAAATCATTTACATATGTGATACAAGAGCATACATACACGGAAATGATTTGTAAATTATTTCTGTTTATGTATGTATGTTATATTTCTGTTTCATCCATATTTCAGGTTTCAGTGATTCCTGCTGGAGTTTGAATTACGTCCACAGCAGAATCTGTGCTCTGGAAGGATCTTCAGTGAACATCTCCAGTAAATACTCACATCCTGACTACGAGCAGATACAGTCTAAATGTTGGTATAAATTTAAGGGAAATGCTGAGGAGGAAGCTGAACAGCTGACTGAGGATGCAGATCATGTGGAGTATGATGACATCATGAAGAACCAACACATCCTCAGATTAAAGAAGTTGAACAAAGATGACTCAGGAGAATACAGGTTCACCATCACAACAGAAGCTGAAGAAGTGATAGAGTCTGATTTTCTTGGAGTTACTCTGATTGTCACAGGTAATTATGGTTTGTCATTATATATGTAAAAACAGCTGTCAACACAATATCCTCTGCAATGCTTTCAACTGAATTGACAAGAAAAAGATGCAGGAATTTTCCTCAGGTGATGATGATGTTTTATTTAGTCAAAAGGCTATAAAGAGTTTTTAATGCTTCTTGCACTCTTCAGAAGTTAGTGAAAATCCAAAGCACCAAATCCTGTTTTCTCTTTAATGAGAAACCGTTACAATTACTGACCAGTCTGAGTGTTTTTCAGAGCTGAGAGTGCAGATGAGTCCTTCTGCAGTGGTGACAGAGGGTCAGAGAGTCACACTGACCTGCAGCACCAGCTGTCCTCTGACTGACAACACAAACTACATTTGGTACTTGAACAGTCGACCTCTGACCCCGAGAGAGAACCAGAACAAACATCTGATCCTAGACCCAGTCAGCAGGGAGGATGCAGGAAGCTACTCCTGTGCTGTGAAAACCAACAAAGATATCAGCTCTGCTCCAAAGACTCTCACTGTCCAAAGTATCACAGGAACACGGATACGAGCAGCTGCAGGAGTTTCTGCAGCTCTGCTGGGTTTAATACTTCTCCCTATCACTGTCTTCTTGTGTATTAGGTGAACATTATTGTGTTATCTCTAAGACCAGTCATGTTTAAACTTTATTTGTTTTTGTGCAACAGGACTTCCAATCCATAAACTTTACAGAATTTCAGAGACATTGCAGCAATATGAATGTATGTGTGTGTGTCAGGTTGTGTCTTAGACTCCACCTTTCTCAGAACATCTCATGCTGCCTCAGGTGTGGGGGCCTATTTCACCCTACCATGCTCCCTGCTGGTGGCTGGTTCCCCACCCGCCAGCTGCTGCTTGGTGTGGCCTGGTCCCCCTGGCTGTGTCCAGGGCCTGCTGGGTTGGGGGCCCAAGGGTCTTCTCTTTAACGTGAATTTATGATCACTGTCTCGTCTCATCAGATGAACCTTGATCTCATTTATGAAAACATCTCAGCTCAGTCAGCAGGGCAGGATGATCATCACTACAGCAGACTGCACTTCAGTGAAAACCACACAGCTGACCTCTACTCCACCATCGAGCCACTGTGTGCTCAATAAAGAAACGTTTGTTAATATGGTGATTTTTTTCTCCAATGATAAACGTTTACCATCACAGCAAAGACACTGCAGCTTCTTGATCCATCAGTGGATTACGCTCACATTATTGGAATATAAATTACAGGAGAAATAAGTTGAAATTGAAATCCAATTGAGATTGAAAAGCTCTAATCTTAAGCACTTTACTTTGTGTGCTTCTGATGCCATTAATGAAAACATCAAAGCCATTGTGTCTGCAGGTTTCTCTTCTGTTAGGTTTTTGTCTGTACCACAAAATAACCCCTAACAGTGTCACATGTCTCTGCTCTCACTGTCAGCACTGTCAGGTTTTAGATGAACATATAATAATATGTAGCCATGTCACATGTTTAACTGAGCTGCTTTGAATGTAGTTTGTCTGGAGAAAGACTCAGAAAAATCAAATCTCTTTTCAGCCTTTCAGGTAGGAGTAATGAAAATGATGTTTCTGGAATGTAGAAATTATGCATAATTTTACTCATTAATTTATTTAAGTTTATAATGTGATTTGATCTGTATGACCTCTGAATTGTATTAAAGTACCAGATTTGTATCCTTAACACTAACGTGCTTTCTTCACACATGAAGTCCATCATTCTACAATGAGAAAGATTATTGACAAGTGAAAAACATTCAAAACTGGCTTCTGACTTACAACATGCTGCTGTGCAGTGCAACTAAGATGTCCTAACCTACCAACAACTGTACCAACCTGATTCAAGCTTATTTCAAATACAACGATCAAACAAAATGAAGTATATGCATAATATGTGTAACGGGGTTCAGTAACCTTCCAGTCATTGAGGTGGCCATGGCCCTCACAAATTACTGTAAGTTATTACAGTAATTTGCCTTTACCCAGGGGATGCCATACCCTGCATTTACGGACTTCCTAAAATCCACAAGGAAGCTGTCCCACTCAGACCCATAGTCAGTAGCATAAACTCAGCCACTTATAACATTGCTAAACACCTTGCTACCATCCTTGCTCCTCTCGTGGGGAACACCCCACACCACATCAAGAACTCCACCAACTTCACCGACAAGGTCCAGAAACTTACCCTGGATCCAGATGAAACCATGGTGTCCTTTGATGTAGTCTCTCTCTTCACTTGCATACCCACCATGGAGGCAGTGGAGACTGTCAGAAAACGACTACAAGAAGACAGCTCCTTGGAGGACAGGACCAACTTCACACCCGATCAGATTTGCACACTGTTAGACCTCTGCCTCACCACTACATATTTCAAATACAACGAAGGCTTTTACAGACAAAAACATGGCTGTGCCATGGGCTCCCCCGTGTCACCTATTGTAGCCAACTTTTACATGGAAGAAGTGGAAAGGAAGGCTCTTGGCTCTTTCAAAGGAAGAGTACCCAGCCACTGGTACAGATATGTAGACGACACCTGGGTCAAAATCAAGACACAAGAAGTGGAATCCTTCACTGCGCACATTAACGCTGTGGATAAAAACATCAGGTTCACCAGGGAAGACACAAAGGACAACTGTTTGTCTTTCCTGGACTGCGCTGTGCACATTGAAGAGAACGGCAACCTCAACATCGAAGTTTACCGGAAGCCCACACACACGGACCAGTACCTCCTGTTTGACTCCCATCACCCTCTGGAACACAAACTTGGAGTAATTAGGACCCTACACCACCGGGCAGAACATTGTTCCCTCTAAGCCTGAAGGAAAAAAGAAGGAACACACACATGTAAAGGAAGCACTCAAAACGTGCGGCTATCCTAAATGGGCGTTCTTAAAGTCAGCAAAGAGGCACAGAAAAGAAGACCAGACACCAGCGAGGGAGGATAAGAAGGACAGACGCAACAACATTGTCATCCCCTATGTAGCCGGTGTATCAGAAAAACTCAGGAGGGTTTTCTCCAAGCATGACATCCCGGTGCATTTCAGACCCAGCAACACGCTCAGACAAAAACTGGTTCACCCGAAAGACAAAACGCCAAAACACAGACTTAACAATGTGGTGTATGCTGTACAGTGCAGCGAGGAATGCCCAGACCTCTACACTGGAGAGACCAAACAGCCACTTCACAAGCGCATGGCACAACACAGAAGAGCCACCTCCACAGGAGGTGGAGGTGGCTCTCAGCAGTCCAGCAGTCCATCTGCATCTTAAGGATAAAGGACACTCTTTCGAGGATGCCAATGTTCACATTTTGGACAGAGAGGACAGATGGTTTGAAAGAGGAGTGAAAGAAGCCATTTGTGTCCACTGTGAGCGACCATCTTTGAACAGAGGCGGTGGTTTACGACACCAACTGTCTGCCATCTATAATCCAGTTTTGAGATCCCTTCCCAGACGCCTTAACGCCCACTCACATCCTGGGCCATCTGATCTCAGGAATTCGCATGATAAGGTGGGGCCAGGTTTCACAATGAACTCACCCGAAACTCTGGCTGATTGGGACCCACACCCAGTTTCACACCTTGGCTCAGGCGATTAGAGGATCATCAGGGGGTCCTTTTGTCCCTCTGTGGGGGGAAACTCCCACTAGGTTTATATCTGGGACTCTCCACCATTTGACCTTAGAACTGAAGAAGCTTCTCGGATGAGAGGTGAAACGTCTTCAAGCAACTTAAAGAAGTCCAGACGCTTTTCTTTGCAAGCTCCTTTGACTACAATGACCTGGATGACTGAGAACCTTCACAGACTTATTACTGTAAGTTATTACTAATTATTAAGTTAAGGCCATCTGTCTGACAGCTAAAGCCTAGACTAAAATGAGTCATACAAAGGACAGTGAACCCAAGCTCAGCAGCAAATCTTCAACAGAATGGCTTAAAAAGAAAAGAATCAAAGTGTTGCAATGGTCCAGTCCAGTCTTTCCAGACCTTAGCCTGATGGAAAAACTGTGTTGAGTCATTAAGAGGGATGTGCAAACCTCCATGAAATGAAGCAATGCTGTAAAGAAGGGTTGGCCAAAATTCTTCTGAAATGATGCAGTTTCTTATAGGAACTGAAAGTAAGATATTTAAAGACTTAGCAGCTCTTGAACTTGAGACACTCTGTCTCTGTCAGGCTCTCTCACACCAAATAAGAGGAAGCCTCAAAACTTTGTCAGATTTAACTTCATATAAAGGCAAGCAAACCAGTAAATTATCTGAAATCAGGCGTATTAAAATCCAGGAACTTCTCACTGGACACAAATAAATGTGTTCAGTTCTAATAAATGTTCTATTTTAGGTATTATCACTTTGTACATTATTGTGGATGGAACAAAAGGTAAAAATCTTGATCCCAGACTCAGAGGACTCAGTACTAGTTCATCATCACCATCATCTCAGCTGCACCTAATATATTCTTGATGGTCTGGTTGTATTAAAGGTTCTTTTTATTGCGCAGCTTAAGGGAAAATTTCAGTGACTTGGATGCCTTTTGAAACTGCTGGAGTGAGAATGAGGAACGAGACAAAAAGAAAAGAGAAGGAATGCAACAGCCAAATGACGCTGTCACAGTCAGTATACATTTCCTCTGTACTCACAAATCACAGAAGAATAAGCTGTATAACATCTTTATTAGTTTATTTTTTTGAGGTGAAAACTCACACCTTGACCAGTCACCAGTAAATGATTTAAACTCATCTTTTTGGTAGATGCACCTACGACATGAATGTCAAAATCCTATGTTGCTTCATTCTTGAGTTATCACATTCACAAACTTTGTGTCCATGCTGCCCATTTGGGGCTAAAAGCTTCTGTTAAATTTATGCATGAATATCTCAACTGGTTTTAGCAACAGTTATTTAAGCCACACTGCCATCTACTGACAAACCTGAATATTACTGCCATATCACTTTAGAGCAGGGTTGGGGAACTCCAGGCCTCAAGGGCCTGTGTCCTGCAGGTTTTAGATATCATCCTGGGTCAATACACCTGAACCAAATGATTAGTTCATTACTGGGCCTCTGGAGAACTACAAGACATGTTGAAGAGATAATTTAACTATTTAAATCAGCTGTGTTGAAAACCTGTGGGACACTGGCCCTTGAGGCCTGAAATCCCCCCACCACTGCTTTAGAGAAAGAAGTCTTAAAGATATGACAGGAAAAAACACAGTGGGTCATACAGTGAAACACTTCAATCAATATCATTTTGTAGAAAGGACCCAACACGACTCAGATATGGCTGCTTGTGCACTTTTTTCTTTATCTTATGTCACACTTTGCAGTGTTTCCTCCATCCAGAAGGAGACTGAAGAGCCTCCAGGCCAGAACCAGCAGACTGAGAGATAGCTTCATCCATCAGGCTGTGCTGAATTCACTCCCTGCTCTGTCCCTCTCGACTCTCTCACACACCAACTCCAGACCTGCATTCCTGCCGCTTCCCGCTGAACCCCCCCACCCCCGAGACATGCAAAACTCTGAACCTCCACCATCGCCTTTTCACTGACTGCCCCAACCCCACTTGCACATGAGCTCTTGCCCACAAGCATTCTGATTGTGTTGGACACTGTTATTTATGTAAGATTGTATTGTATTGTATTGTGTTGTACTTAAGACTTTTATTTTATTTTTTAATCTTTATACTGTTTTAGTGTACACCGAGGGTCATGGGAGCATTGCAATTTCAAATTCCTGTGTATGACCTGTAGATTGGGTTTTTGTCATAAAAGCTGACTTTGACTTTGACATGTGACAGATGTGAAAGAATCTGGAGAAGCTGTGGAGGATGTTATGCTGTCTGTAACATCGGGGAGTTATATCCAAGGAGGGATGCACAGACCTTACAGGCTAGGTAACAGCACCCTGACTGCCATTAGGTATCAGGATGAAATCTTTGGACCCACTATCAGACCCTACACTGGTGCAGTGGGTCCTGGTTTCCTCTTGGTGCACGACGACGCCAAACCTCATGTGGTGAGAGTATGCAGGCAGTTATTAGAGGATGAAAGAATTAATAGCATTGACTGGCCCGAACACTCGCCTGACCCCCAGGATAGCATTTGTCATGACTTCAGGAGGATGTGCTGATGTTGTCAGGCATGCATAAAAGCATGTGGGGATAGTACAAACTACTAAGTATCATTTTGAGTTACAAAAACAAAACTTTGGCAAAAAAAAGCCTGCTGTATCATATTTCCACTTTGATTTTTAGGGTGTGTTTGAATTCTGCCCTCTGTTGCTTGGTCATTCTCATTTCCATCACACATGGCCCAGAGTAGTGGCGTCCTTTATTTCCTTACACAGTACCCAGTCCACATCAGTGTAGAAATGACATTTTCTTTTCCACACTAAAAATTTGGGGTTTGGGGTTTTTTTGCTGAAAAAAATAAAGTCAGGCACTTGTTTAAAAGAAAATAAAAACTATAATATTACTAAGTAAGGTGATGAAAAACATACAGAGAAAAATACTGCATTATGCAATTCTTTTTAAAACCCACGATGATGGAGGAAGTGATTAACTGGTGTTAAACCTTCATACAGTTTATTTTTAGATGTAGTGATGTTCATAACTGTCAGTTCTGTTTTCAGCCTTTCCTGTGAGAACGTTCAGCTCTAAAGATCTTTTAAAGATTCATACAATCAACTTTCTGACTAAAGCTGAAATCTACAGCAGCCATGATCGTGGCAGAAGCTGGATTTTTGTTTTTGGGTTTCATTCTGTGTCTCTCAGGTAGGAATGATTCTTTCTCCTCCTTCCTCCTTACAGGTCTTAGCGTTTTAGCTTTGATGAGCTCTTGAAGAGTCTGGAAGTGCAAGATTATTTTCTTTTATGGTACAATAATATCAGTGGTGGCAGTGTCTGGCAGCCTCGCCTCTGTCAGTGCACCCCAGGGTGGCTGTGGCTACAATGTAGCTTGCCATCACCAGTGTGTGAATGTGTGGATGACTGGTTGTGTAAAGTGCTTTGGGGTCCTTAGGGACAAGTAAAGCACTTTGTTGAACACATAACCTTATCTTGAGCAGGTATGCATGCGTGTGTAGGGCTTGCTGAGCCTTGGTCTCTCTCCCTTCTTCTCCTGCTGGGATGTGTGTGCAGATATTGCCAAGAAGTGTGGCCTCAACATACCAGTACCGGGCCGCGAGAGTTGAGGCTGGGGTGTGAAATTTATGGTTTTCAGGGTTTTTATTGTTAACTTGGCTTAGCTGGGTCTTTTCCCGCGTTGTAGTTGTGTGTCTTATTTTGAAAGAAATATTTCCAAGTTACCATAGCGACCAGAGAGCATTAAGAGGCAGGGAGGAGGATATAAAATACTGGCTGACATTAAACCAGTCCGTGGCGCAAAAAAGGGGTGGGACCGCGGCTCTTCAGGGCTGCGGATGGCCCGGTTCTCCCGGTTCCATCTCTGTTTTTCCTCTGCCTCATGAGGGCGTAATTGTGGCATCCCACCCTCATTTTCAAGTACATTTCGCGAAAAAGACACACACACTCACACCCTGTAAGAATATTGTTAATTTATGTACCTGTACATTTTTGATTTTTTTGTGTTGAAGGTGTTCTCTGTTTCTTTTTTTACACGTGCATTTCTATTTGTACTCTATCCTTTTATTACATCTTCCTGTGTAATAAAAATAAATAATATAAAATAATAAAAATAAAATGTGACGGAACAGCTGCTTAAAGATTGCTGATACAAAGGATTGCAGAGACATGCTCATAAGAAGATAAGTATTCATTGATGTTGTGATAGACAAAAAGCTGCAGCTAACCACATTGTTGTTTCCCCAACAACACTTTAATTGTGTTTTGCATGTTTTTGCAGTTTTTTGTTTCTTTTTTTCTAAGCCATCTTTTGTGGGTTTTTAGAACACACAGACTGTGTGAATGTGAAAGCTGTTTGTGATACCAATTATTTCTGATTGGGGTTGTAGGGTTCACAGCAGAGTAAGGTCTTCATCATCACAGCTGTTCATGTTGATCGCTGATCTTCAGCCAGGAGATTCTGTTTCACCGCAGAGGTGTTACCATTATAAACCAGACACAGACAACAGTTTTCACCACTGCAGCTTCCTGGTCTTGCAAAAAAAAACTCAAAAGAACACACCATTTGTAATATGATGAACAGAACAGACTAAAATGAGAGAAAGAAGTTCTGTTTTGCTGTTCGATGTGTTAGACAGCTAAATATGAAACTGTTCAGTTAGCTGATGCACTTAGATTGTCTTTTTAACATATGAGCTGTTGTATTTATTTTCTCAACTGTCCATGTAGAAGCTACAACAATAACGCTGTGAACAAATGACGAGTGTCTTATACTGTGTTCATTTTGTGCTTTGCCTATAGGATATGAGTAATTATTGAGTATTGAATTATGATGGGTAAGCGCGATTGTGGCTCAAGAGTTGGCAGTTCGTCTTGTAATGTCTCGGTCATTGTGTCCTTGGACAAGACACTTCACCTACTGCCTACTGGTAATGGCCAGAGGGGCTGACGGTGTGATATGGCAGCCTCGCTTCTGTCAGTCTGCCCCAGGACAGCTGTGGCTATAATTGTAGCTTGCCTCCACCAGTGTGTGAATGTGAGAGTGGATGAATAGTGGAACTATAAAGTGCTTTGAGGGTCTCAAAAGTGCTATATAAATGCAATCCATTATTATTTAAGAGTCATTAAACATGAATAAAAAGAATTTAGAAAGTAGATACTGCATGGCTGTCTATAACTTAAAATACTTTCTCAAGTTATTTCTTACAAGTTGTAAGTTATTTCTTACAAGGCCGGTTCCAAAAGGAACCGGCCCAATGAGCTGAATGACTTCCGACCGGTGGCACTGACGTCACATCTTATGAAGACTCTAGAGCGGCTCTTCCTCAACCTCCTCCGACCACAGGTACAACATGCCCAGGACCCACTACAGTTTGCATACAAGGCGGGTGTCGGAGTGGAGGATGCCATCCTGTACCTCCTACACAGAGCCCACTCACACCTGGATGGGGGAAAAGGCACGGTCAGGATCCTGTTTCTTGACTTTTCCAGTGCCTTTAATACCATCTGGCCCTGTATGCTTCAGGAAAAACTGAACAGGATGGAGGTGGACCCCTGCCTGGTGGCTTGGATCTCCGACTACCTCACTGACAGACCACAGTACGTCAGGCTGAAGGACATCACGTCTGACACAGTGGTCAGCAGCACAGGAGCACCACAGGGAACTGTGCTGTCCCCTCTTCTCTTCACCCTGTACACCTCTGACTTCTGCTACATCTCTGAATTATGCCATATTCAGAAGTTTGCAGATGACACGGCCATCATGGGGTGTATCTGGGATGATCAGGAAGAGGAGTACAGAAGTCTGGTGAGGAACTTTGTCGCATGGAGTCACACAAACCACCTGCAACTCAACACCTCAAAGACTAAGGAACTGGTTGTGGACTTCGGGAGGTCCAGAGAAGGTCCACTGCCGGTTCAGATAGAGGGGGAGGAGGTGGTCAACAAGTACAAGTACCTCGGGCTGTGGGTGGACAATAAACTGGACTGGTCATGCAACACAGAGCACCTGTATAAAAAAGCCCAAAGCCGACTGTACTTCCTCAGGAGGCTGAGGTCTTTTAACATCTGCAGGAAGCTCCTGAGGATGTTTTACCAGTCAGTGGTTGCTGGAGTACTTTTCTATGCTGTGGTGTGCTGGGGGAGCAGCACAGCAAAGAAGGACTCATGCAGGCTGGAGAAACTGATCAGGAAGGCTGGCTCTGTGGTCGGCATGAAGCTGGACACTCTGGTGACAGTGGCAGAGAAAAGGACACTAAAAAAGCTGCTGGACATTATGAACAATGCTGGGCATCCTCTGCACACGGCCATTAACAACCAGAAGAGTCTGTTCAGTGACAGGTTGCTTCTCCCCAAGACAAGAACTAACAGACTTAAAAACTCCTTTGTCCCACACGCCATCAAACTGTTTAACTCCTCTCTGGAGGGGAGAGGGAGGGGAAACAGGAGGACAAAGGAGGGGGGAACAACTAAGCTGTAGTGCCTCTTCACCTCACTGTGCAATACCTTTGTGCAATACTTTTTGTAAATAGTCAATGGTGCAATAGACCTCAATACTTGAAATGTGCAATTCAGTTGTATTTTTATTTTTATTCCTATTTATTCTATTTATCCCCTTCGTATATTTTATTTATATTTGTCTCTGTATTTATATATGTGTGTGTATATATATATATATATATATATATATATATAATATTCTGTAACTGTAACTTCTGTCGGTGCTGTGCTTTTTGGAAATCGAATTTCCCAGAGGAACCCACCCGAGGGACTAATAAATGGCCTGTATTTGTATAGCGCTTTACTAGTCCCTAAGGACCCCAAAGTGCTTCACACTACATTCAGTCATCCACCCATTCACGCACACATTCACACACTGGTGATGGCAAGCTACATAATAAAGTTCTATCTTATCTCTTATCTCTTATCTTACAGTACAGTACCAACATTATTTAAAAATTAATGATAGAAAAACAGAGAGTAACAAAAATAATGTATCTGCTCACTAATGAAAGTTTCTATTAAAGGTGTTAATGGAGGAGAAACCAGGATCTGTGCTCTCAAAGGTTCATCGGCGGATCTGCACTGCTCACATCAACATCTGACTTCAAGCAGCAAATGGTTCACTGTACACTTAAATGGATCAATGAGTGAGCTCTCTGTGGATGGACAACGTGTAACGTACAACATGTCTGAAGAGAAAAAGTCAACTTTAACCATCAATGATCTAAGAGAGAGTGATGCAAATACGTACTGCTGTATGAAGACTACAGACAGTCCAGGACTCTGTTCACTCAGTAATATTACTCTTCAAGTTGTTGCAGGTACAGTGACTTTTACTCATTGATAACTTTCCAAATGAGATCATTGTATAAGTTGTTCTCCATCATCCTCTCAGAGCTGCAGGTAAAGGTGATTCCTGCCACAGAGGGACAGACAGTAACACTGATGTGCAGCAGCAGCTGTCCTCTGACTGAAAAGCCTGCAGCCTACATCTGGTACAAGAACAGAGAGTTTCTCTATGAGGACTGGTCTCCCTGGTACCAAGAGCTGCTCAGCAGTGAGGAAGCAGTCACATACTCCTGTGCTGTCAAAGGCTACGAGCATCTCAGAGCCCCTGAAGTCTCTGTGGGTGAGTCATGATGTTTATTGTGCTACAAAACAAACACAATGAGTCACACAGTGAATCATTTTAATCAGTATTATGTCTTTGTTTCAGATTCCATCACAGAAACCTGCTTCAGTGTGACCTATGCTAACAGGAGAATCACATATCCCAGAGGTAAAGTTTAAACAAATTATCAAATATCTTCCATCAAACCTCTAATATATATTTGTTCAATGTCATTTTCATTATAAAAAATTAAGCTAAATATGACCTTTGTTAATTTTTTAACAAAGGTCATATTTAGCTTAATTGACCTAATATTTTTTTTTGTTAGCATCCTAAAAACAAAATTAGAATTATAAACATTATGTTACGGTTACTGATGAAAACTGTATTTATTATCTTTCAGAGGTTCATGTTCAAAGAACGAATTACACATCAGATAGTGTCATACTGACCTGTAACACCACCTGTAAGTTGTTTGACCCTCAAACTGCCTACATGAGCTGCAAAAGCACAAGCGGAAACTACAAGAATCAACAATGTTTAACTCACAGCAATTCAACATACAGGTTCTCTTGTGCTGTAACAGACCACAAGTACCTTCACTCTGCAGAAGTCTGTGAGTAATAAAGAAGTCTTTTTTTTTCTAGTTAACTATAAATACAAATGTCAGCATACAGGCCAATCAAACAACTCTAAATCTTCCATCTATATTTCAGGTGTTCGGGATAAAAACTGCCGAATTAAGAATTATGTCAGCAGGAGAATCTGTGCTCTGGAAGGATCTTCAGTCAACATCACAAGTGAATACTCACATCCTGATAACAGGAAGCAAGAGTTCAAATGTTGGAGTAAAAAATGGAGAAAAGATAAAGTGGAAGTTGAAGAGCTGATTGAGGCTGCAGGTCGTGTGGAGTATCAGGACAACATGAAGAACCAACACATCCTGACCATCAACAACCTGAAGAAGAATGACTCAGGAGGATACACATTCAGATTCAAGAGAGATCATGAAGGATGGACACAGTCTGATCTGCCTGGAGTCTTTTTGATTGTTACAGGTAAATCTTAGGTAAATTCATTGTAGCTGTCAGTGCCATTTATAGGTTGTTAATCTGTAGGCCCACAAAACCCCTTTACAAGAAATTGATTTCGGCTTGCTGATGAAAAAAGAAAAGTGTATCGATACATTCATGTTTTTGATTTGCAGCTGTGGCTGTTTAAGGATCAGTTCATTTTAACTACCTTACATGTATACTGTTGATTAGATTAATCTACAGTAATAAAACTCTATCTGTAAGATCACCATTTCAAATGTTGTCATTCTGTCAGATCAATGTATCTCTGAATAGTCGACTTTAAAAGGACTCAGACAACCTGCCTGTTTCTGACTGTAAAAATAACTGTTACATGTAATGTAGAAGGGTTTTAGGCTTCACATCCTTCAAGTCTTTTTCCTTCTGTAAAAAATGCATGAAGGTATATGTAGTATTTTTATAGTTGTGCTTGTGTAAGATTTACACAGTTCTTAACAACTCTACATGTACACTGTTGGCTAGATCAGCCTTCAGTGCCTTCAGTGAAATAAATCATAGGTATGAATGATATGAAAATGTAGGTATTTTATTTTATTAGGAAAATGATTCCAAATCATAGTAAAAAAAAAAATGGAGAAAACACTAATTTACAAAATGGAAAAAATGTTGTGGAGTAATAATTACAATACTTTTGTGTAAGAGGATTTAGATTGAAGTTACACAAATCTGAAGTTACAAATACCTTGAATTTGCACACTTCTTTGGTAAATACCTTTCACCGCTGAACAGGACTAAAGGATCATTTTGTAGTAAAGTCATAAAACCATCTTTCATGTCTAAGCCACACAGGAATTTTTTTTGTTTTTGACCAATGTTCCTCTTCCAGAGCTGAGAGTGAAGATGAGTCCTTCTGCAGTGGTGACAGAGGGTCAGAGAGTCACACTGACCTGCAGTACCAGCTGTCCTCTGACTGACAACACAAACTACATTTGGTACTTCAACAGTCAACATCTGAACATGACAGAGACCCACAACAAACATCTGATCCTAGACCCAGTCAGCAGGGAGGATGCAGGAAGCTACTCCTGTGCTGTGAAAACCAACAAAGATATCAGCTCTGCTCCAAAGACTCTCACTGTCCAAAGTATCACAGGAACATGGACACCAGCAGCTGCAGGAGTTTCTGCAGCTCTGCTGGTTTTAATACTTCTCACTGTCTGCTGGTGTGTTAGGTAAGTGTTGGTTCACAGCAGTACCTTTAATCTCTGCTCTGAAGTCACTTATTTTCAGTTTATTCACTTCAACCAGGAAAAAGAGAACTTCTGCTCAGCCTCCAACAACAACAAGTTCTGACCACATTGAACAGGTAAAGATTGGGGTTGTAGATTGTCTAATCTTTCCAGTGGCCATTTCATTTTTGCCATCATATAGTAGAAGGAGTCAAGTTTAAAGTGCAATATAATGTAATGCTGTTTTTCTCCATCAGGTCAGCCCTGGTCCTGTGTATGAAAACATCTCAACACAACTGAAGCAGGAGGATGAAGTCCACTACAGCAGAGTGCACTTCACAAACAAACACGTGGTACCTCTTTATTCCACCTGACAGTCAGTTCAGCCCTGAAAACAGGAGCATTTCCACGATGCTGTTGTCAGTACCTGTAACCCAGTGTTTTCTAGTTTGTGGACATTATGCTTTTTATTTTTGAAATATTCACGGTTATTTTTACATCTTCTATTAAGTTTGTTTCAGTCAGTCTTCAGTTCTTTGTGATTTAATGAGTTGTATTTTTTGTATTTCCTGTTTTATTTTATTAGTCTTTCATCCTGTGTTCATTGTGTTCAGTTTTGCTGCCCCTGCGTTGTTATGCCGGATTTGTTCCCCTTGTGTTGCCACCTGCTGTCCATCCTCTCGTTATTGTGTGTGTGTATTTAAGTCCTGAATCTCGTTCGTGTTTGGTCCACGTTCCGTTGTTTATGCTAAGTATGTTTATGTTAAGTTGTGAGTTCCTAGTTGAAAGAGTCTTAGTTTCTAGTTTAGCTTTTGTTTGTTTCTTTTAGTGTTTTTTATACTTCATTTTAAGTTCTGCATCTCAGCAAATAAAGCTTCCTCCACAACTTAAATCCCTTGTCTTGGATTGTGTTTGGGACAGTTGCTGTACTTAAGTCCAATTTTCAGGTATCTCTGCATTTCTTGAGTATTTTTCTGACAACTTTTTACTTTTACTCCCTTCTGTTAGGTCTGCACTCTCAGGCCTCGCTAACTCAGAGACTTATCACCATGAACAAAGCAAGACAATCAGAGCTCAATTGGTTTTACTTGTGCAAGGGAAGCCCAGTCAGATTCTCAGAGTTGCAAGTTCTGCACCCGACCTCAGTCAGCTCCAAAGCCCCAGCTTCCCTTCGCAGCTTTTATTGAATGAAAACAGTTACACAACCCCCCACTGTAAACCCCATATGGTGTGTCGTAGAAGCTAAGGCTATGTGTGTATATGCACGTGCGAGTATGTGAGTGAATGTGTGTGAATGTGGGTGTGTGTGTGTGTGTGTGTATGTGTGTCTGTATACGTGACTTCCTGGTTACAACCGTTTTAACAACATCTCTGTTCATAGAAGGGTCATCTCCCCTCACACCCCGTATAGGGCTTAACCCCTTTAATGGTCCACCATATACAAGTACAGGTAGGGATGGGTATCGTTTAGGTTTTATCCGATACCAGCACCAAACCGGTACTTTTGAAACGGTGCCGGTGCTTAAACGGTGCTCGAACCGGTGCTTAAAGAATGGAGAACACAAAATTGGTCCAAAAACCTCATGTTTAGCTGTTTTTTGTAAAAAGATAACAATGTTAGCCTTTTCTGAAGCTATAGGGGATTTATGGTATCACTCTTGGCTGGAAGCAGTGTTTAATCAATGGAAAAAACAAACTTTGTCCAAAAACCTCTCATGTTTAACTGTTTTCCACTTTTTCTTTGGTCATTTTAACCTTTTTGGCCAGGGTGAGGGGAGTATCTGCCATCAAACAAGAAGAGAGCCGCATGTAACTACGATGGAGTTTGCTAGTTCACCTTACATGCATTAATGTAATAACATGGTTAGCCTACTCAATGTAAATTACACACACACAACATTAAGCTACTCACGCAGAGAAGAACGGCTGCTGCCATCATCATCCGTCATCATTTCTGCTACACTGGCAGGGCTGGGGGCCAGGACTCTCCTCTTCGGGTTTTTGGGGGATGTTGCTAACTCCGGGTCCGATAACAGGCACCACACCCGCAGTAGATGTGCACGGTGTGAGGTCTTGCAGCAAGCTATCAAATACGGCGCATTTCTCGGCTTTTAACAAAATGCTATACGTCGCCAGGTGTTTCATCACATTCAAGGAGTTACCTCCTTTGCACAGTATCACCTTAAAGCACTTGTTGCAGGCTGCTGAGTTTGCGTCTTTTGCTGTGAAGTACAGCCAGACTTTGACCGCTTCGCCTTGGGCATTTTTAATCTGTAGCTCTGCTCTAAAAGAACGTACGTACCTGGGCCCGCCTACTATCCTCGGAAAGGTAAAATGATTGGCTAGAATCCAAAATGTATGACATCTCAGGAAAAAAAAACACCGAAATAAAGCACCAAAATGTGCGCTGATTTTCGGTCTGGTTACTACCGTTTATGTCAGAACCGGTGCCATAATGGCACCGGATACCGGTACCCATCCCTAAGTACAGGTGAGCCCATACAGGGCAGGAAGGGAACATTCCTAACTAAATAAGGAAACCAGAATCTTTACATGGAATGTGCCTGCAGTTAAACACTATAGCTATAGCCTCCCCCACCATCCTACATGTAGGGAAGGAGAATAAACACAGAAGAACATCTTTCATTTATAACATTTATACTGGTTACTCAGGGGGTTAAAATGGGCCCGAATTAGTTCTGGTGTTTGTAAGTTGTAGCCAGCATCTAGCTAGCACTACAGAACAGGAATCAGCTTAAAGGGAGTAGCATAACATAACGATTCTACATTTCTATCAACTCAACAAACATTAGCAAACACAAACTGTTTACTGTTAAGTAAAGCAGTTTCGCCCCTGTTCTTTTTTATTCCTCGGGCATCCAGAGATGGCACCGGACTCAGTAGTCGTTTTACAAAACCTTTATTCATCCAGTTACGCATGCATCTTCTAGAAGGGGAGATGTGCAAGGCCGGTGTTCCTCTGCAGATCTTCACTTCTTTGTTTGTTACAACCAGTTTTATAGAAGCAACCCCATCATAAAACCCCCATGGTGTGTTGCAAACTCTGTGTTTGTGTATGTATGTGCAAACATGTGAGTGCCTGTGTGTGCATGTACCCGTGTGTTTATGTGAGTACACGTTAGTGACTGTGCATGTGGGTGTGTGAGTGTAACCATCAAAGCACTGTGTGTGTGTGTCTCTGTGTCTGTGACTTCCTGCCGGTCAAAAAAGTAATCTCCCCTCTCCCAAGCTACACCAAATTCCTTTAGAAAAAATATAAAACAGAGTTAACAGATTACAAGCACTGAGACCCCCACTCTGCATCCACTGGGCCATTGGCCTCTTGTTGTCTTACATTTACAGATAAGCATGTGGAGAGTCTCCTGCAAACCTACTTCTAACTTATGACAATTATGAGCTTTTATTAAATTCAGGTAAAAACATCAGCATCAGCATCCCCCCAACTGTAGCTTCCTGTCTCCTTTTATGACAGGCAGATCGCCAGTGTCAATAAATTCCTTTCCCTCTACACAATTACACACACTCTCAGGCCTACAGCTAAGCCAAACTAAAACACACAGACCTATTCCTCTGATCTACTGCTGGACCCTCTCATCTAAGCAAATTTAACACATCATATTGTAATAATTGTTTTCTTGTACTCACAATACTGGAATATTTCTAACATTTTGAGTTATTTTCCAGTGTTAGAAAATCAGCACTGCTCAGTGTTAGCCATTGTTAATCTTCAAAACTGACTAGATTACTTTTAAACATATAACACTGTCAAAAGTGTTAATTTAACACTCAACAGTGTTGTATTTAACACTCAGAGGTGTGGACCTATATAGATACTCTCCAGTGTTAATTTAACACTGGAGATTTTGCTGTGTAGGCTGAGACCTCCCAGTAACTTCACCTCCTCATTTCTGAACCCCCCACCCCGCAGATGAGGAGAGCAAGAGCCTCAACCCCCATCATGAGCACCTTTTACAAAGGCACCATTGAGTATCCTCACCAGCTCCATCACTGGGTAGTATGGCTCCTGCACTGGGTCCTTCCGGAAAAAGTTACAACGAGTAGTGAGAGCAGCAGAGAGATCATGGGTACTTCCCTTCCCTCTCTCCAGGACATCTACTATCTCACGGGAAAAGCCCTTTGCATTACATTACCTCTCGACTCTCTCACACATGAACTCCAGACCTACATTCTCCTCCTCCTTCCTCCTCCCTCCACCCCCGAGACATGCAAAACTCTGAACCTCCACCATCGCTTTTTCACTGACTGCCCCAACCCCACTTGCACACAAACTCTTGCCTACAAGCACTCTGATTGTGTTGGACCCTGACTGACATGGTATCAGGATGAAATCTTTGAACCCACTGTCGGACCTCGTGCAGTGTAGGATCCTGGTTTCCTCTTGGTGCACGACGATGCCTAACTTCATGTGGTGAGAGTATGCAGGCAGTTATTGGAGGATGAAAGAATTAATAGCATTGACTGACCCCAACACTCGCCTGACCCCGAGGATAGCATCTGTTGTGACTTCAGGAGGATGTGCTGATGTTGTCAGGCATGCATAAAAGCATGTGGGGGCAGTACAAACTACTAAGAATCATTTTTATTTACAAAAACAAAATGTTGTATCATATTTCCACTTTGATTTTCAGAGTGTGTTTGAATTCTCCTCTCTGTTGGTTGCTCATTGGTTGATCAGAGTAGTGGTGTCCTTTCACTCCTAACACATTACCCAGTCCATATCAATGTAACAGTGGAGCTGTTCTCATCGAGACGACCCCTCCTAACTACAGTTTTATCAGTGAGGCCAGGGTGAGCAGGAGAGGAGGAGGGGTTGCTGTCTTATTTAATGAATCATTTCAATGTAAGCAGCTATCTCCTGGAAGTTTTCAGTCTTTTGAATATGTGGCTTTACAGCTGAAGGCCCCATCCAAAGTTGTGTTTCTTAATGTTTACAGGCCTCCCAAATACTGCACAGACTTTTTTTAATGACCTCAGTGAACTGCTGTCTGTGATCTGTGTTGATTTCGACTGTGTAATTATTGTTGGGGATTTTAACATCCATGTGGACAACCCTCAGGACAAAGGGACTAAAGACCTGAGTAACACTCTGGGCAACTTTGGGCTGACTCAGCATGTAACAGAGGCCACACATAATAGAGGACACACTCTTGACCTACTGATCTCCAAGGGCCTGAGCATTTCAAAGGTTACTGTGTCTGATGTGGGCGTGTCTGATCATTACTGTGTTTTCTTTGAAAGTAAAATCTCAGCCCACATAAATATATCAACAACAGTGATCACAAAACGGTGTATAACTGAACACAGTAGTGCAATTTTTAACCAGGTCTTCCCATTAACACCTGGCCTGTCCAGAGGGTCAGTCAATGAGCTCGTCAATAGCTTCAATGCTAAAATGTTAAATGTAATGGACACTATTGCTCCCATTAAGGTGAAGGTTATCTCTGGAAGGAAAAAGTCTCCATGGAGAAACTCCACACTAGTGAAAAATGAAAAAAGAGAGTGTAGGAAAGCTGAGCGCAGATGGAGAAAAACAAACCTCCAGGTTCATTATGACATCTATAAAGAGAAACTTCACAATTATAATTTACAACTGAGGAGTGCAAGAAGGTCCTACTTCTCTGACATCATCACTAAAAACAGCCATAATGCTCGGGTCTTATTTTCTACAGTTGACAGGCTAACAAACCCTCCTGTGTCAGTGGCAGCTGAACTTCATTCGACCATGGCCTGCAATGACTTTGCCAAATTCTTCACAGAAAAAATCCAAAAAATTAGACAAGCAATTGGTACATCAACAGCAGATCCAGGATATGTACTGTGTCCACTGAAAAACTGTTTAAACACCATCAAACAGTTTCACCCGATTAACAGCAAAGACCTGGAGGACATCTTAGGTCAACTGAACTCCTCCTCTTGCTGTTTAGATGTCCTGCCAACAAGTTTTTTCAAAAAGATCTCAAAGACTTTGGAGTCAGACCTGTTACAGATCGTCAACTTTTCTTTATTATCAGGTGTGTTTCCAGAATCACTAAAAACTGCTGTAATTAAACCTATACTGAAAAAGGACAATCTTGACAAGACACAAATGAACAACTACAGGCCAATCTCAAATCTCTCATTTTTAAGTAAGATCATTGAAAAAGCAGTTTCTCAACAGCTCAATTACTTCTTAACACAGAATAACTGCTATGATGCCTTCCAGTCAGGTTTTAGACAGAACCACAGCACTGAAACCGCTCTGACCAAAGTGTTTAATGACATATGTCTGAATACAGACAGTGGAAAAATGTCAGTCTTAGTTTTACTGGATCTCAGTGCAGCATTTGATACAGTTGACCACAACATATTACTCAAACGACTGGAGAACTGGGCAGGTCTTTCAGGAACTGTACTAAACTGGTTCAAAACATACTTAGAAAACAGGAAATACTTTGTATCAATAGGTAACTTCACATCTGAGCAGACAAGTATCACATGTGGAGTTCCCCAAGGTTCCATCTTGGGACCCCTTCTGTTTAACATTTACATGCTCCCACTGGCACAGATTATAAAGAACAACAAAATAAACTACCACAGCTATGCAGATGACACACAAATATATATCACAATGTCACCAGGAGACCAAGGCCCTGTACAGGCTCTTAGTAAATGCATTGAGGAAATTAATGACTGGCTGTGCCACAATTTTCTCCAGCTAAACAAAAACAAAACTGAGGTAATAGTCTTTGGCGCCAAAGAAAAACGATTACAGGTCACCAGAGAACTTCAATCTATACATCTAAAAACCACAAACCAGGCGAGAAATTTGGGTGTAGTGATGGATGCAGACCTAAACTTAGAAAAACACATTAAGACAATAACAAAGTCAGCTTACTATCACCTCAAGAATATTTCAAGGATAAAAGATCTGATGTCTCAACAGGACCTGGAAAAACTAGTCCATGCATTCATCTTTAGTAGGCTTGATTACTGTAACAGCATCTTTACAGGTCTGCCTAAAAAATCAGTCAGACAACTACAGCTCATTCAGAACTCTGCTGCTCGAGTCCTCACTAAGACCAAAAAAGTGGACCACATCAGTCCAGCTCTGAGGTCTTTACACTGGCTGCCTGTCCGTCAGAGGATAGACTTTAAAGTCCTGATGCTGGTCTATAAAGCTCTGAATGGTTTAGGACCAAAATACATCAGTGACCTCCTGACCCAGTATGAACCTTCCAGATCCCTCAGGTCATCTGGATCTGGTCTTTTATCAGTTCCCAGAGTCAGAACCAGACACGGAGAAGCTGCATTCAGCTTTTATGCTCCTTATATCTGGAACAAACTCCCAGAAAGCCTCAGATCAGCTGAAACACTCAGTTTATTTAAATCCAGGTTGAAGACTCACCTATTCTCAGCTGCATTTGAATAAAGCACCAAATCCACACTTTTAAGCTTAAATTTCAAAACTTACATTTAACTACTGATTTTATCTATTGTTCTGATTTTATCTGTTTTGATTTTATATACTGTTTTGTTTGTTTGTTAATTAGTTTGTTTGTTTGCTTGTTTTAATCAATTTTAAATCATGCTTTTTATTTGTTTTTGTTTCTAATGTCTCTGTAAAGCACTTTGAATCACCTTGTTGTTGAATTGTGCTATACAAATAAACTTGCCTTGCCTTGCCTTGCCTAGAAATGTAGAATGACATTTTTTTCCACACTAAAAACATTAAAAATGTTCGGGGGTTTTTTTGTTGTAAGGTGATGAAAAACATACAGAGACAAAAATACTGCATTACGCAATTCCTTTTAAAACTCATGATGATGGAGGAAGTGATTAAAAGGTGTTAAACCTTCATACAGTTTATTTTTAGACGTAGTGATGTTCATAACTGTCAGTTCTGTTTTCAGCCTTTCCTGTGAGAACGTTCAGCTCTAAAGATCTTTTAAAGATTCATACAATCAACTTTCTGACCAGAAGCTGAAATCTACAGCAGCCATGATCGTGGCAGAAGCTGGATTTTTGTTTTTGGGTTTCATTCTGTGTCTCTCAGGTAGGAATGACTCTTTCTCCTCCTTCCTCCTTACAGGTCTTAGCGTTTTAGCTTTGATGAGCTCTTGAAGAGTCAGAAAGTGCAAGATTATAATCTTTTATGGTACAATAATATCATCATTAAATGACTGGCACCGAGTAGAAAGACGTGTAAACTTAAATCTGCACACATTTGATAATGAATCTTCTGTTGTGTTTCAACATATAAAAAGATCAAAAATGGTCTCCTGTCAGCTCACAGTATGAATATGTTGATAGTATAAGAAGTATAACATCATTACTGGAACAACAATCCCCAGACTGAGATAATTATTATGAGGTGTGTTAAGATTAAAGTGCAGTCAGTATCACAGAGGTGGCTGTCTTAGTTCAATGTCAGATCTCCAGCGTAACCTTTGTTGAACACATAACCTGATCTTGAGCAGGTATGCGTGTGCAGGCAAACTGGGCAGTTCTTGGCGCCTGGAGCCCAGGGGCGGCCTATGACAGAGACAGTTGCCTGTTGTTCATCTGGTCCGCTGGAACTCAAACCCTTTTGGCCATGAACCTTGGCCCAATTAAGGCCTCCCTTCCTCTCCTGCTGGGATGTACGTGCAGATATTGCCAAGATGTGTGGCCTTAGGTCTTCAGTACTTTACGGCAGTGGTCCCCAACCCCCGGGCAAAAGACCAGTACCGGTCCATGTGTCGTTTTGAAAACCAAGATGGCGCCGCGTATGGATGCCCTGGTGCTTCAGTGCGTCACTTTTGTTTTATTTTTGTGCATTTCTTCTGTGTCTGGGCACTCCTCTGGATACTCTTACACCAGAGAAGAGCTCCTTAACTGCAGGACTACAACGCCTGTGGATTTATTTCCAATATTTGTCGCATCTGCGGCAGATTTACTGCAGACTCTGATCAGGAAAGTGAGACGTCGAAAGAGAGGTAAGCGAGCCGGCGTACTCGTGCGTTTGAGGAGACGCGGACTGAGAACGGCTCTTCCTGGGATCTTCCTTTCCAATGTACGCTCACTCGGGAATAAGATAGACGAACTGGCCCTGATGAGAAGCATGAACAGAGACTTTGCCTCCTCCTGTGTCTTATGTTTTACGGAGCCGTGGCTCAGTGAGGACATCCCGGACTGCGCGCTCAAGCTGGAGGGCTTTCATCTGCTGCGCGCGGACCGGCAGGCCGCTCTCTCCGGTAAAACCAAAGGTGGAGGTGTCTGCTTCTACATCAATAGTGGCTGGTGCACAGATGTAACAGTGATTGCTCAGCACTGCTCTCCCTCTCTGGAATATCTTTTTATTCACTGCAAACCGTTTTATTCTCCGCGGGAGTTTGCTTCATTCATCCTGGCCGCTGTTTACATCCCGCCAGACGCGGATGCGCAGGCAGCTCAGTGCGCACTCGCAGAGCAGATTCTCCACATGGAGCGGACATACCCGGACTCTCTCATCATTGCTCTTGGGGACTTTAACAAAGCCAATCTGAGCCATGAGCTTCCGAAATACAAGCAGTATATTAAATGCCCGACCAGAGAGGAGAGGACATTGGACCACTGCTACAGCACGATCAGCGGGGCCTATCGTGCGGTGCCCCGCGCTTCACTTGGACTTTCTGATCACGTCATGATCCACCTGATCCCCGCGTACAGACAGAGGCTGAAGCTCTCCAAACCTGTCGTGAGGACTAAAAAACTGTGGAGCAACGAGGCTGTGGAGGAGCTTCGCACGTGTTTGGAGACCACAGACTGGGACACAATGAAGGCTGCTTCTAACAGCTTGGACGAGTTTACGGACACTGTCACCTCCTATATCCACTTCTGTGAGGACAGCATTGTGCCATCACGCACCAGGGTGAGTTATAACAATGACAAACCCTGGTTTACTCCTAAACTCAAAAAGCTGTGGCTGGAAAAGAGAAAGGCGTTCAGAAGCGGAGACAGGGACTGCTACAGAGAGGCCAAGTACAGGTTCACTAAAGAAGTGGACATTGCTAAACACCAGCACTCTGAGAAGATGCAGCAGCAGATCTCAGAGAATGACTCGGCCTCTGTGTGGAAAGGTTTTAGGAATATCACCAACTACAAGCCTAAAACCCCCCACTCCACTGACGACTTGCTCTTAGCCAACACCCTAAACGACTTCTACTGCCGTTTTGACGAGCCATCAGGCAGCCTTCACACCTCCAACGACCCCAACAATAGAGGCACTTTGGACACTCATTCCCCCACCTCTCCCCCCTCCATAGAACCATCACCACCTTCAAACTGTTCACCTGCAACACCCGCCTCCTCACCCCACACAAAAGAGGATTTCACACCACCTCCTCCGACCACAACTCTTCATATTCATGAAGCAGATGTGAGGAAGCAGTTTAGGAGTCTGAACGCTCGGAAAGCTCCCGGCCCAGACGGCGTGTCTCCTGCCACCCTCAGACACTGTGCAAACGAGCTGGCCCCGGTGTTTTCTGGCATTTTCAACTCCTCACTGCAGGCATGTCATGTGCCTGCCTGCTTCAAGTCCTCTACCATAATCCCTATCCCCAAGAAACCTAGGATCACTGGACTAAATGACTACAGACCCGTGGCTCTGACATCTGTGGTCATGAAGTCATTTGAGCGCCTAGTTCTCTCCCATCTCAAGACCCTCACGGCCCCCCTCCTGGACCCCCTGCAGTTTGCATATAGAGCCAACAGGTCTGTAGACGACGCCATCAACATGGCCCTACACTTCATCCTGCAGCATCTGGACTCCCCAGGAACCTACGCCAGGATCCTGTTTGTGGACTTCAGCTCTGCCTTCAACACCATCCTTCCAGACCATCTCCGAGGCAAGCTTTCCCAGATGAATGTGCCTGATCCCATCTGCCGGTGGATCACTGACTTCCTGACGGACAGGAAGCAGCATGTGAGGCTGGGAAAGAATGTCTCGGACTCCCGGACCATCAGCACCGGCTCCCCTCAGGGCTGTGTTCTTTCTCCTCTGCTCTTCTCCCTGTACACCAACTGCTGCACCTCCACCCACCAGTCTGTCAAGCTAATCAAGTTTGCAGATGACACCACCGTTATTGGGCTCATCTCGGACGGGGACGAGTCTGCCTACAGGAGGGAGGTTGAACGTCTGGTGTCCTGGTGCAGCCACAACAACCTGGTGCTGAATGCCCAGAAGACAGTGGAGATTATTGTGGACTTCAGGAAGCACACAGCCCCACTCCCCCCCATCATCCTGACTGACACCCCCATCACCTCTGTGGACTCATTCCGCTTCCTGGGTACCACCATCACCCAGGACCTGAAGTGGGAGCCCACCATCACCTCCGTCATCAAGAAAGCCCAGCAGAGGATGTACTTCCTGAGGCAGCTGAAGAAATTCAACCTGCCAACACGGACGATGATGCAATTCTACACTGCAATCATCGAGTCCATCCTCACCTCCTCCATCACTGTGTGGTACGCTGGAGCCACTATCAGGGACAAACAGAGACTGCAGCGTGTTGTGCGCTCTGCTGAGAAGGTGATTGGCTGCAGACTCCCATCTCTGCAGGACCTGTACACCTCCAGGACACTGCGGCGTGCAGCTCGGATCTCAGCTGACCCTTCTCACCCTGGACACAGTCTGTTTGACCTGCTCCCCTCAGGCAGGAGGCTCCGGTCCATTCGCACCAGAACCTCTCGCCATAAGAACAGTTTCTTCCCCTCTGCTGTTGGACACATGAACAATAACCACATGACTGTCCCCGCCACTAACACATGACCCTACGCTGTGTCACTGCATCATTTCATGTTTGGCACCGATCACCACCTGCACTCATGTATATATCTTTCTACGTAGCACTCATAAGTCTTATTCTCATGTATATATCTCATGTATATCTCATGCACATATCTTTCTTTCTACATAGCACTTTAATTCTTATTGTTTGCACTGAAGCACCGCAGCAATTTCCTAATGTTGTAAACCTCAACATCTGGCAATAAACCCCATTCTGATTCTGATTCTGATTCTGGTACCAGGCCACGAGAGTTGAGGCTCAGGTGTGAAATTTATGGTTTTCAGGATTTTTGTTGTTAAATTGGCTTACCTGGGTCTTTTCCCGTGTTGTAGTTGTGTGTCTTATTTTGAGAGAAATATTTCCGAGTTACCATAGCAACCAGAGAGCAATAAGGGGCAGAGAGGGGAATGTTACTCTCAATGTTTTTGGTGCATTTCAGGAGGATGTTGCTGATAATGTTACACAATTACAAGGTGAATTCACATTTATTATTATATTTATAAAATAACACAGTTTTTGTCTTGGTTGTATCATTTTATTTTGTTGTATTTATCCGCAACACCTTAAAGGCCGGTCTGTGAAAATATTGTCTGACATTAAACAGGTAGCGCAAAAAACTTTTGGGACCGCTGCTCTACAGGGCTGCAGATGGCCCGGTTCTCCCGGCTCCATCTCCGTTTGCCTCTGTCTCATGGGAGCGTTACTGTGGCATCCCACGTCATTTTCAAGTACATTTTGTGACAAAGATACACACATTCACACCCCATAAGAATATTGTTGATTTATGTACCTGTGCATTTTTTATTTTGTGTTGAAGCTGTTCTGTTTCTTCTTTACACGTGCATTTCTATTTGTAGGCGATCTTTTTTTATTACATCTTCCTGTGTAATAAAAAATAAATAATATAAAATAATAAGAATAAAATGTGACAGAACAGCTGCTTAAAGATTGCTGATACAAAGGATTGCACTGAGACATGCTCATAAGAAGATGAGTATTCGTTGATGTTGTGAGACACAAAAACATGCAGGAAATCATATTGTTGTCGCCCCAACAACACTTCCATTGTGTTTTGCATGTTTTTGCAGCTTTTTGTTTCTTTTTTTTCCAAGTTGCAGTGCATCTGACCTCTCAAGCCCACCTTATAAAATTCCTATCCCATGTCATTGTTTGTGGGGGTTTTCTAGAACACACATGCTGTGTGAATGTTAAAGCTGTTTGTGATTCCAATTACTTCCAATTACCTCTGCTTACTCTGCTGTTAAAAACAGCAGAGTAAGCAGAGTTCATCATCACAGCTGTTCATGTTGATCGCTGATCTTCAGCCTGGAGATTCTGTTTCACCGCAGAGGTGTTACCATTATAAACCAGACACAGACAACAGTTTTAACCGCTGCAGCTTCCTGCTCTTGCAAAAGCAACTCAAAGAACACGTCATTTATAATATGATGAACAAAACAGACTCAAATGAAAGAAAGAAGTCGTGTTTTGTGTGTTCGATGTGTTAGACAACTAAATACGAAACTGTCCTGTTAGCTGATGCACTTAGATTGTCTTTTTAATATTCAAGCTGTTGTATTTATTCTCTCAACTTTACATGTAAAAGTTACAACAATAACAAATGATGGGTGTCTGATACCGTGTTCAAATTGTGCTTTGCCTCTAAGATATGAGTAATTATTTAGGAGTCATTAAACATGAATAAAAAGGATTATATTATTATAAAAATATTATAAATTATAGAGACTTCATGGCTGTCTATAACTTAAAATACTCAAGTTATTTCTTACACTGCAGTTATAACATTATTTAAAAATTAATGATATAAAAACAGAGAGTAACAAAAATAATATATATGTTCACTAATGAAAGTTTCCATTAAAGGTGTTAATGGAGGAGAAACCAGGATCTGTGCTTTCAAAGGTTCATCAGTGGATCTGCACTGCTCACATCAACATCTGACTTCAAGCAGTAAATGGTTCACTGTACACTTAAATGGATCAATGAGTGAGCTCTCTGTGGATGGACAACGTGTAACGTACAACATGCCAGAAGCGAAAATCCCAACTTTAACCATCAATGATCTAAGAGAGAGTGATGCAAACGCTTACTGCTGTATGAAGACTACAGACAGACCAGGACTCTGTTCACTCAGTAACATTACTCTTCAAGTTGTTGCAGGTACAGTGACTTTTACTCATTAATAACTTTCCAAATGAGATCATTGTATAAGATGTTCTCCATCATCCTCTCAGAGCTGCAGGTAAAGGTGATTCCTGCCACAGAGGGACAGACAGTAACACTGATGTGCAGCAGCAGCTGTCCTCTGACTGAAAAGCCTGCAGCCTACATCTGGTACAAGAACAGAGAGTTTCTCTATGAGGACTGGTCTCCCTGGTACCAAGAGCTGCTCAGCAGTGAGGAAGCAGTCACATACTCCTGTGCTGTCAAAGGCTACGAGCATCTCAGAGCCCCTGAAGTCTCTGTGGGTGAGTCATGATGTTTATTGTTCTACAAAACAAACAGAATGAGTCACACAGTGAATCATTTTGGATCAGTATTATGTCTTTGTTTCAGATTCCATCACAGAGACCTGCTTCAGTGTGACCTATGCTAAAGGGAGAATCACATATCCCAGAGGTAAAGTTTAAACAAATAAGCAAATATCTTCCATCAAACCTCTAATATATATTTGTTCAATTTTTATTTTCCTTTTAAAAAAATTGAGCTAAATATGACCTTTGTTATTAGTAGACATCCTAAAAACAAAACCAAATTTATAAACATTATTTCACAGTTACCGATGAAAACTGTATTTATTATCTTTCAGAGTTTCGTGTTCAAAGAACGAATTACACATCAGATAGTGTCACACTGACCTGTAACACCACCTGTAAGCTGTTTGACCCTCAAACTGCCTACATGAGCTGCAAAAACGCAATCAGACACAAATGTTTAACTCACAACAATTCAACATACAGGTTCTCTTGTGCTGTGAAAGACCACAAATACCTTCACTCTGCAGAGGCCTGTCAGTAATATAGAACTATTTTTTTTCTTCTAGTTAACTATAAATACAAATGTCAGCATACAGGCCAATCAAACAACTCTAAATCTTCCATCTATATTTCAGGTGTTCGGGATAAAAACTGCCGGATTAGGAATTATGTCAGCAGGAGAATCTGTGCTCTGGAAGGATCTTCAGTCAACATCACATGTGAATACTCACATCCTGATAACATGAAGCCAGAGTTCAAATGTTGGAGTAAAAAATGGAGAAAAGATAAAGTGGAAGTTGAAGAGCTGATTGAGGCTGCAGGTGGTGTGGAGTATCAGGACAACATGAAGAACCAACACATCCTGACCATCAACAACCTGAAGAAGAATGACTCAGGAGGATACACATTCAGATTCAAGAAAGATCATGAAGGATGGACACAGTCTGATCTGCCTGGAGTCTTTTTGATTGTTACAGGTAAATCTAAACTCCTCACTCAGCAGACTTTACTCATTAATGTCTGAACAGGAGCAGAGGTGGAAGAAATATTCAAATGTTGTGAATATAGTATCAGTACACTGTAACACCTTGAAAGTATTTACATGTTTTCAAGAAATCAACTTAAATAAATAAAAAGGTTTTCCCCATCTGTGCTTAGCTAATTTTGACAGTTTTATGCACAGATTGTTTGGTATTTCAAACTGGAGTTCCTTAAATCATAATAATCATTTGTAGTTTTGCTGTCACCCGTTAATTTCTAAATATATTTACATTATTAAATTTGACTCTTTTCAGGTTTAATACAATAGTTTTAATACCAGACATAGCAAGATGGATAAATATTGAAGAGTAAAAAGTATAATCATTTGAGATAGTGGAATATAAAGTTACACAAAACTGAAAGCAAAAGTACCTTGGATTTGTACTTAAGTACACTGCTTTAATAAATAAATACTTTTCATCACTGGAGAAAAGGATTGTGTAAACCCGAGAGGTTTTTTGGTTCTTGTACCAAGGAGGTTTTGTAGTAAAGTCATAAAACCATCTTTCATGTCTAAGCCACACAGGAGATTTTTTGTTTTTGACCAATGTTCTTCTTCCAGAACTGAGAGTGAAGATGAGTCCTTCTGCAGTGGTGACAGAGGGTCAGAGAGTCACACTGACCTGCAGTACCAGCTGTCCTCTGACTGACAACACAAACTACATTTGGTACTTGAACAGTCGACCTCTGACCCCGAGAGAGAACCAGAACAAACATCTGATCCTAGACCCAGTCAGCAGGGAGGATGCAGGAAGCTACTCCTGTGCTGTGAAAACCAACAAAGATATCAGCTCTGCTCCAAAGACTCTCACTGTCCAAAGTATCACAGGAACATGGACACCAGCAGCTGCAGGAGTTTCTGCAGCTCTGCTGGTTTCAATACTTCTCACTGTCTGCTGGTGTGTTAGGTAAACATATGTTTTCTTTCAAATTGATCCTGTTATTTTTAATGTCATGTTTCTTGACTTTTTCATTAATTTTTATGAATCAGGAAAAAGAGGACTTTCAGTCAACCTCCAAGAAGGGAAACTTCACACAACGAACAGCAGGTACTAAGAGGATTCAAACAAGAACAACTCCTCATCTGTTCTATTACTGTTTATTTGAATGATCATTTATTCTCCATCAGGAAAAAAATGTTTGTGTGTGTGTGTGTGTCTTTCTGTCTGTATTGATCACACTGTACAGTATTTTAGTATTAAAGCCAATCAATTAATGTCTCAGTATTTAGCAGTGTGATCAGAACTGCTGCATAGCATCTGAAGACAGGAAAACAAAATGTTGGTTTAAAAAAAAAAAAAAGCAGAGGTAAAAATTGATCAGGCTTATCAATTAAAGTTAAGAATTGATCAAGAAACTATCATATAAAGAAAATAATTACCTTATAAACATAATTCAATGATAATACTTTGTCTATGTGCAAATTTGAAATAAGGTCTACAAGTAGAAACAGGTGCTCTGTTTTATTATCACATATAAATAATTACAAGCGTCAATATTCCTGGCAAGTGTCTTAAAATTGTTTGCAGCCAACAGTCAAAAGTCAAAAAATAAAGAGTCCTCTAAAAATCTGTATTCTTACTGATCCTTCTCAGGGAAATGCAAAGATTTTAGAGGCTCTTTAAAAACTTTAGACCGTACTTCTATCAAAGGAAATGTCCTAAAATAGTGATGCTATTTTCTTGAGAAATGATTGTTTAGCCTGTGATGACTTCATACCTGCTGATGTCTAATCAAGAACAAAACCTGCTCCTGAGGTGGTTATGGTCATAGTGCCTTTAAGAATCATGATTACTGATGAGCATCAGTAACAAAGATTCTTCAATGCAACTTTATCCTTTGATTTTTTTTTTCCTGTCAAGTACAACTATTTGATTGTTTTTTAAGCATTAATATATCACTATAAGACAAGACATTTACACTAACCTGTTTATCATTGTATCACATTTAATAGAAACTTTACATTAACAGTTCTTACAACACAGTAGATTCATATCAGTCTCATATGTCGGTTTTGTAACTGACTGGATATTAAACAGTAGTGATATAACTGATGGGAAACATCAGCTCTCTCTGAATTCAATGACATGAAAACCTGTGATTTAAATAGTTTTTTAATAAGCCAATGAACCAACCTTTATCAGCTCAGACCTACAAACAGATATTTTATAATATTCTGATAGAACAATGAAATGTTTAATGCAGTTTAATATGAATTTATAATAACTGTCTCGTCTCCTCAGATGAACCCTGACCTCATGTATGAAAACATCTCAACTCAGTCAGCAGAGCAGGATGATCATCACTACAGCAGACTGCACTTCAGTGACAACCACACAGCTGACCTCTACTCCACCATCAACCCACTGCCTGCTCACTAAAGAAAAGGTTGTTACCATGGTGATTTAAAGGGACCGTTTCCCCTTAAGGTTTTTGTGTCTAAAATGAGTTCAGTATCATAGCAGAGACACCAAAGCTGCTTCATCTGTCAGTGTTTGTACTCTCTGTACTGGAACATAAAATACAGAAAGGAATAACAGAAATACAGAAATGCCTGAGCTTTCCCATTCAAACATGTCTGATAATGAAATACATGTGTTAAAAATTCCTGTGAAACATAACTCAAGACAAAAAAAATAGGACAACTTTATAAAAAAGAAGTGTGTTCTTGCTTTTTTTACTATCTTTTGGCTGATTTGCACTTTTAAATGTAAAACTAACTGTTTCTGGCAGAAATGAAAACACGCTATCATGTCTGCAGGAACTTTTTTTATTTTATTTATTTTTTTTGGGGGGGGGGGGGGGGGTGAAAATGTAATGAAATGTGGTCATATCACATGTTTAAATCCAGAGAATGTTGATAAGTAGTACAAAACAAAAACCTCAAAGGTAAAATCAGTATGAAGTGGAAAAACCACCTGCAATACATCAATTCTTCACTAGAGGGCTCATCTTCGAGAGAAAAAAAAAGATAAATGAGGAAGTGATGATGTTAAAGCTAAATGCAGTTTGTCTGCAGCCACACTCACACAAGTTGGTCATTCCTGTTAGACAGAAGTTGATTTCTGACATTTATTCATAGTTTTGATATTTTCTAATCTCTGATGAGTTTTAAGAAATATGTACTACCAGTAATCAGCCATTTATCATAATAATGTTAATCAACATACAACCTTCTTTCTCATTTAGACTAAAAACGTATAGCAGCCATGATGGTGACCAAAGCTGGAGGCTTGTTTTTGTGTTTCATTCTGTGTCTTCCAGGTAAAAATAATTTGTTTCTCCTCCTCCTGATGATGTTGCTGGAATTCTGTATCTTCAATGTAAATGCAAAAGTTATGAAATTATTTTAGAAAACAGGAAGTTTACTGTTGTTTTCACCTGTTGTTTCTCTTCGTGCTATGTTCTCTCAATTGTATTAAAGTACCAGATTCTAATCCTTAACAGTAATGTTTATTATTCAAATGTTGTGTTAAAGGTGTTCTGGGAAAACAAAACAGAATATGTGCCTTGAAAGGTTCATCAGTGAATCTGTCCTGCTCAGATCAACAAGCCACTGCAAGAAATAAAGTGATCCTATAATGTACAGCATCATGGGAGCAGAGAGGAACGTCACTCTAACAGTCTAACATAGAGCAGTGAAGTTTTTTACTGCTGCAGAGAAACTGCTGACAAATCACAAAACTGTCAGCAAAGCAGATTTTATGTGTTGCAGGTACAATGGTTTTACCAACTAACAAAATAATGACTTTAATAATCAGTATATGAATGTTATTTATTTATATTTCACTGAGCTGCAGGTAAAGGGGATTCCTGCCAAAGAGATCGATCCCTGACCCTGTGTTTTCTGACGGACCCTCTGACCTTTGTGTGGTACGAGAAAAGAAAGAAAACTACACAGTTGTTTACGTGTATTTTTGCTAGAGATTAGAGGATCTCCTTTTTTCTCATCCATTTGAGTCTCCCACAACATGTCCACCAGGACTGGTCCTCCTGAGACAGCTGGGGACTCAGTCTGCACACAGTGTAATAGAAACACCTTTAAAGAGAAACACACCTTAAAGATGGCCAAATCAAAGTAAATAAACAACACTGTTCCTAAAAAAATATTTAAGAAATACTAATTATTTTTATGTATGTTTTTATGTATGTAATCTACATTTTTTAAGGGGGACTTATAACTCTATATCAAATTCTACATGTATGACAAACAACATGGGTACATACACAAAAAAGTGAGGTTGCTTTGGCCCAGCTGAAGTCTGTGATCAGCTGTGATCCAATGGAAATGATGAGGGATTTTTTTTTTTTATCAAAGTGTGAAACCTGGGATCCCCCATGTTTCCAGACTTAATAAAAAGAAACTCAAAAGCTTACCTTTACATGTACACCTGACCGTCTCTCCCCTGCAACGGTGGTTTCTTGCTTCTGCTATGATTACTGTGCTACTCACTCATTTATCCAATCTGTTACTGCCATCTACTGGTGGAACTTGATATTGCATCACCGCTACATCAGGCGAGTGCAAACGTTTTTAAAAGGTGCAGTCAGTCGTTTTTGTTTTTTTTTTACAGAAAAAAGGAAGAAAATTGTTCTCATAAATATACAATCATAAATATGTTAGTGTGTAATTATTTCTTTCAAAAATGATTAATTCTCATAAACTTTGAAATGAACCATTAAAAATATATTGAAGTGGGTAACAGTTTGTGTAATCTGACACATCTACAGTACAGTACCACATTGTAGTACTATGTTAATTTTTAGGCTGTAGTTGCAGTGTTTTGATTTAAATATTGTATGAGGTGCTGAGCCACTTTTACATATATCGATACTTAGTGTCAGTTGTAATCTACTATATAGGTTTGTAATGTACAGTACACTCAGTTTCTTAAAATCAACAATATACTTTATATTTAAGTAATGTAAAATATATTTTTGTTTCTTCATGTTATTAATAATTATAAAATGGATACGAATGTTGTTAAAACTATCCAGAAGTGAATTTACACTGCTGTGTTATAAAAGTCCTAATTAGGGGTTTTCCTTCTAAAAACCATCATGAATGAGGAAGTGTTAATTGTGTTAAAGCTGCATGTGGTTTATCTTTAGGCCCACTGACATTAGTTCTGTTTTCAGCCTTTCCTGTGAGAATATTCAGCTGTAAAGACTCATACAATCAACTTTTTGATTAGTGATTGATTGTATGTCAGTCATGGTGTTGGCAGAAGTTGGATTTTTCTTTTTGGGTTTCATTCTTTACCTCTCAGGTAGGAATTACTATTTCTTCTTCTTATGATGACTGAAGACTGAAAAAAAATGTTTCAATAGTAGAAAATTTCTGGAAAGTTATTAAAGGGTGTAAGAAAACATGTGATTCACTGTTAAGTAAGAGGATGTTAAACTCTTGAAATGTATCAAAGTCTGGTGCAATTTTACCATCAGTGAATGGATGGCACAGAGTAGAAAGGTGTGTAAACAAGATACATTTGCACACATTTGCTAATGAATGTTCTGTTAAAGCATTTCAGGGAAAACTAAACAGCAACCAAACAGGAATCTTTGCCAAGGTGAGCTGTGTGATGAGCAGGGGTAGGACCCAAACCCAGGACTCAGAGATGGAATAGTTAACTGAAAGTGGCAGCTTTATTGGCTGAGAAAGCAAACTAAAAACTAGGAAAAGTACAAAGAAACACCAAACAAAGCATAAAAAAGATAAACTACAAATAAAGACTCTGTTGTCTATAGAACTCATGACTAGATGTAAACAAGAGACCACACACACCTCACTAAACACCGTGCTAATCTGGAGGACACGATGAGAGACAGGGGAACGGTGAAGAGTTAAATACTTGCATGATAACAAGGCGATTGGAAACAGGAGGGCACACTGCTGGAACAAATCAAAAATAATGAAACAGAGCAAGTGAAAGGGGACACAATGGATACAGGACAAGAGACTATCAGTCTGTGGCCTGTTTAATAGCATTTAGCTGGTTATGGTTTTCTCGTTCAATCTTGTGTCTGTGTCTTGTCTGTATGTTTGAGTCTGTGTCTCAGTGTTAGTCATTTCCTGTTTTTTATAGTCTCTTGTCTTTTGTGCTTTGTATTTAGTTCTACTTGTTTGGCTAATCTGCAGTGATTTCACTCACTTGTGTCTCGTTCTCCCCAGATATCTTCCCTGTCTCCCTAATTATCCTTCTATGTGTGTATTTGTGGTCTCTGTCTGTGCTTAAGTTGTTGCAATCCATACTTTCTTACTAGAGGTGTGCTCTTTCTAAAAAGGAGGAAGTGATGTAATGCTGTTAAAGCTGCAAAGAGTTTATCTTTAGGTGCAGTGATGTTCACAATTGTCTGTTCTGTTTTCAGCCTTTCCTGTGAGCACACTCAGCTGTAAAGATCTTTTCAAGATTCAAACAACCAACTTTCAGACTAGAAGCTGAAATCTACAGCAATCATGATCTTGGCAGAAGCTGGATTTTTTGGGGTGGGTTTCATTCTGTGTCTCTCAGGTAGGAATGACTCTTTCTCCTCCTTATGATAACTAAAGACTATAAAAATGTTTCAAGTGTAGAAAAACTTACAAAGGTTATTAAAGAATGTTAGAAAACATGAGATTCACTGTTAGGCAGCAGGAGTTCTGCTTTGAAGAGCTCCTGAAATGCACAAAAGGACAATAATATCATCACTGAATGACTGGAACAGAGTAGAAACATGTCTAAACAGATGTTTGTAATGAATGTTGTGTTATTCCACTGAGGGGAAACTGAACAGCAACCATGCAGGACTCTTCACACTTGAACTCTTAAAAGCCATGAACATATAAAGAAATCAGAAATTGTTTTTTTGTTGTTTTTTTTCAGCTCACAGAATGAATATTTTGTCATTAGAACATCATTAATGGAACAATCCACTCTCAGCCCAGATGGAGGTTTAAAAAGAGTAAAACCAACAGAAAACAGCTGTTAAAATCAGTTTAAAGCCCCTGAAACACAACACAAGAACTACAAATTCCCATGAAACAGTGCTTGGTACTGCTGTCTTTGAAATATCATGATCCTTTACACTGATACAAAGAGCAGCTGCAGCTTGACACCAGAGTAAGGTTTACATCATTACAGCTGTTCATGCTCACGAAGCATCAGTCTGGAGATTCTTTGACACCACAGACGTGTTTCCATCATAAACCAGAAACAGAAAATCGTTTTAACACCTCTGCAGCTTTCTGCTCTCACAAAAGGAAAAAATAAAGCTTGAACTTGAACATGTGACTAAAGACAACAGCATGCTGTAGAGACAACACAAAGTACTAAAATACACTTTGTGTTGTAAATAATGTGGGAAATGATTGCATGTAATTTCTCATGCCTAAAGACACAGCATACACGTACATGAAGAGGAAGATACATGTACAGGAAGTTAAGTTTCACTGTGCAATGTGTTAAACTGAATATGAAACTGTCACTCTGTCGTCATTTTAATCCTTTGCTTTGATAAAGAGAAGTTAACCCAGCAAGGTGAGGTGGTTAGTTTGTCTTTCTAATGTCTGAGTTTTTTTTACATTTACTCTTAACTTTAAATGTCAGCGAACAGCAACAATCACAGCTGATCTGTTCACTAATGCAAGTTTGTGTTAAAGGTGTTAATGGAGGAGAAACCAGGATCTGTGCTCTCAAAGGTTCATCAGTGGATCTGCACTGCTCACATCAACATCTGACCTCAAGCAGCAAATGGTTCACTGCACACTTGAATGGATCAAAGAGTGAGCTCTCTGTGGATGGACAATGTGTAACGTACAACATGTCTGAAGAGAAAAAGTCAACTTTAACCATCAATTATCTAAGAGAGAGTGATGCAAACACTTACTGCTGTATGAAGACTACAGACAGTGCAGGAAACTGTTCACTCAGTAATATTACTCTTCAGGTTGTTACAGGTACAGTGACTTTTAACATTGATTCCTTTCCAAATGACATCATTGTAAACGTTTTTATCCATCATCCTATCAGAGCTGCAGGTAAAGGTGATTCCTGCCACAGAGGGACAGACAGTAACACTGATGTGCAGCAGCAGCTGTCCTCTGACTGAAAAGCCTGCAGCCTACATCTGGTACAAGAACAGAGAGTTTCTCTATGAGGACTGGTCTCCCTGGTACCAAGAGCTGCTCAGCAGTGAGGAAGCAGTCACATACTCCTGTGCTGTCAAAGGCTACGAGCATCTCAGAGCCCCTGAAGTCTCTGTGGGTGAGTCATGATGTTTATTGTGCAACAAAACAAACACAATGAGTCACACAGTGAATCATTTGAATCAATATTATTTCTTTGTTGTATAAATTCCCTCACAGCGACCTGCTTCAGTGTGACCTATGCTAAAGGGAGAATGTGTTCTTACAGGAAGACATCAGTAGATGAGTTGTGCTCCATCACATATCCCAGAGGTGAAGCTTCAACAAATAAGCAAATATCTTCCATCAAACCTCTATATTAGTTTAATGTCATTTTCCTTATATAAGATAAGGCTAAATATTACCTTTGTTAATAAATCTAGTAGCAGGCATTCTAAAAACAGAAATAAAATTTTGTACATTATTGTGTCTTATGAAAACTTTTTGATCATCTTTCAGAGGTTCGTGTTCAAAAAACCTCCTACACATCAGATAGTGTCACACTGACCTGTAACACCACCTGTAAGCTGTTTGACCCTCAAACTGCCTACATGAGCTGCAGAAACACAAGCAGAAACTACAAGAATCAACAATGTTTAACTCACAACAATTCAACATACAAGTTCTCTTGTGCTGTAAAAGACCACGAGCATCTTCAGTCTGCAGAAGTCTGTGAGTAATACACAACTCGTTTTTTTTCTGTCAGTTAACTATAGATAAAAGTTTCAGCATACAGGCCAATCAAACAACTCTAAATCTGCCATCTATATTTCAGGTGTTCAGGATAAAAACTGCTGGAGAGTGAATTATGTCAGCAGGAGAATCTGTGCTCTGGAAGGATCTTCAGTCAACATCACATGTGAATACTCACATCCTGATAACATGAAGCCAGAGTTTAAATGTTGGAGTAAAAAATGGAGAAAAGATAAAATGGAAGTTGAAGAGCTGATTGAGGCTGCATGTGGTGTGGAGTATCAGGACAACATGAAGAACCAACACATCCTGACCATCAACAACCTGAAGAAGAATGACTCAGGAGGATACACATTCAGATTCAACAAAGATCATAAAAGATGGACACAGTCTGATCTGCCTGGAGTCTTTTTGATTGTCACAGGTAAATCTTAATTTCTTACTCAGCAGACTTTACTTAGAGGTTTAAGAACTGTTCAGATCATTTAATAGCGAGAAAATATCAGCCATGACGCCATGACAACAAGTAAGAGTCCTCCATTTAAAAACGTCAAAATATTCAGACTTTTTAAGAAATTTATTTATCAGAATCTGAAGTACTCATTGTGTCAGTGTTTTATATTTACAGGTGATACAGTCATGTGTTCGATTCTCAGCTGTCAGTGTTTCAGGTTCAGTTTATTTTAAATAATCTACTTGTGGACTGTTTTAGTTGAATCTACATAAATCACATTCTTTAAGATCATCGCTTCAAATGCTGACATCCTCTCACAACCATGTATCTCTGAATATTAGACTTTAAATGAACTCAGAAAAACTGCCTGTTTTCAGATTGTAGCAATTTTCCACATAATCCAGAAGGTTTTTTTTATGCCTTACAGATCTACATACTTCAACTATCAAAATTTAAAGTGCTAATATACAAAAAGACAAAGGGATTATCTTCCAAGTTTTTTCTGCACATGAAAATGTATATGTAAACTTAACATACAAAGTAAAGAAATTTGTGTTTGGTTGATTGTTTCTTTGCTGTAACAATGCTTCTTGGCAATACATTTTATACTGTTGGAAAGCTTGTTCATGTCTCCTGAAATCTAGCCACACTGGTAATGAAAATGGATTTGCTGGTTGAGCAGAACAGTTGCGTATGTGGGCTACACCCATGAACAGCAGTTGTCAAACAGTTTATTCTCCTGTTGACTCTCCTTTAATGTTTTTTGTTGGATTGGATGAAGTAAGAACAAACAAGACAAGCATATGGAAGAACCAGACACAATCAAACCAGCCTTTCACTTCCTCCTCATACTGATCACACACTGCTGTGGGATGATATCCACAGCCAGTCAGCCAGCTTTGCCACACTTTAAACCTATGATTCAACTATCATTGGCAGAATCTAGACTCATATTGTGCAAACCTTTATTGCAAATCTGTGAAAGACAGCATAGCGGTCTTATGTGCTGAGGAGGCGAGGAAACTGTGTTCTTGCGTTGTTGTATTCTTGGGCTGGGTTAGCCCTAACACCAGCTTGAAGTTGCCCTATGGCACTGGCCCTTTCCGAATCAGTCAAACATGCTATGCTTAGAGCAGACACTGACTGTTAGCTGTAGCAGCGTCCATGCTAACAGGTGCAGCTAATCAGGCCCCAATCAGGCACATGATTGTCAGCTGCTGGGATACCAGGAGCCCAAAACAAGAGACAACATCAGAATAAGCTGTAGGACGTGGGTGTCCAACTCCAGTCCTGGAGAGCTACTGTCCTGCAGCTTTTAGATGGATCCTTGTTCCGACACACCTGAATCAAACTTGATGGCATGCCGAAGAGGTAATCCAACCATTTGACTCAGCTGTGTTGGAGTAGGGATGCATCTAAAACCTGCAGGGACACCAGCCCTTGAGGCCTGGAGTTGGACACCCATGCTGTAGGGCATTCCAGAGTGGGCAATTTTTTTTTTTTTTTATGCGTTTAACCCACATACTCAACTCTGCTGTTTAAATCAATAAAACATTTTACTTGCAAACATATCACTATTTGATGGTAAAAAAAAAGAAAAAAAAAATACAGGCTTTTTTTTTTTTTTATAAGATTTGTTGCCACAAAGAATTGTTACAACAAAGAAATTATAAATCAAAAACTAATTTCCTACTTTTTTACATAACACTGTGCTCTTCAGGACTTTCAGATATAAAAAGTATATTTATGTGGATTCACCTCTGTTTGCACCATTTTGTTATGAGCTGTTGCGTCTGTGGATGCCAAAGAGAGAACTTTCATAATATTACTTGATAGATGCTATTAGGAATGCTTTCAAAAGGCATCAACAGCACAGACACAGTGGATATCATTCACAGAACAAAGTTTTCAACCAGGCCGTAAACATTTTTATTTCTGCTGTTATATTGATGTAATTTGACATTTTCATATGTTTTAAATGAAACAAAATTAAATGTTCACACTTCAGATGTTTTGGTAAATCCAATTATTTATTTAATGGGTTGATCGTAATTATTTATGGGTAAGATGTTATAATACCCTGGTTCACTCAGTGATTACTCTGTCTCATAAAAATCTTCTTTAATTCAGTTCAATTCAATCCAACAGTATTTACATACAAATGAACTGAACTAAAGAAAAAAACCCAATAATCCCCTATGAGCAAGCACTTGGCGACAGTGGGGAGGAAAAACTACCTTTCAAAAGGTAGAAACCTCCGGCAGAACCAGGCTCAGGGAGGGGCGGCCATCTGCCGCGACCGGTTGGGGGGGTGGAGCCGATGACAAAGTTATACACAACTCAATATTAAAGCAAATATTATGTGCACGGTGGCACGGTGGTGATCACTGTTGCCGCACAGCAAGAAAGTCCTGAGTTCAATTCCACCATCAGGGGTCTTTCTGTGTGGAGTTTGCATGTTCCCCCCGTGTTTGCGTGGATTCTTCTGGGTACTCCAGCTTCCTCCCAGCGTCCAAAGACATGCAGTTTGTGGGGATAGGTTAATTGAGTAATTCAGATTGCCCATAGGTGTGAGCGCGAATGGTTGTCTGTTTCTGTGTGTTGACCCTGCGACCGACTGGTGACTTGTCCAGGGTGTACCCCGCCTCTTGCCCTATGACAGCTCCAGCGATCCCCGCAACCCTGAAAAAGAGAAGCGGATGGATAAATATTAAAGCAAATATGCCTAAAAATGGATGTTTAGGCACTGGAAGTAACTGTTACTATTTAGTTGTAAATTGCTGATATTTTATTAGATGGAGTGAATAGTCTCCAAAACCAGTTGTGCTTTTTCTTTTTTGGTTTTTCTTTTGGCACTTTGTCATCTCGGGCCTCTGGATTTTCTGGTTTGGTAGCGCTGGCCTCCTCTTTTTCTGGCTGATTCTCCTGAAGTGTTGCGTCTTTTTCTGGTTTGATAAACTGACCTCTTTTCCTGATCTTGACTGATGTAGTGTCTTGTCTTGGGCTGGAGAATTTTCAGGATTGGCAACGTTGGACTGGTCTTCTTGCTTTTTTTCTTGTCTCTTGCAGAGACAGCAAAGACTCCTGAAATGAGATCTTTTCTTACTCTGTTTGCCTGAGTTGGTTTCGGATTGTTGTGTTCTCCTGGTTTTGCTTCTCCATGATTTCCTGGTGGGAAGCTTTGGTTTCAGCTCTTCTTTTAAGTTTTGCGCCTTCAAATCATTTTTTTCACGAAGAGCCTCACTGGTGCTGAGTTTGTCTTTCATCTTAGCGAGCTCACATCGGGCTCTTTGTTCCTGATCTTTGCGCTTTGCAACTTCCTCTTCTAGATTCTTTTGAGTTTTGAGGAGCTGCTCACGGAGTTGTTCAATCTCTTCTTGCTGTTTTTTACACTGGACCTCCAACTAAGCTTCTCGATCGGTTTTCACGTCTGTAGAGTCTGTGTGTGGAGCTTCTGCAGTTTGTGTTGAAGCGTCCACACTCAGCTCTGCAGCTGTGACAGCTGTCTTCAACAGGAGCTTCACTCACCTCAGGTGTTGTTGTGTCCTCGGATCTGTGTTTCTGCAAGCCTGTTCCAGTTCTTCTTGGAGCTCAAGGATGGTTTTTTTTTCAGCATTTTCTCTGCAGGACTGTAGCTGCAGGCGAAGCCAATTGTGGTGGGGTGTGGTGGCGGTGCCGTGCATGGAGGGCAGACGCACCTGCACAGCATCCTTAATCACGCTCGCTGAGTTAAAACCACGGGGACTCATGAGTTGGGGTGTGTTGTGGTGTGATGCAAGTCAATAATGGCTTAATACTGTGACCTGTGGACTCGCCGTGCCTTATTCACACACCACCAATTATTCTGTGTTTTAGCCGCAGCAGCTTTGTGGTTTGCAGCTGTCATTTTGTAAAGATTGGTTTTGCACATGCGCTGAGCCTCCTGCAGGTGGCATCTCAGCGCACCCAGTTCATCAGTGTCATTATATGGACGACTGCCATCGTTTGGTATTAAGTGAGGTTTAGGCTGTGGTTGAGACGGCCCATCATTGGTTCTAAGGTCAGGATTGGGCTGATGTTGCACAGGCCCTTGATTTGGTAAAAACTGTGGATTTTACCATTGTTGCCCAACAATACTTTACAACACTGCCAATGTTCTTCTTTCAGAGCTGAGAGTGAAGATGAGTCCTTCTGCAGTGGTGACAGAGGGTCAGAGAGTCACACTGACCTGCAGTACCAGCTGTCCTCTGACTGACAACACAAACTACATTTGGTACTTGAACAGTCGACCTCTGACCCCGAGAGAGAACCAGAACAAACATCTGATCCTAGACCCAGTCAGCAGGGAGGATGCAGGAAAGCTACTCCTGTGCTGTGAAAACCAACAAAGATATCAGCTCTGCTCCAAAGACTCTCACTGTCCAAAGTATCACAGGAACATGGACACCAGCAGCTGCAGGAGTTTCTGCAGCTCTGCTCCTTTTAATACTTCTCACTGTCTGCTGGTGGGTTAGGTAAGTGTTGGTTCACAGCAGTAGATTCAATCTCTGCTCTGAAGTCACTAATTTTTCAGTTTATTAACTTCAACCAGGAAAAAGAGAACTTCTGGTCAGTCTCAAACAACTGAAAGGTCTGACCAAATTGAACAGGTAAAGATTAGAGTTTAAAAAAACTCGTTTTTGCCAACATACAATAAAAGGAGTCAAGTTTAAAGTGCATTATAATGTAATGCTGTTTGTCTTTATCAGCTCAGTCCTGGTCCTGTGTATGAAAACGTCTCAACACAACCAAAACAGGAGGATGAAGTCCACTACAACAGAGTCCACTTCAGAAACAAACATGTGGTTCCTCTTTATTCTACCGTACAGTCACATCAGCCCAGACTACAGGAGTGTTCTCATTATGCTGCTGTCAGATTCAGCTCTGATGGAGCATCTGGTGTCACTCCAGCAGACACAGACTTACAGACTTACTCTACTGTGAAAGTTTGAGAGAGATGTCATGGTCAATAACTGCTTATGTCATGGCAGAGTACAACCTGAAGAGGTCACCAGAAACTCAGCCAACCTAATCAGAGGAAAAATATTTACTTGTCGAAAGCTGTTACTGTGAATGATGTGTGCATCGTGCTATTTCTCTGGTCTACATTTATTAGGAGAGTAGAAGTACATTTATTATACTCACTGCCAGAAGAGAGATAAAAGTAACTACAAAAACACATTTGAAGGTTCTTGATAAGTGTGAATCCACCAAGTACAACTACACAAATTTGATCCGTCCTCTGAAGTCTGAGTTTTATTTCCTAATTTCTTTTTCTACCACAGGACACACCTTCTGTGTCCTTTTTTAACAACATACAAAAACCCCACAATAAATATATCTATCACTAACTTAATTATGTGATTTTAAGCCATATTGAATATTTGTTGTTGAAAATGCTTTTCATTGTATGCTTATTATCCTAATAGTTGTCTCATAAGCAACGACTTCAGTGTTATTACTGTATAAGTTGCTAATAGGAGATGCACTGTTAGTAAAGTATATTTTCAATTCTTTTGTTGTGATAAGAGTTTTAAACTTCATTAAAGTAAAAAAAAAAAAAACTATGATCATCCTGTTAGAAAAGAATATTGAAATAGTATAGTGTTTGGGTTTGGTAATGAAATGTTCTTTTGAAGAATTTGGTGGTAATAAACCAAGATGCACATTTAAAACTAACAAGTGTAATTCCACATTAACAATCAATAATCTAACAGAGTAATGAGAGTTTTACTGTTTTAATGAAGCTGCAAATGAGAAAACTGCCACCAAAGCAGAATTCAGCTCAGTCTTGCAGATACAGCAGACTCCACAAATTCATCCTCTATAAGGAGCGATCATTTGGAAGAACTGAAGATAATTTATTGAGAATTGATTAAGCTATTCTTCGATTAGTCTCCAATGACCCATCACGGTAGAACAAAAAGCCAGTGGTGACAGGATTTAAGATAGGACCCAGAGTCTAGATGCTGGTGATGATGAAGATGAGGCTTAGATGGAACTCGAGGTGACTTGGATGAGGTGGAGATGAAGAAGAAGAGGGTTGCATGAAAGAGAGTCTGCAAGGGAGAATGACAGAACAGAACTGAGATTTAAAGTGTGAATCTTCATGCTCCATCTACCTGTCACATTGCTCCTGCCACAAAGACTGATAGAGGAAACCTTTCATGCACAACACAATGACTCTTTGCTTGCAACTCATGTGTCTGAGAATTATGATGATCTCTTATCTCAATAGTTTATGTCAACCCTGCACTCCCACTTAACGCACACTAACAAAACATTGTTGTAAAGCACCGTCTATTCTATAATTTTAAATAACCCAGTGCTTATATTATTTGCCTTCTCTCTTCAGATGAACCCAGATCCCATATATGAAAACATCTCTGCTCACCACAGCAGAATGCAGGTTAATATAAACAATCAGTCATTCAAGATGATCTCTCTAACTTCTCTCTAAGTTTTTATGTTGGTTTTCTCTAACTTTTAAATGTTTAAAATGTTCTGTTCTAAATCTGTTGTGTCCCACAAATTAATTTGAGAATTGTAGGACATTACTATGCCAACCCTTTTTAGTTTTGTAAATATCGGCTATATTGAGAGGCGTCCATGAATACTTCAGGAAGACGGCCTCTTAGATAAGCTGCTAAAAGAATGCCTCAGGCAGCTGAAGACAGATAGTGATGACAAACAGTCATAGATGACCAAGCCCCTGCATGAGATGTATGGATAGATAAAGGAAGTGGTTCACATCAAGAAATCCCACCAGTGGCTAGGAAAGGCCGGCTTAAAGGACAGCACAGAGGCTCTGAACTGGCAGCACATGAACATATGCTCTTTAAACTGTGCAAAGGTGCCCCAGAGACTATCCAGCATATAGTAGCAAGATGTAAAATGCAGGTTCAGACCACACACAAAGAATCACAACCAAATAGGAAGTACACATTTATTTAAGGAGCTTGGAAAGAAAGTGACCTAGACTCCCAAATAAGTTGGTTTTCTGAGGTGCAAGAGCAAAGAAGCCAAATGTGAGTAAAGCAGAAACGACAGCATACACAGCATCGAAGGAGCCAAGCTTGTTTAGCACATGCAGAATAAAATCTGGTGTTGAATAAATGGAAACACCAGCCTCTTACAGTTGGACCCTAATCAGCTCAACAGTGTGCAGGTGTGGAACGTCTTCCAGGATTAGCAGACCCCCACAATACTCTGCATCTGCAACAAACACACTACACACTCACATTGACTGATTTGGCCTGCAAAAAGGACCACAACAGAAATAAACAGAACAAAATAAAAACTACCCAAATGCCACTTTAAAACCATGAGTCTTTAGGTGCTTTTTGAGTGAATCCACTCAACTCACAGGTCTTAGGCTGATGGGACAGTGAATTCCAAAGAGAGGGGGCCACATCTGTAAAGGGTCTGTCACCTTTAGTTTGTAGGAATGGACAATAAACCCTGATCAGATGACCTGAGAGTCCTACTGGTGACATATGGCTGCAAAGTCTATTGACACAGGTAGATGCTTTACCATACAAAGCCTAAATGTAATATAGAACCAGTGCAGTGAGATCAGTAGAGGTGTGACATGAGAATGTTTGGAGGAGAATGATTTCAAAAGTCAGCAGCAGCAGAGTTTAACAAGAGGAGCAGCTCATGAAGACTGCAAACTACCAAAATACAAAACATTCCTTGGTCAATCCTCGCTTTCATTTAAAGGCCTCAGATTTGGAACAGTTTATGAAAACCAGAACAGATCCTAGAGTTTCTAAGGCTACGTCCACACATACACGGGTATTTTTGAAAACGCAGATTTCTCTATGCGTTTGCACCGTTCGTCCACATGTAAAACAGAGATTTTTAAAAACTCCGTTTTTGCATTTACATGTGGACGAGGAAAACAGAGAAAATGCAGCGTCAAAGGTGTGCGCCTTTTTTGACATCACACTGTGCGCCACGTTATTGTTTTGGTGAAATGAATTTCTACAATGGCGGACTTAGAAAAAATACTGTTACTGTTAATTGTACTCTCTGCAGTGTTTAAATGCTTACATATACACACACAGTTACTGTCCCTCCACACATAGGACTCAGTTCTACTTCTATGAGCCATCTTTGTTTACTCTTTCCCACCCAGGCTTCTAGACTTCTGATTGGGCAACATTCCTACATGGTTAGGTATATATCTCCAAAAGTTTATTCTGTTCATCTGGACGTAACGTTTTGTGTGAGAAACGTTTCGTCACTCATCCAAGTGACTTCTTCAGTCTCAGCTGACTGCAGGTTTCCCCAAATCTTATAAACAGTACATTTGCATAATGACTGAAACCAGCCCACTGAAGGAACAATGGGCTGGGTTCGATCCTTGGCTTCCCCAGTCATCGGAGTGTGAATGTGTGTGAATGTGTGTGAATGTTTATTAGTTTGCACTTGAGTTTAGAAGTGCTTGTATGAGTAGGGGAGAATGAGGAATGTTGTATACAGCGCTTTGAGTACTCAGGGTGAGTAGAAAAGGGCTATAAAAAATCAGTCCATTTACCGTTATTTACATTATTTTAATGAACCAAATGTTTGAGGAAGTTCAAAATAAATGCATCAACTGTCTCATCTCCTCAGATTAACCCTGATCTCATGCATGAAATGATCTCAGCTCAGTGAGCAGAGCAGGATGATCATCACTAAATAGCTTCATGTTTATTTAAAGGGACCTTCTCCTGTAAATGTTTTGTGTCTAAACTAAAGTCAGTATCATAGCAGAGACACCACAGCTGTCTGCCAGTGTTTGTACTCTCTGTACTGGAACATAACATACAGAAGAACATAGCAGGAGAGTAGAAATGCCTGAGCTTCTCAATTTCAAGATGTCTAATGATGAAATGCATGTGGTGTCAGTGTTGTGTAAAATAAATGACATGCTTTGGGTTGAGTTACTTTCTGTGCGATTTGCAGCTTTGAATGTAAAACATTAGGACTGTTTAACTGAGAAGTTAAAGCTTTAAAGTCATCATGTCGGCAAGTTTAACATATATTAAGTTTTGTTTTTTTAAAACCTCAAAATAATCCCTGACAGCTTCATGTCTCTCTCCTCTCACTGTGAGCACTAACAGGTTTTTAATGACAATATAACAAAATGTGGTCGTATCACACGTTTAACTGGGATACTGTGATAAACTAAAACAATAAAGCCCATAATTGTGATGATAAATATGAAGCAATTCATTCAATGGTTCTGTATTATGTGAACTGGCTCATGCAGTACAATGATTCTACACTAGAGGGCTCTTCTTTTAAGGAAAATAGAAATGAGGAAGTGCTGGTGTTAAAGCTGGATGCAGTTTGTCTGCAGACACACTCACACAAGTCAGTTCTCAGCCTTTCCTGTTAGACGCCTGTTGATTTTTTTAACATTTATTAATATTTTTGGTATTTTCTAATCTCTGATGAGAGCAGCAGCAGTAATCAGGTCTTTAAAATCATCATACAGTCTTCTTTCTGACGAGGTTGAGGGTTCTCTGCAATATCTTCTATTGCCGTTCCTATGACTGTGCTCTTCTGTACAGAGATCTCTGATGCTGTACCTGAAATCTGATGGAGACAATCTGTTTAGCCTGCTGTACATCCACCCCATTCTGCCCTTCACACACACAGTGACAGGCATGAAGTGAAGTCTGTTGTCAGAGAAAATCTACCTGAAAAACTGATAAGTGAGAAGAAGTGAGGAATGAAAGCGTGATTCCCAGAGAAGAAGAAGAAACTAGCTTTATTGGTCACATACAGAGTACAACATGCCTTTAAATGTATCATGTCCGAGCAGCAGACGTGGTGTCATGGTATGGGGGACCTAGCCAGGTCCCTTGCTGGATACCAGGAGGGAATCAAACTTGAGATCTCCGCTCTAAAGGTGTGTGGTCTTACCATTATACTATCCAGCTGCCCTGAAGTACATTTTGTGAAAGGAGGTGGTCGGACATATTAATTGACATTGGTCTCTATTTTCTGTTTGTATTGCTGATTTTTACTTTGAGTGACCGTAAAGGAATGAAATTTGTTCACTGACAGTGTTTTTTGGAATTATTCCCAAACCCATGCAGTGATTTCCATGACAGAATCTTGCATAGTTTCATTGCAGCCCTGCCTGAAAGCCCAAAGATCACAGGCCTTTACAGTTTTTCTCAGTCACTTTGGTGCGTTTCTCAGATCAGAATTGAAATTCTCATAACTATTAGTTCAACCTCCACAACACTCAGTCATTTGTGCACATCATAGTAGCAATTTCTCCTCTCTCTGAACAAACTGCAAATGATTTTGGACATGAATCAGTTGCTTCCATACATTTCCCTGCTGCTTTCTGACATTTCCATTTGCTTATGTCATGTCAGTCAAAAGTAATCATACCTATGGATGCTGAATAGTCGTTCCCAATAAAACTAATAGTCATACATCCATTGCTTAAGTCATCACACACAAAATTGTTGAACTAGTTATCACATGCCAAATATTGGCCATCTGTCAAGCAAATCCTATACCTTTCTGTATCATTTTTCCTGGAAATGTCTCCGAAATTGAACAATTGATCTCAGGTGAATTACAGCTGTCACTCATGAGGAGGCTCTACCAAATGGGTGATTTTATGTTTACATGTATTCTACAGTGAACAAGTGACTGTAGCATATTTTTCTTTTGCACAATTCTGTAGGATTACAAACACTTCTACACAATGGAAATGTGAAACGTACGTATTCAGTGTCTCAGTTACTCACAAGACTCCCATAACATCTACAGTGACTTTACTGCACATTTCAGATGGCTGTACAGGTAGGCCATAGTGCTGTCGTCAGCATTTTCAGGTGTCACCAATTGTTTTTGCAATGGGAAACACTGAAATTATAAACTGTCATAGTGGAAACATGACAATGCCATTTGACTATCTTGTTCATAAAGATGGTGTCAAGACTTTTCATTTTGATGGCACTGACAGTTTCATTGACATGGATACTTGCTTTTGAGGTATGGATAATCAATTCTGTGCATGTGACGTGCTTTTGCAGGCTATCCACTAGGTTTTGCAGTTTGCACTAATTGTTTTGGGAAATGCACTAACTGCTGTGCAAATGTTAATGGTGTTCTGAGAAACGCACCAAAGCGACTGAGAAAAACTGTAAGTGTTGTCTTTGTCTTGTCCCTAGCCCAGAGTGTTTTCTCCAGATTCCCAGAATTGTTCAGCGATGTGCTGTAGATTAGGCCTCGGTCACACTACAGGAAAAAAAAAGGCCAACCACCAGGAAACCACGAAAAATTGGTGGTAAGCAATTAAATTTCCACTGAAATGTTTCATTTTGTGGGCACGTTTGTGGGCAACCATGTGGGAGAGAACTAGGAAAGCAAGCACTGCCAGAGCCCTACAAAATGACCTCCAGTAGGCCTCTGATGTTAATGTTATTAACCAAACAATTAGAAACAGACTTCCATCAAATTCAGCCCTCTGAAGGTTGATGGTTTTCATTTCCATCAAACAATGTGGCATCATTCTGTATCAGTATAGATATCCACTGTGACGCTTTCCCCATTGAGATCAGATGAGGTGTTTTTTAAGCTTTACTTTCGTTGTTTTTTTAAATTGTGTATGTATGAAAATAATACTACTGATTACTGCTGTTCTCAAAACAAATAAAGCATGTTTGTTCCCTTGCTTGGCAGGAACTGTTTACTTAAAAGAAAGAAAAACACTAAGCTTCACACTTCTCCAGCCTCAGTCAGGCAAATGTAGAGAAATTTCTGCTGTTTAAAAAAACTCCACAAGTTAAATTTAAGCTTAAGACGTCTGCTCTTTCTAAAAAACACCATGCAGGAGGAAGTTTGATGGTGTTAAAGCTGCAGTTTATATTTGGCTGAACTAACTTTAGTACGTGTCAGTTCGGGTTTTTAAGCTTTTCCTGTGTGACGAACAATGCACTTAACTTTCTGACTAGAAGCTGAAATCTGACAGTCATGATCTCGGCAGAAGTTGGATTTTTGGTTTGGGGATTCATTCAGTTTGTCTCAGGTAGGAATACATGTTTCTCCTCCTAAAGCATTCATGGCTGAATGTTTTAAACGTAGGAAAACATGAGATTCACTGTTAATCAGCAGGACTTAAAGTTTCCGCTTTGATGAGCTCTTGAAGTGAGCTAATGAATGTTAAAGCAGTTCAGGGGAAACTGAACAACAACCGAGCAGAAAGCTGGAGTCTGAGATGATGTCAATATACAAAGACATCAGAAATGGCCTCCTTTCAGCTCACTGTATAAATATTTTGTTGGCACGACATCATTACTAGAATAGTCCACTCCGAGCCCTGACAGTTATTCTAGTAAAACAACCAGAAAACAGTGGTGTCAACAAAAACTTTTCAAACTCTATGACAGAGGTTTGATTGCGGAAACATGTCAGAGTTTTTTAGGCTAGATTAGTTTTTAGGTCGCTCAATAATAAATATGATCCTTTACATTGATACAAAGAGCAGCTGCAGCTTGACAGCAGAGTAAGGTCTACATCATCACAGCTGTTCATGCTGATCACTGAGCTTCAGCCTGGAGATTCTTTGTCACCACAGACGTGTTTCCATCATAAACCAGATACAGACAATAGTTTTAACACCTCTGCAGCTTTCTGCTCTTTGAACAATAACTTGTGATTAAAGACAACCTATAATAAATAAAATACAGACAAAACATCATTATAGGAGGAATAATTGCACAAAATATTTCAGGTAAAAAGACACAACATGCACATACAAAGAAAAGACAAAAGGAAAGAAGGAAGTTAAACTTTGCTACGATGTGTTAGACAGCTGAATGTGTCATTTTTGGCATCATTTTCATCATTCACACTGAAAGAGAGAAGTTGACCCAGCAAGATGGAGCTAGAGCTCTTTGTATTGTTTGAATTATTTTAGATTGATACTGCATCATTTAAGCAACACTTTGTAAATTCATCTATGATTTTACAGTACAAATATATAACATTAATATTTAATGATTAATGAAAAAAAACAAAAAAAAAACAGGTAATAACAGCAATCTAATAAGCAAATCTCTAATAAATCTGTTACTAATAAACTTCCTGTTAAAGGTGTTAATGGAGGAGAAACCAGGATCTGTGCTCTCAAAGGTTCATCAGTGGATCTGCACTGCTCACATCAACATCTGACCTCAAGCAGCAAATGGTTCACTGTACACTTGAATGGATCAATGAGTGAGCTCTCTGTGGATGGACAACGTGTAACATACAACATGTCTAAAGAGAAAATCCCAACTTTAACCATCAATGATCTAAGAGAGAGTGATGCAAACACTTACTGCTGTATGAAGACTACAGACAGACCAGGACTCTGTTCACTCAGTAACATTACTCTTCAAGTTGTTGCAGGTACAGTGACTTTTACTCATTGATAACTTTCCAAATGACATCATTGTATAAGTTGTTCTCCATCATCCTCTCAGAGCTGCAGGTAAAGGTGATTCCTGCCACAGAGGGACAGACAGTAACACTGATGTGCAGCAGCAGCTGTCCTCTGACTGAAAAGCCTGCAGCCTACATCTGGTACAAGAACAGAGAGTTTCTCTATGAGGACTGGTCTCCCTGGTACCAAGAGCTGCTCAGCAGTGAGGAAGCAGTCACATACTCCTGTGCTGTCAAAGGCTACGAGCATCTCAGAGCCCCTCAAGTCTCTGTGGGTGAGTCATGATGTTTATTGTTCTACCAAAACAAACAGAATGAGTCACACAGTGAATGATTTTAATCAGTATTATGTCTTTGTTTCAGATTCCATCACAGAAACCTGCTTCAGTGTGACCTATGCTAACGGGAGAATCACATATCCCAGAGGTGACGTTTCAACAAATAAGCAAATATCTTCCATCAAACCTCTAATATATATTTGTTCAATTTTTATTTTCCTTTTAAAAAATTGAGCTAAATAAGTCTCTGTGGGTGAGTCATGATGCTTATTGTTCAACAAAACAAACAGAATAATTTAAGTAAATTAGTATAAATGTAAGAATGATCTCAGTATATCTCAATACATCTTTTGTTGTACAGATTCCATCACAGCGACCTGCTTCAGTGTGACCTATGCTAAAAGGAACATGTGTTCTTACAAGCAGAGATCAGTAGATGAGCTGTGCTCCATCACATATCCCAGAGGTGAAGTTTCCACAGATAAACACACATCTTTCACCTAACCTCTCACATTTTTGTTTAATGTCAATTTTCCTTTTATAAGATTACACTAAATATGACCTTTGTTAATAAATCTGTTAGCACACATCCTAAAAACAGAAATAAAATGATATAGGTCATTGTGTGTTATGAAAACTTTATTAATCATCTTTTAGAGGTTTGTGTTCAAAGAACTTCCTACACATCAGATAATGTCACACTGACCTGTAACAACAGCTGTAATCTGACCGACCCTAAAACTACACGTGGTACCAAAACCGAAGCAGAAACGTCAAGAATCAACATATTTCAATTCATATCTCTGCAAAAGACAAGTTCTCTTGTGCTGTAAAAGACCACGAGCATCTTCAGTCTGCAGAAGTCTGTGAGTAATTCATTTCATTTTTTTCTTTCAGTTAATTATGAATAAAAGTGTCAGCATACAGAAAATCAAACAACTTTAAATCTTCCATCTATATTTCAGGTGTTCAGGATAAAAACTGCTGGAGAGTGAATTATGTCAGCAGGAGAATCTGTGCTCTGGAAGGATCTTCAGTGAACATCACAAGTGAATACTCACATCATGATAACAGGAAGCCAGAGTTTAAATGTTGGAGTAAAAAATGGAGAAAAGATGAAGTGGAAGATGAAGAGCTGATTGAGGCTGCAGGTCGTGTGAAGTATCAGGACAACATGAAGAACCAACACATCCTGACCATCAACAACCTGAAGAAGAATGACTCAGGAGGATACACATTCAGATTAAACAGAGATCATGGAGGATGGACACAGTCTGATCTGCCTGGAGTCTTTTTGATTGTCACAGGTAAATCTAAACTCCTCCCTCAGCAGACTTTACTCATTAATGTCTGAACAGGAGCAGAGGTGGAAGAAATATTCAGATTTTTTAATTATGAGAAAATAGCTACACCATGGAGTAAATAGTCCATCATAGCAAATGCAAGGGTAAATTTTAGATACGGTCCAATTCGGAGATACAGAGGTGGAAGAAATATTCAGGTCCTTCATCTAAAACAGCATTACCACTATGTTAAAATACTCCACACAAATTCCTGCACTGAAAGATCGACTATAATAAGAAACAAAATATTATCTTTACTAAAAATGACAAAAACTGTGGAAAAACTTGTCATCTGTAAACTTACTTGTGTTAGTTGACGTCAGAAATAAGTTGTGGACTAAAAAGTTTTCTCTTTTAAGATAATTTAGATTGAACTTTGACAAAACTGAAAGTACAAATATGTATGTATAACTTGTAGTGAAATACACTTCTTTAATAAATACATTTCTCCACTGAACAGGAGGACTAAAGCACCAGTTTGTAGCTTTAGTCAAAGTCCATGTTTAGTGTGTGAGTCACAGAGGAGATTTACTCTGAGATTAAATGTTTTTGATCAGTGCTGGTATCGTTACTCAAAAAAAGAATATATGACACATTACTTGTTACACCTTTTAAAAGTAATACAGTATGTCACTTGATTACTCACCAGATAAAGTAAATTGTTACACTGCTCACCTGCTCGTTACGCTGTGAACACAAAGCTAAAAACACAAAGCAAAGATGAAAACCAGAACAAAGAAACTTTATAGCGATTCCCAGTGATTCTACTTTAGAAACATAAACAGGTAGAAACAGAGGCTGCAGCCTGTCTGTTCATCACTGCCTTTGTTACCTATTGAAGTTCAGGCTGCTGGGCTGGAGTCAGCATTCACTCAGCTTTATCATCAGTCTGGGTTCTTGACTGGCGTTGCACTAGCATGCTGTCTGTGCAGATGTTTGCAAAGACCCAAAGTTGTGTTAGCAACGTAATGCAGTTGTTTTTTGTTCTAGATGCAGTTTCCACTTTATCATCGCGCTCTGTTCTTTACGTGCAATAAAGATAAAAGTAATGTCTTTGCCTACAATTCGGAGAGGCTGTAGACCGCTCCACCTTTTTTCCTAATCCTGCACACAAACTGAAATCAGCTGATTGTGGCAGGAAAGAAAGCTTGTTTGAAATTTTTCTTCTTTCTCTCCACCCGGTGTGCAGATAACAGAAAAACCTTTGTAATGCAAGTAATGACATAATTGTAACTGTAATGTGATTAGTGAATTTAGTACAGTAACACATTACATTACTGAGTTACTGAAAAATGTTTTGTGTTTACAACAATACATTAAACACAACACTGCCAATGTTCCTCTTCCAGAGCTGAGAGTGAAGATGAGTCCTTCTGCAGTGGTGACAGAGGGTCAGAGAGTCACACTGACCTGCAGCACCAGCTGTCCTCTGACTGACAACACAAACTACATTTGGTACTTGAACAGTCGACCTCTGACCGCGAGAGAGAACCAGAACAAACATCTGATCCTAGACCCAGTCAGCAGGGAGGATGCAGGAAACTACTCCTGTGCTGTGAAAACCAACAAAGATATCAGCTCTGCTCCAAAGACTCTCACTGTCCAAAGTATCACAGGAACATGGACACCAGCAGCTGCAGGAGTTTCTGCAGCTCTGCTGGTTTTAATACTTCTCACTGTCTGCTGGTGTGTAGGTAAGTGTTGGTTCACAGCAGTAGATTCAATTTCTGCTCTGAAGTCACTAATTTTTCAGTTCATTCACTTCAACCAGGAAACAGAGAACTTCTGCTCAGCCTCCAACAACTGAAAGGTCTGACCAAATTGAACAGGTAAAGATTGGAGTTTGTGGACTGTCTTAACATTCCAGTGGTCATTTCATTTTTCTCAACATACAGTAAAAGGAGTCAAGTTTAAAGTACAGTATAAATTAATGCTGTTTGTCTCCATCAGCTCAGCCTTGGTCCTGTTAATGACATCTCAACACAACCAAAGCAGGAGGATGAAGTCCACTACAGCAGAGTCTACTTTAAAATAAACATGTGGTTAATCTTTGTTCCACCGTACAGTCAGATCAACCCAGACAACAGGAGTGTTCTCATATGCTGCTGTCAGATTCAGCTCTGACGGAGCATCTGGTGTCACTCCAGCAGACACAGACTTACAGACTTACTCTACTGTGAAAGTTTGAGAGAGATGCTGTGTTCAAACAGCCACATATCCAATACCCTGCAGCCATGTCAGAGTATTTGTATTTGTATTTGTATCTTTATTTGTATCTTTATTTATTTCAGACATAATAAAACAAACAAAAAAAAAAACAATATATACTCGTCTACATGTATTTTCATTTACAAATATGAATATATGTGTAGATATACACACACACACGTATTTGTACAGACAAACAAGAAAAATATAATAAAATAAAACACATTCGTCTAACATGAGATAACAGTTGTTTGGTCTGAAAAGGAGTAGGAAGAAGTATGCACATACTTATTAACTCCTACCCCTGCTCAACATCTTATTAATCCCACATATTACCTAATTCTCCTCATCACATATTCCACCAATACACAAGAAAACTTATATCAACAAGGCTGGCACGATATTTATAATTTAAATACGAGTTGACATATTTATACATACAATGGGTGATTGTCTTTTTCAATATCATATCCTTCCAAGAGTAATTTTCGAAGTGTCTTTATGAACTGCCAATTCCTGAGCATTGCTGTAATTCTGCAGTAAAGCTATTCCACAGTTTTACTCCATAAATAGTTACGCAAAAGGTTTTAACATTTGACCGTGCTTTAAGAATCTTCAGGTTCAATTTACCCCTTAGTTCATAGTCTCCTTCTCTGTCATAGACATCCTCTGTATATTTCTTGGTAACATATTGTATCTAGCTTTATACATAATTTTTGCCGTTTTGTATTTTATTAAGATCCATAAACTTCAATATTTTTAATTTCAAAAACATGGTGTTAGTATGGTCTCTATATCCAGGCTTTACTAATTATCCTGATTGCTTTTTTTTTTATTTTACTATGGTTGAAGTGAAGTTTTATATGTGTTTCCCCAAATTTCCGCACAGTATTCCAATATGGCAATTAAAGTGAACAGTAAATTACCCGGAGTGTGATTGGAAGGCAAAAAATATTTAACTTTACTCAGTATGGAGACACTTCTTGACAGTTTAGCTTGTACATACTTTATATGAGGTTTCCAGCAGATTTTGTTATCTCCAAAGCAGAATTCAGCTCAGTCTTGCGATTACAGCAGACTCCACATACTTCATCCTCTATAAGGAGCCGATCAGTTGCCGAAGAACTGAAGATCATAATTTTTTGAGAAATTATTAAGCTATTCTGCGATTTAGTCTCAACTGACCCATCAGGTAGAACACAACGCCCAGTGGTGACAGGGATTTAAGATCGGACCCAGAGTCTAGATGCTGGTGATGATGAAGTGAGGCTTAGATGGAACTCGAGTTACTGGATGACGTGGAGAATGAGAAGAAGAGGTGTTGCCTGAAAGAGCGTCTGCCAAGGGAGAGAACTGACAGACAGAACCATAGATTTTAAAGTGTGAATCTAATGCTCCATCTAAAACCTGTCACATTGCTCCTCCACAAAGCTGATAGAGGAAACCTTTTCATGCATTTCAACACAATGACTCTTTGCTTGCACCCATTGTTGAGAATCTATGATGATCTCTTTATCCTCAATAGTTTATGTCAACCCTGCACTCCCCTTAACGCACACAAACAAAAATTGTTGTAAAGCACCGTCTTTCTATAATTTTAAATAACCCAGTGCTTATATTATTTGCCTTCTCTCTTCAGATGAACCCAGATCCCATATTGAAAACATCTCTGCCTCCACCACAGCCCGAATGCAGGTTTATAAACAATCAGTCATTCAAGTGATCTCTCTAACTTCTCTCTAATGTTTTATGTTTGGTTTTCTCTAACTTTTAAATGTTTAAAATGTTCTGTTCTAATCTGTTGTGTCCCACAAATTTATTTGAGAATTGTAGGACATTACTATGCCAACCCTTTTTAGTTTTGTAAATATCGGCTATATGAGAGGCGTCCATGACATACTTCAGGAAGCGGCCTCTTAGATAAGCTGCCTAAAAGAATGCCTCAGGCCGCTGAAGACAGTAGTGATGACAAACAGTCCTAGATGACCAAGCCCCTGCATGAGATGTTATGGATACATAAAGGAAGTGGTTCACATCAAGAATCCCACCAGTGGCTAGGAAAGGCCGGCTTAAAGGACAGCACAGAGGCTCTGAACTGGGCAGCACATGAACTATGCTCTTTTAAACTGTGCAAAGGTGCCCCAGAGATTCCAGCATATATTAGCAGATGTAAAATGCAGGTTCAGCCCACACACAACGATCACAACCAAATAGGAAGTACACATTTATTTTAGAGCTTGAAGAAAGTGACCGAGACCCCCAATAGTGGGTTTTCTGAGGTGCAAGAGCAAAGAAGCCAAATGTGAGTAAAGCAGAAACGACCAGCATACACAGCATCGAAGGGCCACAGCTTGTTTAGCACCTGCCGACAAAAATCTGTGTTGAATAATGGAAACCCATCAGCCTCTTACAGTTGGACCCTCATCCGCTCAACAGTGTGTCAGGTGTGGAACGTCTTCCAGGTTAGCAGACCCCCACAATACTCTGCATCTGCAACAAAACCACTACACACTCACATTGACTGATTTGGCCTGCAAAAAAGACCCACACAGATAATAACACGAACAAAAAAAACTACCCAAATGCCACTTTAAAACCATGCTCTTTCAGGTTGTCTTTTTGGTGAATCCACTCAAACTCACAGGTCTTAGGCTGATGGGACAGTGATTCCAAAGAGAGGGGGCCACATCTTGTAAGAGGGTCTGTCACCTTTCGTTTGGGAATGGACACTAACCCTGATCAGATGACCTGAGAGTTCCTGACTGGTGACATTGGCTGCAAAGTCTATTGACACAGGTTAGATTGCTTTACCATACAAAGCCTAAATGTAATATAGAACCAGTGCAGTGAGATCAGTAGAGGTGTGACATGAGAATGTTTGGAGGAGAGATTTCAAAAGTCAGCAGCAGCACAGAGTTTAACAAGAGGAGCAGCTCATGAAGACTGCAAACTACCAAAATACAAAACATTCCTTGGTCAATCCTCGCTTTCATTTAAAGGCCTCAGATTTGGAACAGTTTATTTGAAAACCCAGAACAGATCCTCGAGTTTCTAAGGCTACGTCCACACCTACACGGGTATTTTTGAAAACGCCGATTCTCTATGCTTTTGCACCGTTGTCCACCATGTAAAACAGGATTTTAAAAACTCCCGTTTTGCATTTACATGTGGACGAGGAAACGAGAAAATGCAGCCGTCAAAGGTGTGCGCCTTTTTGACATCCCACTGTGCGCCACTTATTGTTTTGGTGAAATGAATTTACTGGCGGACTTAGAAAAAATACTGTTACTTTTAATTTACTCCTCTGCACTGTTTAAATGCTTACATATACACACACAGTTCCTGTCCCTCCACACCATAGGACTCAGTTCTACTTCTATGAGCCATCTTTGTTTACTCTTTCCACCACAGGCTTCTAGACTTCTGATTGGGCAAACATTCCTACATGGTTAGGTATATATCTCCAAAGTTATTTTGTGTCATCTGGGACGTAACGTTTTGTGTGAGAAACCGTTTCGTCACTCATCCAAGTGACTTCTTCGTCTCAGCTGACTGCAGGTTTCCCCAAATTTATAAACAGTACATTTGCATATGACTGAAACCAGCACCACTGAAGGAAATGTCGGCTGGGTTCGATCTTTGCTTCCCCAGTCATCGCGAGTGAATGTGGTGACTGTTTGATGTTTATTAGTTTGCACTTGAGTTTAGAAGTGCTTGTATGAGTAGGGAGAATTAGGATGTTGTATACAGCGCCTTGAGTACTCAGGGTGAGTAGAAACGGGCTATAAAATCAGTCATTTTACCGTTATTACATTATTTTTATGACACAATGTTTGAGGAATTCCAAATAAAGCCATCAACTGTCCTCATCTCCTCAGATAACCCTGATCTCATGCATGAAATGATCTCAGCTCAGTGGAGACGCAGGTGCTCATCACTAATAGCTTATGTTTTTTAAAGGGACCTTCTCCTGTAAATGTTTTGTTGTCTAAACTAAAGTCAGTATCATAGCAGAGACACCACCGCTGTCTGCCAGTGTTTGTACTCTCTGTACTGGAACATAACATACAGAAGAACATAGCAGGAGAGTAGAAATGCCTGAGCTTCTCAATTTCAAGATGTCTAATGATGAAATGCATGTGGTGTCAGTGTTGTGTAAAATAAATGACATGCTTTGGGTTGAGTTACTTTCTTGTGCGATTTGCAGCTTTGAATGTAAAACATTAGGACTGTTTAACTGAGAAGTTAAAGCTTTAAAGTCATCATGTCGGCAAGTTTAACATATATTAAGTTTTGTTTTTTTAAAACCTCAAAATAATCCCTGACAGCTTCATGTCTCTCTCCTCTCACTGTGAGCACTAACAGGTTTTTTAATGACAATATAACAAAATGTGGTCGTATCACACGTTTAACTGGGATACTGTGATAAACTAAAACAATAAAGCCCATAATTGTGATGATAAATATGAAGCAATTCATTCAATGGTTCTGTATTATGTGAACTGGCTCATGCAGTACAATGATTCTACACCTAGAGGGCTCTTCTTTTAAGGAAAATAGAAATGAGGAAGTGCTGGTGTTTAAAGCTGGATGCAGTTTGTCTGCAGAACACTCACACAAGTCAGTTCTCAGCCTTTCTGTTAGACGCCCTGTTGATTTTTTAACATTTATTAATATTTTTGGTATTTTCTAATCTCTGATGAGAGCAGCAGCAGTAATCAGGTCTTTAAAATCATCATACAGTCTTCTTTCTGACGAGGTTGAGGGTTCTCTGCAATATCTCTATTGCCGTTCCTATGACTGTGCTCTTCTGTACAGAGATCTCTGATGCTGTACCTGAAATCTGATGGAGACAATCTGTTTAGCCTGCTGTACATCCACCCCATTCTGCCCTTCACACACACAGTGACAGGCATGAAGTGAAGTCTGTTGTCAGAGAAAATCTACCTGAAAAATGATAAGTGAGAAGAAGTGAGGAATGAAAGCGTGATTCCCAGAAGAGAAGAAGAAGAAACTAGCTTTATTGGTCACATACAGAGTACAACAATGCCTTTAAATGTATCATGTCCGAGCAGCAGACGTGGTGTCATGGTATGGGTGGACCTAGCCAGGTCCCTTGCTGGATACCAGGAGGGAATCAAACTTGAGATCTCCGCTCTAAAGGTGCTTGTGGTCTTACCATTATTACATCTCAGCTGCCCTGAAGTACATTTTGTTGAAAGGAGGTGGTCGGACATATTCATTGACATTGGTCTCTATTTTCTGTTGTATTGCTGATTTTTACTTTGAGTGACCGTTGTAAAGGAATGAAATTTGTTCACTGACAGTGTTTTTGTGGAATTATTCCCAAACCCATGCAGTGATTTCCATGACAGAATCTGCATAGTTTCATTGCAGCCCTGCCTGAAAGCCCAAAGATCACAGAAGCTTACAGTTTTTTCTCTCAGTCACTTTGGTGCGTTTCTCAGATCCGAATTGAAATTCTCATAACTATAGTTCAACCTCCACAACACTCAGTCATTTGTGCACAATCATAGTAGCCATTTTCCTCTCTCTGAACAAACCTGCAACTGATTTTGTACATGACTCAGTTGCTTCCATACATTTCCCTGCTGCTTTCTGACATTTCCATTTGCTTATGTCATGTCAGTCAAAGTAATCATACCTATGGATGCTGAATAGTCGTTCCCAATAAAACTAATAGTCATACATCCATTGCTTAAGTCATCACACACAAAATTGTTGAACTAGTTATCACATGCCAAATATTGGCCATCTGTCAAGCAAATCCTATACCTTTCTGTATCATTTTTCCTGGAAATGTCTCCGAAATTGAACACTTGATCTCAGGTGAATTACAGCTGTCACTCATGAGGAGGCTCTACCAAATGGGTGATTTTATGTTTACATGTATTCTACAGTGAACAAGTGACTGTAGCATATTTTTCTTTTGCACAATTCTGTAGGATTACAAACACTTCTACACAATGGAAATGTGCAACGTACGTATTCAGTGTCTCAGTTACTCACAAGACTCCCATAACATCTACAGTGACTTTACTGCACATTTCAGATGGCTGTACAGGTAGGCCATAGTGCTGTCGTCAGCATTTTCAGGTGTCACCAATTGTTTTTGCAATGGGAAACACTGAAATTATAAACTGTCATAGTGGAAACCTGACAATGCCATTGACTATCTGTTCATAAAGATGGTGTCACGACTTTTCATTTTGATGGCACTGACAGTTTCATTGACATGGATACTTGCTTTTGAGGTATGGATAATCAATCTGTGCATGTGACGTGCTTTGCAGGCTATCCACTAGGTTTTGCAGTTTGCCACTAATGTTTTGGGAAATGCACTAACTGCTGTGCAAATGTTAATGGTGTTCTGAGAAACGCACCAAAGCGACTGAGGAAAAACTGTAAGTGTTGTCTTGTCTTGTCCCTAGCCCAGAGTGTTTTCTCCAGATTCCCAGAATTGTCAGCGATGTGCTGTAGATTAGGCCTCGGTCACACTACAGGAAAAAAAAGGCCAACCACCAGGAAACCACGAAAAATTGGTGGTAAGCAATTAAATTTCCACTGAAATGTTTCATTTTGTGGGCACGTTTGTGGGCAACCATGTGGGAGAGAACTAGGAAAGCAAGCACTGCCAGAGCCCTACAAAATGACCTCCAGTAGGCCTCTGATGTTAATGTTATTAACCAAACAATTAGAAACAGACTTCCATCAAATTCAGCCCTCTGAAGGTTGATGGTTTTCATTTCCATCAAACAATGTGGCATCATTCTGTATCAGTATAGATATCCACTGTGACGCTTTCCCCATTGAGATCAGATGAGGTGTTTTTTAAGCTTTACTTTCGTTGTTTTTTTAAATTGTGTATGTATGAAAATAATACTACTGATTACTGCTGTTCTCAAAACAAATAAAGCATGTTTGTTCCCTTGCTTGGCAGGAACTGTTTACTTAAAAGAAAGAAAAACACTAAGCTTCACACTTCTCCAGCCTCAGTCAGGCAAATGTAGAGAAATTTCTGCTGTTTAAAAAAACTCCACAAGTTAAATTTAAGCTTAAGACGTCTGCTCTTTCTAAAAAACACCATGCAGGAGGAAGTTTGATGGTGTTAAAGCTGCAGTTTATATTTGGCTGAACTAACTTTAGTACGTGTCAGTTCGGGTTTTTAAGCTTTTCCTGTGTGACGAACAATGCACTTAACTTTCTGACTAGAAGCTGAAATCTGACAGTCATGATCTCGGCAGAAGTTGGATTTTTGGTTTGGGGATTCATTCAGTTTGTCTCAGGTAGGAATACATGTTTCTCCTCCTAAAGCATTCATGGCTGAATGTTTTAAACGTAGGAAAACATGAGATTCACTGTTAATCAGCAGGACTTAAAGTTTCCGCTTTGATGAGCTCTTGAAGTGAGCTAATGAATGTTAAAGCAGTTCAGGGGAAACTGAACAACAACCGAGCAGAAAGCTGGAGTCTGAGATGATGTCAATATACAAAGACATCAGAAATGGCCTCCTTTCAGCTCACTGTATAATATTTTGTTGGCACGACATCATTACTAGAATAGTCCACTCCGAGCCCTGACAGTTATTCTAGTAAAACAACCAGAAAACAGTGGTGTCAACAAAAACTTTTCAAACTCTATGACAGAGGTTTGATTGCGGAAACATGTCAGAGTTTTTTAGGCTAGATTAGTTTTTAGGTCGCTCAATAATAAATATGATCCTTTACATTGATACAAGAGCAGCTGCAGCTTGACAGCAGAGTAAGGTCTACATCATCACAGCTGTCATGCTGATCACTGAGCTTCAGCCTGGAGATTCTTTGTCACCACAGACGTGTTTCCATCATAAACCAGATACAGACAATAGTTTTAACACCTCTGCAGCTTTCTGCTCTTTGAACAATAACTTGTGATTAAAGACAACCTATAATAAATAAAATACAGACAAAACATCATTATAGGAGGAATAATTGCACAAAATATTTCAGGTAAAAAGACACAACATGCACATACAAAGAAAAGACAAAAGGAAAGAAGGAAGTTAAACTTTGCTACGATGTGTTAGACAGCTGAATGTGTCATTTTTGGCATCATTTTCATCATTCACACTGAAAGAGAGAAGTTGACCCAGCAAGATGGAGCTAGAGCTCTTTGTATTGTTTGAATTATTTTAGATTGATACTGCATCATTTAAGCAACACTTTGTAAATTCATCTATGATTTTACAGTACAAATATATAACATTAATATTTAATGATTAATGAAAAAAAAACAAAAAAAAAACAGGTAATAACAGCAATCTAATAAGCAAATCTCTAATAAATCTGTTACTAATAAACTTCCTGTTAAAGGTGTTAATGGAGGAGAAACCAGGATCTGTGCTCTCAAAGGTTCATCAGTGGATCTGCACTGCTCACATCAACATCTGACCTCAAGCAGCAAATGGTTCACTGTACACTTGAATGGATCAATGAGTGAGCTCTCTGTGGATGGACAACGTGTAACATACAACATGTCTAAAGAGAAAATCCCAACTTTAACCATCAATGATCTAAGAGAGAGTGACGCAAACACTTACTGCTGTATGAAGACTACAGACAGACCAGGACTCTGTTCACTCAGTAACATTACTCTTCAGGTTGTTGCAGGTACAGTGACTTTTACTCATTGATAACTTTCCAAATGAGATCATTGTATAAGTTGTTCTCCATCATCCTCTCAGAGCTGCAGGTAAAGGTGATTCCTGCCACAGAGGGACAGACAGTAACACTGATGTGCAGCAGCAGCTGTCCTCTGACTGAAAAGCCTGCAGCCTACATCTGGTACAAGAACAGAGAGTTTCTCTATGAGGACTGGTCTCCCTGGTACCAAGAGCTGCTCAGCAGTGAGGAAGCAGTCACATACTCCTGTGCTGTCAAAGGCTACGAGCATCTCAGAGCCCCTCAAGTCTCTGTGGGTGAGTCATGATGTTTATTGTTCTACAAAACAAACAGAATGAGTCACACAGTGAATGATTTTAATCAGTATTATGTCTTTGTTTCAGATTCCATCACAGAAACCTGCTTCAGTGTGACCTATGCTAACGGGAGAATCACATATCCCAGAGGTGACGTTTCAACAAATAAGCAAATATCTTCCATCAAACCTCTAATATATATTTGTTCAATTTTTATTTTCCTTTTAAAAAATTGAGCTAAATAAGTCTCTGTGGGTGAGTCATGATGCTTATTGTTCAACAAAACAAACAGAATAATTTAAGTAAATTAGTATAAATGTAAGAATGATCTCAGTATATCTCAATACATCTTTTGTTGTACAGATTCCATCACAGCGACCTGCTTCAGTGTGACCTATGCTAAAAGGAACATGTGTTCTTACAAGCAGAGATCAGTAGATGAGCTGTGCTCCATCACATATCCCAGAGGTGAAGTTTCCACAGATAAACACACATCTTTCACCTAACCTCTCACATTTTTGTTTAATGTCAATTTTCCTTTTATAAGATTACACTAAATATGACCTTTGTTAATAAATCTGTTAGCACACATCCTAAAAACAGAAATAAAATGATATAGGTCATTGTGTGTTATGAAAACTTTATTAATCATCTTTTAGAGGTTTGTGTTCAAAGAACTTCCTACACATCAGATAATGTCACACTGACCTGTAACAACAGCTGTAATCTGACCGACCCTAAAACTACACGTGGTACCAAAACCGAAGCAGAAACGTCAAGAATCAACATATTTCAATTCATATCTCTGCAAAAGACAAGTTCTCTTGTGCTGTAAAAGACCACGAGCATCTTCAGTCTGCAGAAGTCTGTGAGTAATTCATTTCATTTTTTCTTTCAGTTAATTATGAATAAAAGTGTCAGCATACAGAAAATCAAACAACTTTAAATCTTCCATCTATATTTCAGGTGTTCAGGATAAAAACTGCTGGAGAGTGAATTATGTCAGCAGGAGAATCTGTGCTCTGGAAGGATCTTCAGTGAACATCACAAGTGAATACTCACATCCTGATAACAGGAAGCCAGAGTTTAAATGTTGGAGTAAAAAATGGAGAAAAGATGAAGTGGAAGATGAAGAGCTGATTGAGGCTGCAGGTCGTGTGAAGTATCAGGACAACATAAAGAACCAACACATCCTGACCATCAACAACCTGAAGAAGAATGACTCAGGAGGATACACATTCAGATTCAACAAAGATCATGGAGGATGGACACAGTCTGATCTGCCTGGAGTCTTTTTGATTGTCACAGGTAAATCTAAACTCCTCCCTCAGCAGACTTTACTCATTAATGTCTGAACAGGAGCAGAGGTGGAAGAAATATTCAGATTTTTTAATTATGAGAAAATAGCTACACCATGGAGTAAATAGTCCATCATAGCAAATGCAAGGGTAAATTTTAGATACGGTCCAATTCGGAGATACAGAGGTGGAAGAAATATTCAGGTCCTTCATCTAAAACAGCATTACCACTATGTTAAAATACTCCACACAAATTCCTGCACTGAAAGATCGACTATAAGAAGAAACAAAATATTATCTTTACTAAAAATGACAAAAACTGTGGAAAAACTTGTCATCTGTAAACTTACTTGTGTTAGTTGACGTCAGAAATAAGTTGTGGACTAAAAAGTTTTCTCTTTTAAGATAATTTAGATTGAACTTTGACAAAACTGAAAGTACAAATATGTATGTATAACTTGTAGTGAAATACACTTCTTTAATAAATACATTTCTCCACTGAACAGGAGGACTAAAGCACCAGTTTGTAGCTTTAGTCAAAGTCCATGTTTAGTGTGTGAGTCACAGAGGAGATTTACTCTGAGATTAAATGTTTTTGATCAGTGCTGGTATCGTTACTCAAAAAAAGAATATATGACACATTACTTGTTACACCTTTTAAAAGTAATACAGTATGTCACTTGATTACTCACCAGATAAAGTAAATTGTTACACTGCTCACCTGCTCGTTACGCTGTGAACACAAAGCTAAAAACACAAGCAAAGATGAAAACCAGAACAAAGAAACTTTATAGCGATTCCCAGTGATTCTACTTTAGAAACATAAACAGGTAGAAACAGAGGCTGCAGCCTGTCTGTTCATCACTGCCTTTGTTACCTATTGAAGTTCAGGCTGCTGGGCTGGAGTCAGCATTCACTCAGCTTTATCATCAGTCTGGGTTCTTGACTGGCGTTGCACTAGCATGCTGTCTGTGCAGATGTTTGCAAAGACCCAAAGTTGTGTTAGCAACGTAATGCAGTTGTTTTTTGTTCTAGATGCAGTTTCCACTTTATCATCGCGCTCTGTTCTTTACGTGCAATAAAGATAAAAGTAATGTCTTTGCCTACAATTCGGAGAGGCTGTAGACCGCTCCACCTTTTTTCCTAATCCTGCACACAAACTGAAATCAGCTGATTGTGGCAGGAAAGAAAAGCTTGTTTGAAATTTTTCTTCTTTCTCTCCACCCGGTGTGCAGATAACAGAAAAACATTTGTAATGCAAGTAATGACATAATTGTAACTGTAATGTGATTAGTGAATTTAGTACAGTAACACATTACATTACTGAGTTACTGAAAAATGTTTTGTGTTTACAAACAATACATTAAACACAACACTGCCAATGTTCCTCTTCCAGAGCTGAGAGTGAAGATGAGTCCTTCTGCAGTGGTGACAGAGGGTCAGAGAGTCACACTGACCTGCAGCACCAGCTGTCCTCTGACTGACAACACAAACTACATTTGGTACTTGAACAGTCGACCTCTGACCGCGAGAGAGAACCAGAACAAACATCTGATCCTAGACCCAGTCAGCAGGGAGGATGCAGGAAACTACTCCTGTGCTGTGAAAACCAACAAAGATATCAGCTCTGCTCCAAAGACTCTCACTGTCCAAAGTATCACAGGAACATGGACACCAGCAGCTGCAGGAGTTTCTGCAGCTCTGCTGGTTTTAATACTTCTCACTGTCTGCTGGTGTGTTAGGTAAGTGTTGGTTCACAGCAGTAGATTCAATTTCTGCTCTGAAGTCACTAATTTTTCAGTTCATTCACTTCAACCAGGAAACAGAGAACTTCTGCTCAGCCTCCAACAACTGAAAGGTCTGACCAAATTGAACAGGTAGAGATTGGAGTTTGTGGACTGTCTTAACGTTCCAGTGGTCATTTCATTTTTCTCAACATACAGTAAAAGGAGTCAAGTTTAAAGTACAGTATAAATTAATGCTGTTTGTCTCCATCAGCTCAGCCTTGGTCCTGTTAATGACATCTCAACACAACCAAAGCAGGAGGATGAAGTCCACTACAGCAGAGTCTACTTTAAAAATAAACATGTGGTTAATCTTTGTTCCACCGTACAGTCAGATCAACCCAGACAACAGGAGTGTTCTCATTATGCTGCTGTCAGATTCAGCTCTGACGGAGCATCTGGTGTCACTCCAGCAGACACAGACTTACAGACTTACTCTACTGTGAAAGTTTGAGAGAGATGCTGTGTTCAACAGCCACATATCCAATACCCTGCAGCCATGTCAGAGTATTTGTATTTGTATTTGTATCTTTATTTGTATCTTTATTTATTTCAGACATAATAAAACAAACAAAAAAAAAAACCAATATATACTCGTCTACATGTATTTTCATTTACGAATATGAATATATGTGTAGATATACACACACACACGTATTTGTACAGACAAACAAGAAAAATATAATAAAATAAAACACATTCGTCTAACATGAGATAACAGTTGTTTGGTCTGAAAAGGAGTAGGAAGAAGTATGCACATACTTATTAACTCCTACCCCTGCTCAACATCTTATTAATCCCACATATTTACCTAATTCTCCTCATCACATATTCCACACAATACACAAGAAAACTTATATCAACAAGGCTGGCACGATATTTATAATTTAAATACGAGTTGACATATTTATACATACAATGGGTGATTGTCTTTTTCAATATCATATCCTTCCAAGAGTAATTTTCGAAGTGTCTTTATGAACTTGCCAATTCCTGAGCATTGCTGTAATTCTGCAGTAAAGCTATTCCACAGTTTTACTCCATAAATAGTTACGCAAAAGGTTTTAACATTTGACCGTGCTTTAAGAATCTTCAGGTTCAATTTACCCCTTAGTTCATAGTCTCCTTCTCTGTCATAGAACATCCTCTGTATATTTCTTGGTAACATATTGTATCTAGCTTTATACATAATTTTTGCCGTTTTGTATTTTATAAGATCCATAAACTTCAATATTTTTAATTTCAAAAACATGGTGTTAGTATGGTCTCTATATCCAGCTTTACTAATTATCCTGATTGCTTTTTTTTTTATTTTACATATTGGTTGAAGTGAAGTTTTATATGTGTTTCCCCAAATTTCCGCACAGTATTCCAAATATGGCAATATAAGTGAACAGTAAAGTACCCGGAGTGATTTGGAAGGCAAAAAATATTTAACTTTACTCAGTATGGAGACACTTCTTGACAGTTTAGCTTGTACATACTTTATATGAGGTTTCCAGCAGATTTTGTTATCTATTATCACACCCAGAAATTTTGTATCCGAAACTTGCTCTAATTCGACATTATTTACTAATAACTTTGCTTCGGCATCTTTTTTATAATTTCCAAATAACATAAATGTCGTTTTTTCCAAATTTAATGATAACTTATTTCTATCAAACCATGTTTTCAGTTTAATCATTTCTTGTGTGACAATTTCCAAAAGCTGCTGTAAGTTCTCTCCAGCACAAAAAATATTTGTATCATCTGCAAATAGAATAAACTGTAATATATCTGATGTTCTACATATATCGTTGATATAGAGGATAAACAGCTTTGGTCCCAATACTGACCCCTGTGGAACTCCACAAACAATGTCCATACACTCTGATTGATGTTCCCCAATTTTCACAAATTGTTTCCTGTCTCTCAAATAACTCTTTACCCACTCTAACACCACTCCTCTAATGCCATAATACTCCAATTTATCGAGTAATATTTCATGATTAATTGTATCAAAAGCTTTTTTTAGGTCGATGAATATACTAGCTATACATTGTCTTTTATCTATATTGTTAGTGATATTTTCAATCAATTCTATTAATGCCAATGATGTTGATCTATTTGATCTGAAACCATACTGACTATCCGTTATTATTTTATGTTTGTCTATAAATTTGTCAAGTCTATTAATAAAAACCTTTTCCAGTATTTTTGAAAATTGAGAAGTAGAGAGACAGGCCTATAATTTGTGAATTGGTGTTTATCACCATTTTTGAACAATGGTGTTACTTTAGCTATTTTCATTTGTGTCGGGAATGTACCAGTTTGTATGGACAAATTGTAGATATGTGTTAAGGGTTTGGAAATGCCCTCTATCACTTTTTTGACTATTTCCATATCTATGTCATCAGAGTCTGTAGAGTTTTTTGTTTGTAATTTCCCAACAATATCAATGATTTCCTTTTCTTCTACTGCCGTTAAGAACATTGAATGAGGATTGCGATCAATGAGTCTGGTTTCTTTCTCTACCGAATCTGTCATATCAGGAATTGTTTCAGCCAAGTCTGGCCCAGCACTTACAAAGAATTTGTTGAAATCATTTACCACATCGCTCATATTAGTAATGTTTCTATCATTATTTGTGAAATACGAAGGATAGTCTGACTGTCCAGAGCCCTTTTTAATGATGGTATTTAATGTTTTCCAAATCCCTTTAGTATTATTTTTATTCATAATCAGTAATTTCTCATAGTATTCCTTTTTACATGACCTCAAAATACTCGTTAATTTATTTTTATATTTCTTATATTTATTTTCAGCTTCTGTACTTTGGTTCATTATAAATTCTCTGTATAAGGTATTTTTCCTCTTACATGCATTTTGCAATCCTTTTGTAATCCATGGGCATTCTACATATTTTTGTTTTTTTCTGTATTTCCTTACTGGGCAACGACTATTATATAACATTTTAAATTTTCCTAAAAAAATCTCATAAGCTTTATCAATATTTTTTTCCCTATACAGCGTCTCCCATTCTTGCTTGAGCAAATCATTTTTAAATGCATTTATTGACTCTTCTGTTCTCATTCGTTTGTATTTTACTATATTTTCCTGTGTAACCTTCCTATAATTTTTATTATACACTATAAAAACAGGTAGGTGATCACTGATATCATTTATTAAAAGACCACTTATGGATCTATTTTCTATATTATTTGTAAATATATTGTCTATTAAGGTTGCCGATTGTGCTGTGATCCTGCTGGGTTTAGTGATCATTGGACAAAGTCCCAAGCTATACATTGTATTAATAAACTCCTCTGTCATTTTCTGTTTGCTTGGATTTAATAGATCTATGTTAAAATCCCCACAAATGAACATGACTTTTTGGTTTGTCCTAGTGAATGTTTTATCTACCCACTCCTTAAAAATTTCAGTATTTGAACCTGGTGTTCTATATATACAGCTTACAATGACATTTTTCTCTTTTCCCATACTAATTTCTATTGTTACACACTCTAATATATTATCTACCACCATCGACATTTTTTCTACCATCTTGTATTTTAAATTTTTGTCCACAAACAAGGCCACACCACCCCCATTCTTATTCTTTCTATTTATAAGATTTAATTCATATCCATCTATTACAAAGTCCTCTCCTTTCTCTTTGTTAATCCATGTTTCAGATACTGCAATCACACTGAATGGATGTGCAAATTTGCTTAAATATTCTCTTATTTTATGAAAATTTGCATATAAGCTTCTACTGTTAAAGTGAATTATAGATATTTTACCGTCCACCTTGACAGTTTTGTTGAATTGATTATCATTATGATAATAGCAGGTATTTTTGATGTTAAAAAAGTTCAGTTCTGGATCAATGTCCTGCTCTGTGAAGTGTGTTTTGTATTCCTTGTTTGCTGGTGAATTTATCTCCTGATTAGCAATTCTTTGTGATAATAATGTATAGATCCCAGATAATGAGTTACTTGATTGTTCCATCCTTAAATGTGTTACGCTTTTAGCTTTCGTTGTTGTCTTCTATTACCTGCTTGGATGACTGTAGATTGTTAGCCCAGCTCCTTGTCTTTGTAGTTATATTACTTGTTAATGTTTTCCAGATCCTGCATGCATTTGATGACCAACACTTTAGCTTCCTCCGGTGTGCCGTTAAGCTTAATAAATATTTTACAGTTTGTAGTCCAGGTATTCTGTATTTTTCCCAGCTTTCTTTAAGTGCGTTTCTTCCTTTCTTACTTGATTTTTGTTCTTTTTGTTTTTTTTTTTCCCTCCCCTTTTTCCTTTTTTTTTTCCCCGGGTGTTTTGGGGGTTTTGTTTTTTTGGTGGGGGGTTTTTGGTAGTGGGTAAAGGGTCACATGAAACACAACCTCGGGGACCCAAAACTTTTTCCAAGGGGGGGGGGGGGGAAAAACAGGGCTTGGGGGGGGGGGAAAATCTACATAATTACCTGGACTACAAACTGTAAATATTTATTAAGCTAAACGGCACACCGCGGAGGACAGCTAAAGTGTTCGGTCATCAATGCATGCCGGACTGGACATACATTAACACAGTACTATAACTACCAGACCAGGAGCTGGGCTAACACTCTACACGCTCATCCAAGCAGGTAATAGAAGACAACAACGGAAAGCTAAAAGCCGTAACACATTTAAGGATGGAAACAATCAAGTAACTCATTATCTGGGATCTATACATTTTTATCACAAAGAATTGCTAATCAGCGCGATAAATTCACCAGCCCAACAAGTACTACAAAACACACTTCACAGAGCAGGACATTGATCCAGAACTGACCTTTTTTACCATCAAAAATACCTGCTATACTATCCTACTGATAATCAATTCACCAAAACTGTCAAGGTGGACGGTAAAATATCTATAATTCACTTACACACGTATACGCCTTATAGCACATTTTCATACCAAATAATAGGAATATTTTAAGCAAATTTCACATCCTTCAGTGTGCTGCAGATCTGCAACATGATAACAAAGAGAACGGAGAGGACTTTGTACTAGATGGATATGCATTATCTTATAAATAGAAAGAATAAGAATGGGGGTGGTGTGGCCTTGTTTGTGGTACCAAAATTAAAATACAAGATGGTAGAAAAAATTGTCGATGGTTGGTAGATAATATATTAGCGTTGTGTAACCAATCAGAAAATTCTTATGGGAGAAAGAGAAAAAATGTCATTTTAAGCTGTCTATATAGAACACCAGGTTCAAATACGAAAAATTTTTAAGAGTGGGTAGATAAAACATTCACTAGGACAAAACCAAAACAAGTCATGTTCATTTGTGCGGGATTTTCAACATAGATCTATTAAATCCAAGCAAAACCAGCAAATGACAGTGGGAGTTTTATTATATACCCATGTTATATCTTTGGAACTTTCCTTGTGTCCAATGATCCACTAAACCCAGCAGGATCCACAGCCACAATCGGCAACCTTAATAGACCATATATTTACAAATACAATAGAAAATTCGATCCATAAGTGTTTTTTACTAAATGATAACATTGATCACCTACCTGTTTTTATAGTGCTATAATAAAAATTATAGGAAGGTTACCCATGGAAACTATCGGTTTACACACAAACGAATGAGCACAGAAGAGTCAATAAAATGCATTTAAAACTGATTGCCCTCAAGCACGAATGGGAGACCTGTTCTTATAGGGATAAAAAATCTTGATAAAGCTTATTGAGATTTTTTTAGGAAAATTTAAAATGTTATATAATAGTCGTTGCCCATGTAAGGAAATACATGAACTAAAACAAAACTATGCCAGAAGCCCATGGAGTTTACAAAAAGGATTGCAAAATGCATGTAAGAGGAAAAATCCCTTATACAGAGAATTATATGACCGAAGGACAGAAGTGAAATAAATATAAGAAAATATAAAATACCTTAACGCGTATTTTGAGGGTCATGTAAAAAAGGAATACTCTGAGAAATACTGATTCTTGACTAAAAATTACTACTAAAGGGATTTGGAAAACATTAAATACCATCATTAAAAAGGGCTCTGGACAGTCAGACTATCCTTGTATTTCACAAATAATGATAGCAACATTACTAATATGAGCGATGTGGTAAATGATTTAACAACATTCTTTGTCAGTGCTGGCCAGACTGGCTGAAACAATTCCTGATATGACAGATCGGTAGCGAACGAAACCAGACTCACTGATCGCAATCCTCATTCAATGTTCTTAACGGCCTTAGACGAACAGGGACATCCTTGATATTGTATTGGGAATTACAAAAAAAACTCTACAGACTCTGATGACATAGATATGGAAATAGTCCAAAAAAGTGATCGAGGGCATTTTCTCAAACCCTTAACACATATCTGCAATTGTTCCATACACACTTGGTACATTCCCGACACAAATGAAAATAGCTACATTAACACCATTGTTCAAAACATTGTGGTAACCACCAATTCACATACTTATAGGCCTCTCTACTTTCTCAATTTTCAACAAACTACGGAAAAGGTTTTTATTACTAGACTTGACACCAATTATAGGGACAAAATAAACTAATACCGGCTTAGTCAGTCTGGTTTCAGATCAAATAGATCAAACATCATTGGCATTAATAGACCTGATTGAAAAATTTCACTAACAATATAGATAAAAGACAAGTATAAGCTATTATATTCATCGACTAAAACAAGCTTTTGATACACTTAATCATTGAAATATTACTCGATAAATGGGTCTTATGGCATTAGAGGAGTGGTGTTATAGTGGGTAAAGAGTTATTGAGAGACAGGAACAAACTTGTGAAAATTGGGGAACATCAATCAGAGTGTATGGAAATTGTTTGTGGAGTTCCAACAGGGGTCAGTATTGGGACCAAAGCTGTTTATCCTCTCTATTCTCACCGATATATGTAGAAATCCCGATATCACATTAGTTTCCTCTATTTGCAAGATTACCACATCTTTTTGTTTGGAGAGAACTTACAGAGCTTTTGGAAATTGTCACACAAGAAATGATTAAACTGAAAACATGGTTTGATAGAAATAAGTATCATTAAATTGGAAAAAACGACATTTATGTTATTTGGAATTATAAAAAAGATGCCGAAGCAAATGTTCTTAGTAAATATATGTCGAATTCGCGCACGTTTCGGATACAAAATTTCTGGGTGTGATACTAGATA